>NC_083343.1:105448190-105770295 GCF_019175385.1 Lycium barbarum
TCTGAGGTTCAGCGGAAAGGAAAGGCAAAGGAGTGAGTTGTTGGTGTTGCGATTCGGCTTACCCTTGGTGAGACTTCGTATAGCGAAGCACATATTTCGATTATATTGTTGGAGACAGCATGTGAACCTTCGGGTAAGAAGTCAAGTTGAATATTGCCTTAGGTATGGCCTTGTTGTGTGTTGGGGCTAGCCACCCCGTTATGTTGTGATTTTATTGTTCTATTGTGTTGGCTTGATGCCATGAGTTGTTGATAGATGTTGGATTCTGTCTTATCATCTTGATTACGATATTATTGGCGTACCCACTGTTGGTACTTATGATTCGATTATATTGTTGGCATACACACTGTTAGTATTTGTGATTCAGATATATTGTTGGCGTACGTATTGTTGGTACTTGTGATATGAAGCATGATTATTGATATCGATACATGCAATGCACGCACTCTCATTTTCATGATACACTGTTGAGATACTGATGATATTTGATGAAACACTTTGATGGGCTGGGCTTGATTTTATTTGAGTAACGTGAGATGGACGATATCCGATATTAGTTCTGGAATCGTTGATTGAGTGAGTGCATGGACTCCGCGGGTCCCCCAGAGTGGTGCCAGTGAGTCCCCCCGTGGGCAAAGCTCCGGGGTCCCGTCTGTCTGTTGGGCAAAGATCCGGGACGGGTGGTACTTAGACTTCGCGAGTCACACTGGGTTGTGCTGCCGAGATGTCGATATTTCCATCCGGAGTACATGTGTACACAGCATTTGCATAGAATTGCATTGCATTGCATTTTGGCTTGATTTTGATATGTTTTGGCGTTGTACTTGTGATGTTGGATTCAGACTTGGTGCAATTGGGATTAAATGGTTTAGCTAGGCGATGACATGTACTTGGATTCGATTACATTGACTTATACTTGTTGGTTTATCTCTTATCTGCTTTTATTATCTGGATTGTGTTAGCTATGCTTAGTCGGCCGATGATGCCTACCAGTACTGTTGTTTTGTACTGACCTACACTTGTTGCATTCCTTTATGAATGCAGTCACGGAGCCACTTCCGTGACCCGTGGCTGATAGTCGCTTCCACATTATCTTCGAGTTTTCAGGGTGAGCATGGTCGTTCGCTGCCTTGAAAACTTCTCTATCTTTATGTCCTATTCTATTCAGAGACATAGACACTTTATGTATTATTATTCCAGACTTGTATTATTCCCCTTTTAGATGCTCTTGTATTATTCAGACTAGACCTGGGGCTATTGTTAATATTTCGCACTATTCTACTATTATATATATATATATATATATATATCGTGAGACTTACGTATTTATTTCATTCCGATTGATTTATTCATTATTTATGTCTTTATTCATAGTTGGGTTGAGGGTTCGCTTACCGAGGTGGAAAGGTAAGTGCCCGCACGGCTTAGGCAAAATAGGTCGTGACACTACCCTTCCTACCTCGACAGGCGAACCCTTATCTCAACATTCACAAATCATAATAAAAACGGAAGAAAGAGAATAACGTAAGTCTCATGATAATAATATAAATAAGTGCGGAAGTAAATGATAATCCAACCCCAACATCTGGTCTGGTCATACAAGAGCTCCACTAAATACTACAAGTCTGAAATACAATAAGAAGTCGCAAATGATGTCTTAGAATGGAAATAAGATATAAACAGTAAGAAGAGTCTTCGGGCAGCGAACATCATTATGCTCACCCTAAACAGACTCAACAGCAACTCAAAAATCAACCACGAGAAGGTGAGGCGAAACCTGGCAAGTACTCTGCATCCATAAAAGAATGCAGCAAGTGTAGGTCAGTACAAACAACACGTACTAGTAGGCATCAGAGGCCAACTAAGATTAGCTAACATATACCAAGATAATAAAATAAGATATGTAGGTAAATCAGCAAGGTACAAATCAATGCGAGCTAATAACCAAGTACAAGTCATCACCTATGTTATAGCATCTAAACCAATTGTGTCAAGTCTCAGTATATCCAATCCGAATCCATCAATCGCAATGCATATCACACATATAATACCCAATTAGGCCAAGTCTCAGTATATCATTGCCGAATATGTATATCACAATACCTACCACAGGTCTAAGCCCCAATGTACCAAGTCTCAATATATTAACACCGAATTCGTATATCATAATGGTGTCACAATAAATCAGAGCAATATCACAAGAAGCCGAATGATACAATGCAATGCAATAATGTATGAAGTGTGAATTCAATGCATATGCACCGTACACATGTACTCCGACAATGGAACATCACATCTCGGCAACACAACCCAAGGGGGACCCGCGAAGTCCATTTACCCTCACGATTCCGGCAAAGACGTCGGCAATCGCTACCAGCACTCTTATCTCGATTCCGGGATAAATATCGAACGTTGGTCGTCAAGTCACTCTCATCCAACTGAGCCCAGCTCATAATAGTGTTTTCTTGTATATTATCAATGTATCAAAAATATATCATGAAGGATGAGAATGTGTGCAAGGAATGGGTGCAATATCAATAATCAATCAATCTTAAATAGTACCACACACGAGCACACCAACAATATCAATAAAAGACTACACTATAAGCCACAATAGAATCACAATCCTCGTCTTAACATCAACAAGTAAGGTGCTACAATATCATCATCAAGATATATCACTAGTCACCTATATCTAATATCTCACTTGGCAACGAGCCAACAATAAATAAAACAAGATAAGTCACAACACAACGGGGTGGTTAGCCCCCAAATTATACAACAAGGCCCAACCTAAGGCAATATTCAACCCAACTTCATACCCGAAGGTTTACATGCAGTCTCCGACAATATCATCTAAATATATGCTTCGCTAATCGAAGTCTCACCATAAGGTAAATCGTAACCTACCTGGAAAGCCGAACCATACAAGCTCCAAGAATCACACCTTAGTCTTTTCTTTCCTCCGAGCTCGTGATAAAAGAAGTCTAACCATATCCGAACGGTGGAATTAGAACAAAGAATAAATAACATCAACTCATACACTAATCAAGTCCCAAACCCCAATCCCATAGGATGGGTTCATAAACTAGAAAGGTGGAATTAGGTTTCTACAAGTCCCAACATGAAATTAACACTTTAGGCAATCAATTCCCGTCAACAACAAGCTATAAGGATTAATTAATCACTTAATTTCGGATTCTAGGCAAACCCCCCAAATTTAAGTATCACCCTAACTCCCTATTCAACACTTATACCTTAATAAAGAAGTAAACATGTTGCTATAGCTTATATTCATCAATTCCAGGCTAAATAAAGCTAACTCAACCACTAATTTTAGATTTTATAGCCAAGAAAGCATTTAGGAAGAAACCCCTTAAAACCCACTGTTAATAATCAACTTATTGATGAACTCAGCATGAACCATCAATTTCTATGGTGTTTTAATGATCAAGGAATGAAGTATAGGGTTGGGGAAACTCACCACAAAACTTAGCCTCTTCAAGAACGCCAAAACCCTCTCCAATAGTCTTTAGACGAAATGGGGAAATGTTTAGTGACTTAGGGGTTTTTATCACTTAAACCATTCAGTTACTGCCCGACATGCGCTTCGGCGCTTAGCTTGACTGCTTTAGCGGCCGCCCTTCGGCGGTCCCTTGCAAATGGTCTAGACCGCTTCAGCGGTCGGTCCACCGCTTTCGCGGTGCTATTTGGTGGTACTGGTGCCGCTTCAGTAAACCAGAAAACAATCCAAGTTTCATGAACTTCACCTGAAATCCCGACTAACACTCGATACCATCTGCTCGTAAATCAAATATGCAACTATACATAAAAACGTGCTACGAACGCACTCGTGGCCTCGGAATTCCCATTAGAGGTCTCGTTGACCGAGTCAACCCCTGATACCTCTAAACTGACTTTTCAACCCAAGTCCCAAAAAGCACCCAAGTGCATTGGGAACCGATCCGAAATGCGCACAAGTTCTAAACGACCATCCGGACTTCTCGAAATCGATGAATTTCCGATAAAGGTTCGTTTACCCAAAAGTCAACTTTGAGTCAACCCTTTTTCACTTTATACCCAAACTTCCCCAAAACTTACCCAAATCAATTTCGATGACCTCGGGAAGCGTGCCAATGGATCCCGCGGGCCAAATATTAGCTACCAAAGCTCGGGGAGGGTCAAAAGCATCGAAAAAGCAATAACGACCAAACGGGTCATTGCAATAAGGCAGATTTTTCGCGAACCCTTGCCTTGTTTTTTTTTTTTTTTTTGAATGAGCTGAGATTCGAACCCAAAATCTCGAGGTATTTTCAGTTACTTTTTTAAGCAAAAGGCAAAACTTAAAGACCTGTGCCTTTTAAGGACAATCCGTGCGAAAAAAATTTGGCTATAATAAGGTATGAATATACCGTGCCTTATAAATTGAATACAGTTTTTCAACAATATAATTATAACCTAGAACTCTCATTGAAACGAGGTGATTTATTTATTTTAAAAAAAAATTATTTGTACGTTTGGCAATTCAAACATGAGGAAATTACTCTTTTGTAATTCAATTCCAATCACACAGTCGAAAAGAAGTTACACAGGTAGGAATATGAATGTCGAGAGAAAAAAAAAAAGAAATTAAGAAGAAGAATTTAAATGCATTCTGTGCTCTTAATTTCTAATGTTAAGTTGGGATGTTTGGCATTGACCCCTTTCTTAGTTCATCTTGATCCGTCTATTATAGCCCAAATAAACTTTTGGCAGGGTTGAGTAATAATTTATTTATTGATTTAATGTATTTTGACCTGCTCAAATCGCCCATTTGCTACCCCCACTAGTCTTTGCCATTTTACCTTCACTTTGTTAGGGTTTGTTCTGAATTTTCTAACTTATTTGAATTCTACCATAATTGTGTTTTATTTCAACAAGATTTTCTTGGTGGAAAAGGTTTTCTTTGTAGAAAAGGATTCAACCATATATATCCTTTTTCTTGCAGGAGAAGTTTTAGACTTATATAAATAGAAGATCTTTTCTTTTCATACACAACATAATAGTATCCACAATGTAATCATTAAAGAGTCTTGTTTAGGGGGAGATAATTCTCTCAATAGGTTTTATGTTTTTAATATTAGTTTTTTCAATATGTAGGTCATTTGACCAAATCATAGTAAGTATTATGTTTCTTGTTTGATTTATCGTTGTTCAAGTTTTACAATTGTTTGCTTCCGCATGACGCCTTGATTATTTCGATCTCAACATACTCTTCCTATGACACATAGCAACATGAGTATCGGAACTGCATGAACGAGACACACGTGTTGAAAGAAAATTTTGGAAAGATAATGTAGAATATCAAATGGTGAATCTCAGTAATGCAGTTGTGAATCTTAGTAATGCAGTTGGTAGGACATAAAACTGTCTGAACATTGATTCTGATTGTGACCAGGGATTCTGAGTTGTTTGGACCATCAATGTTTCCGAATAAAAAATAGATACCATGATAAAACTAAAAAAATTGAAGTAACATCGAGATCTGTCCAATCTTAACAATGAGAAAACATAAAAAGGCCTTAGATAGTAATTAGCTAAAGTTTGGAAGGTAAATTGTTTTAAACGGATTTTAAAGGAGGCATCATATCTTCCCTTTAAAATTATTTGAACCCTTACTTAGAATCTTATTGATTAAAGAGACCTTAAATGGAGTTTCACTTTAAACAATACTTAAGTTAAATAGGTGTCCTAATATACCTAGAAATATTAGGTGGCTATTCACTTAATTAACAAATTCGGTCCTCTGTACCTAGAAAAAAAAAAAGGAAGGTCGCCGGAAAGCTTCATTGACGACAAATCTTTTGTCTAAAAGATTACAACAACAACAACAACAACAACCCAGTGAAATCCCACAACGTGGGGTCTGGGGAGGGTAGAGTGTACGCAGACCTTACTCCTACCAAGGTAGGACTTTTGTCTAAAAGATTGATTCTTCTTTTTCATTTAAAGATATATTTCTCTATTTTTTTAGTCGGTGTAGTTGGAATTCGGTGAAAATACCTGGACGAGACTATATAAAAAGTTTTAGAAAGATTGGAGGGAATTTGCACTGAAGAAAAAATGCAACGTCGAAAATGACCTATGAAGCGTCACTAAGACAATGTATATCATTTGTGTATATGTTATACATGATATACAATAGGTATACGGATGAACAGATAAGATATACATATATATACATGGAATATATATAGATATATAGGTGCGTTACATAGATATACATCTTGATATACGCAGATATACATCACAACAAAAACCCTCTTTCCCACATTTTCACACAACCTCCTCCACACCACCACCATCACCCCTAATAATTTCATAGTAACAACACGAAACACCATTTCAATCTAGCCAAATAAGAAAAGAAGAAGAGAGAAGAAACAAAAAGTTCAGAATTCAACACTTGTTCTTCGAGTTCAAATATTTAATTTAACTCGAAGGAGAAGCTCAAGGAAATATGGAGATTTCACTTCAATCGAGGGATTTGAAAAGGAGATAGAGAGAGAGAGAGAGGAAAGGCTTTACTAGAATTGATGTGGCAAACTCTATTGGCAAGGTTGATGTGGCAAACTCTATTGGCAAGGCCATGGCACAATCGTTTAGTGCATACGCCTTTGTCTAGTATGGAAGATTTATCCAGTTTCAACTTTTCATCTCTATCTAAATATCATGTTCCATGGGATGTATGTTCTCAAGGTAATTTTAAGGGCCTGATTTAAAATACCTTTCATTCAAGTTCCGTTTCTTCTACATCAATTTTTCAGCCTATTCATTTTGATACATGAGGGTCTTATAAGGGTCAATTCAATCATGTTTTTAGGACTGCGCAAATTGTGGACAAATTCACTAGTTGAGAAAGAAAAGAGAAAAAAGAGAGGAAGACGGATAGAGACAAATACGAATATATGAACAAAAGAAAATAGGTGTGACCCCAAATGTGTACAGCAAGTTAGGTGTTCCATCTATACTTGGTAAGTCACATAAGGGATGTAAGTGAATAAAAAGACTGAAAATGCCCCTAAATAAAAAGTAACATTCCAATTTTAACCCTGTTCATACACCCCTTGTTCACTTATTAATTATAGATAGAAATAACACATTATAATTTGACATCTCAATAAGTTTTCTCTCTAAAACACAAGTTCTCTTATTTAGAGGAAGCTGGAAAAAAATCCTCATCAATGGAAGAAGCAAGCTCAAGAAAGCTAGGTGGCTCTTTGAAAGTTCCTGTAGTTCAAGAGCTGGCAAAGCAGCAACTAGCAGCCGTTCCGCCGCGATATATTCCTGATGATATCGAAAAGCCTACATTCACATCCATATTACCTCAAGTTCCAATTATTGACATGGAAAGACTGCTGGCAATTGGAGATGATGATTCAGAGCTTGAGAGGCTTCATCTTGCTTGCAAACAATGGGGATTTTTCCAAATAGGTATATTTCAAGAGTTTAAGTATATCCACCTTCAATCCAAGAAATTTTTATGCCACTAGGTCAAATTCTTTGTTGTAATAGCTAATTATCTTTTTCTTTTTTAAAAAAAAAAGATAACAACAACAACAGCATGGCCAATGCAATCCCACAAAGTGGGTCTGGGCAGTGGATTTACCCCTACCTTGGAGGTAGCGAGGTTTCTTTCGATAGACCCTTGGTCGAGAAAAAACAGTTTTTTAAGATAACAATTGTCATATTTTAAAGAGGCTTACCTCTAGATATCCTTTAGATGACCTGACCTGATAGTATATAGGGAAAAGTTACACTTACGATGTATATAACTTAAACTTATATTTCAATGATATATCAAACGTTAATTTTAGATTTTATGTTATAGACTTAATGGTGTAAATGGTTAGTGATGACTGCATATTAGAATCGTTTAAATTTCAGTTGGTGAATCATGGACTGAATTCATCATTGGTGGAGAAAGTGAAGTCAGAAATCAGAGCATTTTTTGATCTACCAATGGAAGAGAAGAAGAAGTTTGAACAACAAGGAGGGGATCTTGAAGGATATGGGCAAGCCTTTGTGGTATCTGAAGAACAAAAGTTAGACTGGGCTGACATGTTTTACATGATCACTCTCCCTACAAATTTGAGAAAACCTCACTTATTTCCCAAGCTCCATCTCCCACTCAGGTATCTCACTATCTCAAATTATACTAAATTTCTGAGATTATAGCATTTTGTCTGAAAAGAGTTACAATATTCGTTTCAATTTATGTGGCGTAGTTTATGGGATACGGAGTTAAAAAATAAAAATAAAGACTTTTAAAACTCATAATTTAAACATGTCATGAGATTTCTATAATTATAAAAATTAAACATTCTGTCAGGTTTTTGGGTTTTCCCTTCCTATGTGGAATTGGATTAATAAAACCCAATCCAATTTGGACCAGGCCAATTTTGCCCAAAATTTCTTCTATATATAGGATCAATTTAGGTCTTATTTTCAGAATACAAGAGTGAATTCATAGCAGTCATATAGAGAGAAAAACGTGAGAGAGAAAGCATATTTTCGTCTAGAAATTTTCTGCTACAGCAGTCCGCTTTAAATTGCGTTTCCGATTCGGTAACCGTTAGATCGTGCTGAAATTTGAACTAGGGGTTCTCAACATCTGGTTCTTCGCTTTCAACGATGCAGATCGGATTTTGTGGTCTGTAGCTCCAGTTTTCGAGTATGAACAATAGCTCGTTTTTGGGGGTGATTTCTCTCCTTTCTTCGCTAGTTTTGGTGCTATCTTTTATGTATTGTTGCTTTGTGCTTGGCTTTGTTGTTGTAGTCATTTAGAGAACATTGTTGTAACTCTTGTTGTTTATAGTGGAGCTTTTGTGGGCCGTAAGTCCCGTGGATGTTTGCTCTTCACCTTGAAGTGGTTTTACCACGTAAATTTGGTGTCTCTTCCATTCGATTTATTTTTGCTTGCTTTGCTATTTTATTGTTGGTACAGCTGTTGCCCGAATTTCCATTTGTGCTAGTGTTTATTGTTGTTATGTCCCGTATTTTCATACGTCGGGACGTTTTAAAATAAGCGCGACGAGTTAAAGGCAAGACTATCTTAAGATATGAAGTAGAGATTTTAACTTCCGGTTTCGTGTCGAGTCACAATTTATCCAAAACTTTCGTGTGGCATTAAACGAGTAATGGAAAATTGGGATTAAACTAACCATAATTGGATTAAAAAGTGGGATTGGAAAGACAAAAAAAAATCAGTCCACTTTATGCCTTGTTTGGCCGTGCCATGTAGGGCTTTGGTCAAAGAATCTTGACCCAATTTAGTGTAATCCACATGGCCAACTCAATGAGGGGAACATATTGACACAAAGTCTGATCACTCCACACCTTCACAACATAATTTTCATCACCACAAGTCAAGAAACATTTAGAGATAGAAAGAGTAGAGAGAGGTGCTCTCGGATAAGAGCTAGCCGAGAGGGTGGGGTGATATTGTGCCCAGAAATTCCAGTTTTTCTCCATCAAAACTATCCCTCATCTAGTGTGTAAGAAAGTGTATTAGTTTTTGAAGAGAAACAAGAAAGTGAAGCACTCAATAGAGTTGAAAATTCGGCCAACTGAAGCACAAGATTGAAAGGTAAGAATGTTTGTTGTTTCTTGTGTTGCATGATGATTTGAATGTATAGCTCATGCATGTTGTTGTTGGATTGTGGTTGTAGTTGAAGTAGAGAGTGAGCCGTGTGTGAGGTGAGTTTATGACTGATTTCATTGTGCATGTATTGTTAGTGAATTGAATATGTATCAACATATGTAAATGAACAAAGATTGTGGGAGTTTGGTTGTGATGTTGCATGTTGGCTATTGGACTGTTTTTGCTCGAATTTAAAATGAATCATGTGTTGAAGATTCTGATGAAGTCATGCTTAATCTTGTTGAACATGTATTGGAAATGAATTGAATGCATTGTAGTTGGATAAACGAATGAAAATCATGAAGTTGGAGTAGTTGTGATGAAACCGGGTAGGGGGCTGTTTTGGACGAATTCATGGACTGTTTTGGGCTATAATTTGATTGTTGTTGTTGTGGACATTGTAGTGTATTGTATGCATGTTGAATATGTAAATTAAGGTGTTCAAGAAACGAATTATGTTGAGGGGTAGGGGCAGTCCAAAAACCGTGGACAGTTTTAGGGATTAGAAGTGAAATTGTGTGTGTTGAATGTTGGTTTTTGTTGCAAACGTGTAGTGAATGTAAAATGCCATGATTCAAGTTAAAACTGAACTGATTGTAGGCTGTTGTAAGAGTGAAGATGATGCTAAAACAGTTCCAAGATTTCATGAAAGTAAAGTCATGAAAAGTGTTGTGTTGTTGCAAGTTAAAACTGGAAAATTGCTAAGTAAGAATGGAAATGATGTGTGTGTTGGGTTGCCGTGTGTATGAGACTATTTTGGGTGGTGTAGGGACTTCCCAAGTTCCCTAAGTCATGCTTAAACAAGTTTTGATCAATATATGAAAGAACGACTAGCCATGTTAGCTTGTAACGCTAGTTGGGTTAAATGCGAACGAAACGTCGTTTAATTGTTAGAAAGAAGTTGTGAATGTCACAATACGTGTTGAATGCCCTTGTAGACTAATTGTAGTTCTTCACATCTTGATATAGGATAAGTATTGTTGGGCAGCAAGTACAAGTTAGAATACAACTAAACGCAAAAGGTATGTAAAGCCTATTCCTTCTTTCTTTTGGCATGTCCTAGACGTAAGAATGAAACGATATGAATTTTGGGGTAAATTCTATTCTCTAGTTCATGTATGGCTTATGAATCTATATTTCACTAATGTTATTGTCATGCACCTACAGTATGAGTGACTAATGAACGATGCATGAAAGTTCCTATACTTAAAGAATTGCACAACTAAAGACATATTTGACTTCCAAAAGCTATACCATATTAAAGTGACATATGTACATGAAGTCTAAAACGTTTCTTGTAATAGTTTGTTATGAGACTTGAAATGAACTGAAGGTGAACATTATTTTGACACTTAGAGCGGGTTAGTTGCTTATCCCTTGAGTCTAAAAAGATGATTTGCATATATGTGGTTGCTTATTATTCTGCTCGTGCTTACCGCTATATCCTTCACTGAGTCCCGGGCCAGGGTACGTTTTCGTGCGCACATTTATTATATTAATCACCGAGCCCCTCACTAGAGGGCCGGGACACGTTATGTATATATATATGATGATGATATGATGATGTGATGATGTGATGATGTGATGATATGATGATATGGAGATGATGGTGGCCAGGAGGGCATATTCCTTATTACCGAGTCCCTCAGGAAAGGGCCGGGACACGTCTATGTTTATGTTATGATGCTATGATTTTAAATTACCGAGTCCCTCATAAAAAGGGCCGGGACACGTCATGTATGTTTTATACAGAATGATTATGCAGCTTTGACTACAAAACTCTATAATAGCAATGATATGAGAATGATACAGATGAAATATGTTCAAAGGCAAGTTTTCTGTTGTTGCAATGCATCCTATGTACCGTGTCTCAATATAAGTCTATACTATGTTTCAAGCTTTACATATTCAGTACATATTCCGTACTGACCCCCTTCCTTCGGGGGGCTGCGTTCATGCCCGCAGGTACAGACGCTCGCTTTGGAGATCCGCCAGCTTAGATCATCCTTCAGCTATTTTGGACTGCTCCTTTGTTCCGGAGCTAGCTTGTGGTATAACCTCCTTATGTTGTGTCCGTATGTGTTTATTTGGGTACGGCGGGGCCCTGTCCCGCCACATAATACGGTCGTTAGTCTTCGAAGTCTGTGGACATCGGTGTGGGTCTGTTTACAGTTGTTGATGCGTTTTATGTTTTGACTTAAGTTTGGGGCGTACCCAGTCGTAATGGCAGCCTTGTCGGCTTGCATATGTGTGTATGTTTGGTATTTTGTATATCGTGGCAGCCTTGTCGGCTTGCTTAGGAATATATATAAATGTTGTTGTTTGATAAGTGCAACTCCTTGGGAGATGGATGACTAAGGCATACATAACTTGACAAATCTAAATAACTCACTATCTTCTTACATACAAATGAGATCATGACATGCTAATTATAAATTATTAGAGTTAACAGATAAATATGAGTGTCCAATTCGGGCACAAGTCACGGCCTACGGGGTTGGGTCGTGACAAAAGTGGTATCAGAGCGGTTAAATCCTCGGAGTGTCCACAGACTGTGTCTAGTAGAGTCTTGTTTATCGATGTGTTGTGCACCACGTTTATAAACAGGAAGCTACAGGACATTTAGGATGTCATCTTTTCTTCTCATTCTAGATCGTGCGATAGAGCTGTATTATCAGGATAATTTTTTCCCTAACAGATTGCTATGTTTTCAGCGATGCCTCCAAAGAAGGCGATAGCCGCCCAGAAGGGCAAAGCGGTAGTTGGGGAGACCAGTGGGACCCGGAGAGTCACTAGAGCTTATTCCCAATATGTGCCTGGGATTAGAATTCAGTCAGCGAGCTCCGCTACACCATCACTATCAGAGGAGCCTAGGGCAGCAGCAGCTGCAGGTCAGGAGACAGACTTACCACCATCTCCTGCGGCTCCAGCAACCGAGCCTCCAGCTCCCCAGCCAGGGGCAGAGGATAGGGCTATGCGTGAAGCAGTACAGTTATTGACTAGGTTGGTATCGGGACAGGCTCGCAGACGTGGGTTAGGAGGTGATGATGCGGATAGACGCGACAGTTTGTGGGTTCGCGATTTTCTGACTTGTAAACCCCCAGAGTTCTATGGGTCAAAGCCCGCAGAGAATCCACAGGAGTTTATTCGACAGATGCTGCGTACGTTGCGGGTGACTAAATCTTCCGAGACTGAGTCGGTCGAATTGGCTTCCTATCAGTTGCGGGATGCGGCAGTTAATTGGTATGAGTCCTGGGAGTTGTCCAGGGGTGAGGATGCTCCACCAGCAGTATGGGACGAGTTCGTAGAGGCTTTTCTGGGTCATTTTCTGCCTCCAGAGATGAGGCGAGCCAGAGTTGACAGATTTATACACCTGAGGCAGAATGGTAGAAGTGTTCGGGACTATAGCATCGATTTTGATTCGTTGGCTAGGTACGCGCCCGCTATGGTAGCTGACATGGCAGATAGGGTGCATCGTTATGTAATGGGCTTGGATAATTATTTGATTGATAGCTGCATGGCAATGGCATCTCAGCCCGGTATAAATATCGCTCGAGTGCAGGCATATGCCGAGGGAGTTGAGGGTCGACAGAGAGGGCGTCGATTTGATAGGGAGCAGGACAGGGGTCAACATAAGAGAGCTAGATCAGCTGGGTATCATTCTGGTGACTTTCGGGGCGGACAGCCCCAACAGCAGTATAGTCGATATCCTTCCCAGCCGGCACGGAGTGCACCTTCACGATTTACTGGTAGAAGGTTTGATAGCACGGGGTATTCGGGAGCTGGTCAAAGCTCCATGACTTCAGGGTTCCAGACGCACAGGAATTCGGGCCAGATGAGACCACCTGTACCCCCATGTCCTCGATGTGGCAGACGTCATCCAGGGGAATGTCGTCTTATTACTGGTGCTTGCTTTTCTTGCGGCCGCCAGGGCCATACTATGAGGGAATGTCGATTTGGGGGTGGGGCAGGTGGGCCAGCTCAGCCTACGGGATCAGTTGCGGGTTCTTTTTCTTCTTCAGTTGCTATGCGCCCTATGGGGCAAGGTATTCCGACACCAGCAGGCCGTGGCAGAGGCCGTGGAGGGGCTTCTAGTTCTGGCGGTCCTTCCAACCGCTTATATGCTTTAGCCAGCAGACAGGATCAGGAAGCGTCGCCAAATGTGGTCACAGGTACATTATCGATTTTCTCCCGAGATGTATACGCATTGATAGACCCCGGTTCCACATTATCATATATTTCCCCTTTTGTTGCTAGTAAAATTGGGATAAAATCTGAACCTATAGAACCATTTGAGGTAGCTACACCAGTAGGGGATTTTGTCTTGGCAGAGCTAGTATATAAAGATTGTTTGGTAGTCATATGTAATCGCTGTACCAGGGCAGATTTGATAGAGTTAGCTATGACTGAGTTCGATGTTATTATGGGGATGGATTGGTTAGCTTCCTGCTATGCTAACGTTGATTGCCGAGGCAAATTAGTTCGGTTTCAGTTTCCAGGGGAACCAATTATAGAGTGGAGGGGGAACACAGCATCGCCGAGGGGTAAGTTTATTTCATACCTCAAGGCAAGGAAGATGGTTAGAAAAGGCTATATTTATCACCTGGTTCGTGTGCATGACTTGAAAGCAGAATCACCGACTCTACAATCTGTCCCGGTGGTTAATGAATTTCCAGGTGTATTTCCAGATGAACTTCCAGGCCTTCCTCCTGAATGTGAGATAGAGTTCACTATAGATGTATTGCCAGACACTCAACCTATATCTATTCCTCCTTACAGAATGGCACCTGCAGAGTTGAAAGAATTGAAGGAGCAACTGAGAGATTTGCTGGAAAAGGGTTTCATCAGGCCCAGTACATCACCTTGGGGAGCACCAGTATTATTTGTACGGAAGAAAGATGGGTCGCTGCGAATGTGCATTGATTATAGGCAGCTGAACAAAATCACGATAAAGAACAGATATCCCCTCCCCAGGATTGATGATTTATTTGATCAGTTGCAGGGTGCTAAATGCTTCTCAAAGATAGACTTGCGGTCAGGTTATCACCAGGTGCGGGTAAGGGAGACAAATATTCCGAAGACTGCATTCAGGACTCGATATGGACATTACGAGTTTAGAGTGATGTCTTTTGGGCTGACCAATGCTCCAGCAGTGTTCATGGACTTGATGAACAGGGTGTTTAAGCCATTCCTTGACTTGTTCGTGATTGTATTCATTGATGATATTCTGATCTATTCACGATCGGAAGAAGAGCATGCAGAGCATTTGAGGACAGTACTCAGGGTACTCCAGCTCCAGAAGTTATATGCTAAGTTCTCTAAATGTGAATTCTGGTTGACTTCTGTAGCATTTCTGGGGCATATTGTTGGAGCAGATGGTATTCGGGTAGATTCACAGAAAATTGAGGCCGTCAAAACTTGGCCTAGACCTACGACGCCTACTGAGGTACGTAGTTTTCTGGGGCTGGCAGGGTATTACAGGAGATTTGTAGAAAAGTTTGCCTCTATTTCAGCGCCTTTAACAAGGCTAACACAGAAGGCAGCCAAATTCCAGTGGACCGATGCTTGTGAACGGAGTTTTCAATTATTGAAAGATAAGTTGACTACAGCTCCTGTTCTAACTCTTCCTGAGGGGCCAGATGGCTATGTTTTTTATTGTGATGCTTCCGGTGTTGGGTTGGGTTGCGTGTTGATGCAGCACGGCAGAGTTATAGCCTATGCCTCCCGACAACTCAGGAAACATGAGAGAAATTATCCTACACATGACCTGGAGTTGGCAGCAGTGATACATGCTTTGAAGATATGGAGACATTATCTGTATGGCGTGCATGTTGATATTTATACAGATCATAAGAGTCTCCAGTATATTTTTAAGCAGAAGGAACTGAATTTGCGACAGAGGAGATGGTTAGAGTTGCTGAAGGATTATGATGTTGATATTCTATATCACCCAGGAAAGGCTAATGTGGTAGCAGATGCACTCAGCCGTAAATCTATGGCTTGTTTGGCCGGCGTACAACCAGAAAAGAAGGAGATAGTTCGTGAGATCCATCAGCTAGCTAGTCTTGGAGTTCGTTTGGCTGATGCTGATAATGGTAGCATTATTGTACGAGGTGTTGCTGAGTCCTCTATTGTAGAAGAGGTAAAGAGATGGCAATATGAGGATCCTGTTCTGGTACATTATAGAGATACAGCACTTCAGAAGGATGAGACCCCATTTAAGATGTCAGCCGATGGAGTACTACGATACAGAGACAGATTATGTGTACCTGAGGTTGCAGGGTTGCGGCAGCAGGTAATGGGGGAAGCACACTATGCTCGTTATTCTATTCACCCGGGATCGACAAAAATGTATCATGATCTTAGGTGTTTGTACTGGTGGAACGGCATGAAAAAGGACATAGCAAAATTTGTGGCCCAGTTTCCAAATTGTCAGCAGGTCAAGATAGAGCACCAGAAGCCCGGAGGGCTATTGCAGGAGATGGAAATTCCAACCTGGAAATGGGAAGTAATTAATATGGACTTCGTCACAGGTTTCCCTCGCACTCCACGGAAGAATGACTCTGTCTGGGTTATTGTTGATAGACTGACAAAATCAGCCCACTTCCTTCCAGTCAGGACTACGTACTCAGCTGAGGATTATGCCCGATTGTATCTTAAGGAGATAGTGAGACTTCATGGAGTTCCCACAGCTATTATCTCATATAGAGGGGCCCAGTTTACAGCTAACTTCTGGAGATCCTTCCAGGAGGGATTGGGGACACAGGTGAGTCTCAGCACCGCATTTCATCCTCAGACTGACGGGCAGGCTGAGCGTACCATCCAGACGCTACAAGATATGTTGAGAGCTTGTGTTATTGATTTCAAAGGCAGCCGGGAGGATCACTTGCCGCTTATCGAGTTTGCTTACAATAACAGTTACCACTCTAGCATTCAGATGGCGCCGTACGAAGCCCTGTATGGCAGGAAATGCAGATCCCCTATAGGCTGGTTTGATGTTAGCGAGGCTAAGCTGATAGGTCCAGATATGGTTCAGCAGGCTGTCGATAAGGTGAAACTTATTCAGGAAAGATTACTGGCAGCTCAGAGTCGGCAGAAGGCGTATGCGGATAATCGACGTCGACACTTGGAATTTCAGGTTGGCGATTGGGTGTTCTTGAAAGTGTCACCCATGAAGGGTGTTATGAGGTTCGGCAAGAAAGGGAAGTTGAGCCCAAGGTACATTGGACCATATCAGGTCATTCGTAAGGTAGGCCAAGTTGCTTACGAGTTAGACCTGCCAGCGGATTTGGCAGCAGTACATCCGGTCTTCCATGTGTCCATGCTTCGGAAGTATATAGGCGATCCTTCCAGGGTGTTCCCTACAGACGATATTCAAGTAACAGAGGAGCTATCATACGAAGAGCAACCTATTGCCATACTTGATCGACAAATCAGGAGGTTACGAACAAAAGATGTGGCGTCGGTTAAAGTGTTGTGGCGGAACAATAATAGGGAGGAGGTGACTTGGGAGGCTGAAGAGGAGATGAAAAAGAAATATCCTCACTTGTTTTCCACATTTGCAGGTAATTTAAACTCCTTTACTTGATTGTGTTAAATTGTCTGCTCAATTTATATGTTAGCAATAGAGGAAACCCTTCCCAAAACCCTTATAGAACCTAACGGGATAAAAATCAACATTCGAGGACGAATATCTAAAGGGGGGGAGGATGTTATGTCCCGTATTTTCATACGTCGGGACGTTTTAAAATAAGCGCGACGAGTTAAAGGCAAGACTATCTTAAGATATGAAGTAGAGATTTTAACTTCCGGTTTCGTGTCGAGTCACAATTTATCCACAACTTTCGTGTGGCATTAAACGAGTAATGGAAAATTGGGATTAAACTAACCATAATTGGATTAAAAAGTGGGATTGGAAAGACAAAAAAAAATCAGTCCACTTTATGCCTTGTTTGGCCGTGCCATGTAGGGCTTTGGTCAAAGAATCTTGACCCAATTTAGTGTAATCCACATGGCCAACTCAATGAGGGGAACATATTGACACAAAGTCTGATCACTCCACACCTTCACAACATAATTTTCATCACCACAAGTCAAGAAACATTTAGAGATAGAAAGAGTAGAGAGAGGTGCTCTCGGCTAAGAGCTAGCCGAGAGGGTGGGGTGATATTGTGCCCAGAAATTCCAGTTTTTCTCCATCAAAACTATCCCTCATCTAGTGTGTAAGAAAGTGTATTAGTTTTTGAAGAGAAACAAGAAAGTGAAGCACTCAATAGAGTTGAAAATTCGGCCAACTGAAGCACAAGATTGAAAGGTAAGAATGTTTGTTGTTTCTTGTGTTGCATGATGATTTGAATGTATAGCTCATGCATGTTGTTGTTGGATTGTGGTTGTAGTTGAAGTAGAGAGTGAGCCGTGTGTGAGGTGAGTTTATGACTGATTTCATTGTGCATGTATTGTTAGTGAATTGAATATGTATCAACATATGTAAATGAACAAAGATTGTGGGAGTTTGGTTGTGATGTTGCATGTTGGCTATTGGACTGTTTTTGCTCGAATTTAAAATGAATCATGTGTTGAAGATTCTGATGAAGTCATGCTTAATCTTGTTGAACATGTATTGGAAATGAATTGAATGCATTGTAGTTGGATAAACGAATGAAAATCATGAAGTTGGAGTAGTTGTGATGAAACCGGGTAGGGGGCTGTTTTGGACGAATTCATGGACTGTTTTGGGCTATAATTTGATTGTTTTTGTTGTGGACATTGTAGTGTATTGTATTCATGTTGAATATGTAAATTAAGGTGTTCAAGAAACGAATTATGTTGAGGGGTAGGGGCAGTCCAAAAACCGTGGACAGTTTTAGGGATTAGAAGTGAAATTGTGTGTGTTGAATGTTGGTTTTTGTTGCAAACGTGTAGTGAATGTAAAATGCCATGATTCAAGTTAAAACTGAACTGATTGTGGGCTGTTGTAAGAGTGAAGATGATGCTAAAACAGTTCCAAGATTTCATGAAAGTAAAGTCATGAAAAGTGTTGTGTTGTTGCAAGTTAAAACTGGAAAATTGCTAAGTAAGAATGGAAATGATGTGTGTGTTGGGTTGCCGTGTGTATGAGACTATTTTGGGTGGTGTAGGGACTGCCCAAGTTCCCTAAGTCATGCTTAAACAAGTTTTGATCAATATATGAAAGAACGACTAGCCATGTTAGCTTGTAACGCTTGTTGGGTTAAATGCGAACGAAACGTCGTTTAATTGTTAGAAAGAAGTTGTGAATGTCACAATACGTGTTGAATGCCCTTGTAGACTAATTGTAGTTCTTCACATCTTGATATAGGATAAGTATTGTTGGGCAGCAAGTACAAGTTAGAATACAACTAAACGCAAAAGGTATGTAAAGCCTATTCCTTCTTTCTTTTGGCATGTCCTAGACGTAAGAATGAAACGATATGAATTTTGGGGTAAATTCTATTCTCTAGTTCATGTATGGCTTATGAATCTATATTTCACTAATGTTATTGTCATGCACCTACAGTATGAGTGACTAATGAACGATGCATGAAAGTTCCTATACTTAAAGAATTGCACAACTAAAGACATACTTGACTTCCAAAAGCTATACCATATTAAAGTGACATATGTACATGAAGTCTAAAACGTTTCTTGTAATAGTTTGTTATGAGACTTGAAATGAACTGAAGGTGAACATTATTTTGACACTTAGAGCGGGTTAGTTGCTTATCCCTTGAGTCTAAAAAGATGATTTGCATATATGTGGTTGCTTATTATTCTGCTCGTGCTTACCGCTATATCCTTCACTGAGTCCCGGGCCAGGGTACGTTTTCGTGCGCACATTTATTATATTAATCACCGAGCCCCTCACTAGAGGGCCGGGACACGTTATGTATATATATATGATGATGATATGATGATGTGATGATGTGATGATGTGATGATATGATGATATGGAGATGATGGTGGCCAGGAGGGCATATTCCTTATTACCGAGTCCCTCAGGAAAGGGCCGGGACACGTCTATGTTTATGTTATGATGCTATGATTTTAAATTACCGAGTCCCTCATAAAAAGGGCCGGGACACGTCATGTATGTTTTATACAGAATGATTATGCAGCTTTGACTACAAAACTCTATAATAGCAATGATATGAGAATGATACAGATGAAATATGTTCAAAGGCAAGTTTTCTGTTGTTGCAATGCATCCTATGTACCGTGTCTCAATATAAGTCTATACTATGTTTCAAGCTTTACATATTCAGTACATATTCCGTACTGACCCCCTTCCTTCGGGGGGCTGCGTTCATGCCCGCAGGTACAGACGCTCGCTTTGGAGATCCGCCAGCTTAGATCATCCTTCAGCTATTTTGGACTGCTCCTTTGTTCCGGAGCTAGCTTGTGGTATAACCTCCTTATGTTGTGTCCGTATGTGTTTATTTGGGTACGGCGGGGCCCTGTCCCGCCACATAATACGGTCGTTAGTCTTCGAAGTCTGTGGACATCGGTGTGGGTCTGTTTACAGTTGTTGATGCGTTTTATGTTTTGACTTAAGTTTGGGGCGTACCCAGTCGTAATGGCAGCCTTGTCGGCTTGCATATGTGTGTATGTTTGGTATTTTGTATATCGTGGCAGCCTTGTCGGCTTGCTTAGGAATATATATAAATGTTGTTGTTTGATAAGTGCAACTCCTTGGGAGATGGATGACTAAGGCATACATAACTTGACAAATCTAAATAACTCACTATCTTCTTACATACAAATGAGATCATGACATGCTAATTATAAATTATTAGAGTTAACAGATAAATATGAGTGTCCAATTCGGGCACAAGTCACGGCCTACGGGGTTGGGTCGTGACAATTGTCTTCTCTTGGGTCAAATAGTGTGGGAAGTTTCGACTTGGGTATTTCTTTCGCTATTACCTCGTCGTGCAATTTGGTTATTACTTGTTTCTTTCAAACACATTCAACCCCTTTTGGTATGAACTAATTAAGAAATAGTGACACATACAATGGAAAGGAGGAGGCAGTACAATGCCCAATAAAAAAAGATAGTTACAAGAGAATACAAAATGAAAACAAAAAATAAACAATATATGCAAAATACACAAGATCTGCATACTATTTGCTAGTGGTATTTTGCTTGTGCAATTGACCCTTTTCTTTGGGAAAATAGAATTATATTAATTAACAGTGGTTGTACATATTGTAATGGACTTTTGCGAAAGTAAATATCAGAAGTTTAAATTGCATCCGCAATTCCGCATCACCTGCAAAGTTCGATGGGAGTCGATGTTGATCTTTTAGAATCTGCTCACAATTCTTTTTAACTTGTTAGCTAAGTACGTAGTGTTGGATTTACCCTTCAAGCTATTTCTTTTGGTTAATTTTCTGTTCAATGTCCGTACTAATTTGTATTTTGATCGAGAAACCTCGCTTTAATTTGATAGAGGGCGTAAAATCACTCTCTATCAAAAGCGACTATTTCAAGACTGAAATTCGGAACCTATTAAAAACGGAGTGCTTACAATCCAGTACAACCAGTTCTTAGTAGGCGTTTGGACATGCGATTTCATGATTTCAAGTCATGATAAGAAATCAACATTTGAACATGCAATTTCATCTCATGAGATGAAATTCCAAATCATCCAAAAAGCCATGATTTTGAATTTCAAATCATGATTTCAAATTTTTAGTAAAACATGACCCATAAGTTTATATTTTGTTAAAAAAAACCCATAAGTTAGTAGATATTTTTAACAATTACTCTCATCAACCATTTACCTACCTCATTAACTTCTACCAACAGTTATTTATGTTCGTACCATGTGGGAGGATTACATTAAAGAGTAGTTATATTACTATTCATGTTAAATTTTCTTTTTTATTAAACTAAAGCTTGATCAATTTATATTTTATTTTTAGAAAGGTCTTCTAGTAGCGTATTAATTTTGTTATGAACTATGACTTGCTCGTTTGGTAAGATTGTATACGGATTTAGAAAGTTTTGATAGTTTTCACAGCTTGTGGGGTTTTTATATCTACAAAAAAACACAACTTAAGAAATCCAAATTGCATATCCAAACATGATTTCATCTATAATTTCAAATCTTGTCCAAATGGCTCCTTATTCTTTTCGAACGATTAGTTAGAAGGTACAATTAAGTACTAATGGTACTAGATCCTACGTAAAACTAAAGAGTCTACTTAAAAAAAATGTGGGTGAAGAGATTGAGTATTTGTGATAGGTGGATATATATTTTCGAAGTACAACCTCACATTTGATTGCGTTAGGCAAAAGATATAGATTGACCCTCAAACTATACCTGAAATGTCGATATCACACTTAAACTTTCATTGTGACCTATTACACACATGATCATCTAAAAAGTGTATTTATTTACCCCCTGAGAGCTATAACACCACTCTCATAAGGTGGGGTGATTTACACTCGTACGCTACGTTGGCGCCACGTCAGCGCCATGTCTGAATTTGTTTTCTTTTCCTTTTCTTTTCTTTTTGTAGATTGTTTTTTGTTAATTATATTTACCCATTAACCATTAAACCTGCCATAATTAACCTTCTTCATCACTAATTCACGCCACCCACCCGTCATATGCCACGCCAACGAACTCTGAGTTCAGTCCTTTGAGCTAAATATGAATTGGGTTTCCATCAAATTCGGATCTGGGTTCGGACTGTGAAGAATACAGAGTGACCCATCTGAAGTTGAGGCTAAGATGTGTAAAATGAAGCAAAAAGAGAAGAGGACAACGCCATGGCTGCAAAACGAATCGAATTTTCTCCATGCCCCGAATTTCAGTCCAAAATTAGCAAAATGTCAACACTGCCTCTTAAAAAAGACGGAATCTTTTTGCATTTGTGGACAAATGAATTTGAACGGAAGGAGTATTAGTAGTTTTACTACTACAGCTGCTATCAACGTTATATCAATGACAACAGATTTGTTATTATTAATTTTATGTGGGAAATTTCACAAGTATACCAATGGAGGGTTGTTGCTTTGGTTGGTTGGAGAAATCATTGACCAAGCAGAGAGAGTTTCGGATGGACTAAGGAAGTGCCGGTGAACGTGGTGGTTTCGGGCGGTTGGTGGTGGAGTTTGACGGGGAGGGGGGGTTACAAAAATTGATTTCTTTATTTTTTTTGTTGTAATTTTGAATAAAACGCATATTTTATAATAATTATTATATTTCGTGTCACATCAGCTTTTAAGGGTAAATAAATACACTTTTTAGATGGTTAGGTGTGTAATAGGTCACCATGAATGTTTAAGTGTGATATCGATATTTCGGGTATAGTTTAAGGGTCAATCTATGTCTTTTGCCATTGCGTTATCCTTTTATATATGTACTGAAAGCATGCACTAGTCAGTAGTCACTCAATGATTGGATCAACTACTGCCCTTTTCTGCGAATACTTACATTTCATTGAGGGCCCACAAGCTATTCACCATCTGTAATCAAGTTTGTTTTATGTTATCACGACCCAAATCATGGGTTATGCGGACACCTACACAGTCTCTCCTAATTGGCGAACCCTTTCCCAAACCTAACCCTCTAAATTCACATTTTTAAAGAAACAATAAGATAACCATTTCAATCACTACATTAAAAGAATTGAAAATAAACAAGAAAATACTTTTATAGATACACCATTTCCAAAATCAGGTCTGGACTCGTACAAGAACATTCTAAGTTTCAATTAGCAATGAAATACAACCTCAAACTAAGTAAAACTTATGTTGGAATGAGATTTAACAGAAAACTTGGAACAAACTCGGTGAGATCCTCGGAAGCTAATGGAATCTCAAATATCAACCTGTAGCAAACTCTACACCCAAGAAGGGTGTAGCAAGAGTAGTATCAGTACAACATACGTATTGGTAAGCATGCATCATAGGTTGACAACGCTTAGTTTGACATATATAATAAGTGGAAATCAACAGATGAGTATGATAGGAAACAACAAGGAAGTTCAACAACAACTCAACGAGTCACAACACCTAGTGTAAAAGAGTCTCATTGCACTCAGATCATATCCTTATCTAAATTCTCAACACTGATATATAACATCAGTTTACACATCACAACCAAAGAGCAGACAAGATAAGGGAGAACCACAATGAGATAAACGCAATGCATATGAATATGATGAAATGCAATACAATGGCCAGTATCTCAACTTGTACACACATGCTCCGGACGGAATATCAACTTCTCGGCGGTCATGAACAGCGGGGGACCCATGGTATCCATGTACCACTCGCTTCGGAATGTCCCATCGGATCATGAGCACACATACCTTCGCTCCGAAACAATCCTCGGATCACAGATTCACATAATACTTCCATCAAATTGCCACATTTCTTATCTTTGTTGCCACAATCTTTCATTATCAAAACCATATCAATTTCGCTATTGTTTCCATTAGAACCACATTAAGTAACCATGAGGAATGAATGCATGTATGAATGTCAACTCAACAATGGTAATCATGAGAGTGTAATAACCATAGCCAATCCAACATAACCAAATAATTAACACGCTAGTCAACTTCGAGTACATATATAATGTAACTCACTGCTCAAATAATAAATCTAGGTGCTATTTCTAACTCTCAAGTCGATCAGTCAATAATTTAGACTTCCTCATAATCACAGTTTGCACAAAGAAGGTCATAACACGGGTAGTCATACCAAGAATGATAAGAGATAAATGAAATGATGTATTGCACTAAGGATATTCTCAACCATATAATCAACTCACCACCGCTTCCAATCCAAATTAAGAGGGTAGCTACACAACATCATCATATGGGCGGCAAGAATATTCTCAATCATATGATCAACTCACCACAGCTTCCAATCCTAATTAAGAGGGTATCGACACAACGTCATCATATGAGCAGCAAGCCCAACATCGCAAACACACAACAAGACAATATCACCTGTTGGCGACAAGCCACACACAAGACAATACCAACCTAAGAATGTCCATCCCAACTTCATGTCCGAAGACCTATGCATGCTTTTTCCATCAACAACTACTAATCACATATGAAATTCTAATCGGAGTCTAACTCAAATAAGTCGTAACGTACCTCGTAGCTGAACAGGTGCCACGGACATCCACTCAAACTCCACCTTCCTTCTTCGAGAGAAATGCTGAGACGAGAGAGGTCTAATAAGATAATTGGATCATGTAAGTAACACGTTGGGAATTATTTGATTTGCTACAACTCTAGAAGGATTTTAAGAAACCTAAAGACTAACGACCCGGGGCCCACAAGGGCATAATCGAAACGTTCTTTTCAAACTAGAGTACAAGGTTTTCCCATGATCAATAACCTAAAATTCAGGTTCATCCAACCCCAAACGAGCTACTAAACCCTCTAAATACCAAACCTCCCAATTTCAAGAAAGACCCTACACTTAACCCATTTGAGAAATCCAATTGAGAAATAGAGATTTGAGATAGAAAAATAGTTTCCCTCAAGCTAACCCATAAACTAATAATCCTCATCCATCGAATTTTAGTTAAAGAATTCAATTTTACACCTAGGGTTTACAAGCAAAGAACTTTTCCCCAACCCCTAAACTCTTAATCATGAGGTTTGAAATCAAAGGAATATAAGGAATAAAGATAGAAGAATGAGATAGATTTGACCTTTCCTTTCCAAGGACCCGTGAGCTCTCTTGAAAACTGATCTCAATCAGCTCTGGAAATGGTGACATTGAGTGAAAATGGGGTCCAATCCCGAAATGAGGACGTAAAAGCTAGGGTAGATTTAGTGTCTTTCGCTTATGCGGATAATTGTCCGCTAGTACGAAGGCATCTCTGCGGAACATCTTCGCAAGCGCGAATTCATTAAAGACTCAGGTTCGCTCACCAAGGCGGAAGAAAACTCGCAGATGCGAGCTCGCAGACGCGGGCTCGCTGAAGCGGCCTGCTATCGCAAAAACACAACACGGCTTTTCGAAAACTTCAAGATTAGAGAAGTTCTTTCTAAAATCAATCGATTAAAGGTCACTCCTACCCGTAAATCCCATGTGTAACAACTGTCGACGCGAACCCAAACAAAGAAGGAAGTCCGTAATGACCAAACGGGTCGTTACAGATATAGTTTGACTCGATATGAATGTTGTTAGAAAAATAAAAAAATTAAATTTTTATGATATTAAACATGTTATAATATTTGTGTATGCATTAAAGTTTTTAAAACTTATGGTCTAACACATTTAAATATTTATGTAGCTATAAAACCTTTTAATTAAGATGGTAGAATAAGAAATTTAAGTTAAATTATTTTCACTTAGAGCAACGGTAAAGTTGTCTCTATGTGACGTATGATAAACAGAACATATAGTAGAGCCTAATTCGCTTATTAGTGATATTACTAAGATTGGATTGTAGAGTCCAATCCCAATCTAAATAGAGAAGACAAAGCTATATAATGAAGTCATTGTCTCATGTGGAGAGGTAAGACGAGAAACATAAACTGTTGTATTTTTACACTCCATATTGTTATATAATGTATTTTTACACTCCATATTGTTATATAATCTTCTTCGACCCGTGAAAGCGGCCACTAATACTGCATTAGGGAATTAGGTTGTCTACATAACGTGCAACCATTCTCGAACCCTACTAACGTGGGATACTTATGCATGGACTGCCCTTTTTTTATTTTCAAACTAATTAGAAAGAAATCGTTAAAGGAAATATGTCCTAACTACAAAGGAAAAAGTATCACATAATTGAAAAAGAACATTCGTGTGGACAGTTTGATGTAAAACTTTTGAAACTTATGATTTTAAAATATGTCATAACATTTGTATATATGGCTATAAAATATAAAAATGTGCATTATCTTTTAATTAACATACCAATAGAGTAAGAAAATAGTGAATGTCAAATAACAACAATGAAGGGATGGATTTCCTATATGTTGTATAATCAATCATTCATATTTAAATTCTTGGACCATTCAGGGATGCACTGGAACAATACTCAACAGACTTGAAGGAACTTGCCATGAAAATTATGTATAAAATGGCAAGAGCTTTAGGGATGCAAGCTGAGGATATAAATGTACTTTTTGAAGAAGCTGGGACACAAATGATGAGAATAAATTACTGGGATGTGAAACTCGTGAAAAAGTGATAGTTCGCTTGTGTTCTTGACCTTTTTTTCTTTTTTCTTTTTGGTCTCTCAATGGTTCATGTTGATGATGATATATAGCAATTGGTTTAATTTGCAGATTGTGACAAATGGGATTTATAAAAGCATTGAACATCGAGCAATTGTTAACGAAGACAAAGTGAGGATCTCGATTGCTACATTTTTGAGCCCCAAGTTGGATGGTGATTTAGGTCCGGCACCTAGCCTCCTCACTCCTCAAAACCCTCCAACATTTAGGAGGATTGGAGTGACCGATTACTTTAAAGGATTTTTCTCTCGAGAGCTCGATGGAAAATCGTACATAGATAATATGAGGATTAGAAATGGAGATGATGGGAGCAATTGAACGTTGCATTTTGAATGTTCTTTTAAGGCTTACATGTTCGACTATAGTACAATAATCTTCATATCGGACTTAAGTTAAAGATCTCTCCATTTGGATGTAGCAAAATCTCTTTCCCTAGACAAATGAGAGTTGTATGGAATTACCTTATGGTCTGAAACTCTATTAGAAAGAGTTGCAACGAAATGCTAGTTAATATTGAAATAAAACAAAATTAAGTTTTCTTTGAGGGCGCAGAAGAGATTTCTAGAACAATGCACCTTAGCTTCTCTGCTAAATGACATCCAATTAATTTAAGTTTTCTCGTAAATCTTGCATAAGCTGCAAGTCATATTTCAGAAGAAGCTTTAGTTTTTTTTTTCTTCTTCTTCTGAAAAGCCATTAATTGTAACACAGACTTTTAGTAAAATTGTTAGAATTAGGCTTTGAATCAAATATGTTGCTATATTTTTACATATTTCAAATGATTATATATGTCGAGTGAATATATAAAGAATCAAAATAATCTAACTCCATACATTAAGGACATTTTGGTCATTTTCTCTAGCTCATCATTCAAGGACCTTTGAGCGACAATTATAATGACAGTTGAAATTAATTACATCTATAATTATCTTTATTTATAGGAAAAGGGTCAAATATACCCCTGAACTTTGTGAAAATGTCTAGATATACCCTCCGTTTAAAGTTTGGCTCATATATGCCCATGCCGTTTAACTTTTAGCACATATATACCCTTGTGGCCGTTAGTTGCATTGTTGGATTTTCCCAACCCTTATTATTGATATTTTTTTAAATCTGAAATTGCCACATGGCATTTAAAATTTTAAACCCCTCCCATTTATGATATAAAACCACCAACCCCCCTCCCCCCTCTTCTTCCAATACCCTATCCACAAATAACCCGACATCGCCGGGTGAACCACTGTTTCTCCGCTTCTTCATCACATCATCGGCCAGCAAGTTTCAACCATAAACAGCCACCATTGACGGCCTATTCTCCATCACGACCTGAAACCTCCATTGACACCGTCAAAATTAATAAAAAAAAAGTCATCCATTTTCTTCTCCGGTTAAACTCAAGGTATTTCCGGTCGAGTTACGGTCCCAGTTCATTGAAGCAAAATAACTGGAAGGTTTAGTCGATGGGTTCAAGGGAGGGGTTTGGTCGGGTTATTTCGTGGGTCGGGTATTGGAGGTGGTCGTCGGTTTCACAACCACATTGTTATCAAACTCTAGCTGACTTTGATTCACGGATTGTGACTTTACTACTGCCGGATTTCCTTTATCACGATTGATCGACACCGGTGCAATGCAACACAGTGGATTCATCTCCACAAGAGACCAAAAAAGAAACTCAAGAAAGTAAATTAGAATCTCAAATAATCAAATCCCTCAAGGCTGAAGAACAAGAAGGAGACACTAGTTGCTTGATCTTTTCCACCATAGTCTAGAGCTCTTATTAATATTTTACCAGGCAGCTACGCCTTGGAAGAAAGGAAAATTTTGACAAGGACGAAAAAGAAAAGAACAAGAACAAGGACGATGGGTTGGTCGGGTTGTTTGTGGGTAGGTACTGGAAGAAAGAGGAGAGGCGACCGGGTCCGGGGGGGGGGGGTTAAATCATAAATTGGAGGGGTTTTAAAGTTTAAATGCCATATGGAAATTTCAAATTTAAAAAATAATAATTAAGGGTTGGAAAAATCCAGCAATGCAACTAACAGCCACAAGGGTATATATGTGCTAAAAGTTAGACGGCAGGGGCGTATATGAGCCAAACTTCAAACGGAGGGTATATCTAGACATTTTTGAAAAGTTCAGGGGTATATTTGCCCCTTTTCCCTTATTTATATCTTTAGCGACTTTTGTTTAGACTACATATTTAGTGGTACTAAAGCGACACCTAGATTCGTCTTTAACCGTACCGTTAACAACCTTTTGAAACTATCAATAGTAATTACGAATTATCCCAATCAGTGTTTTAAAAGGCGTTTTCAAGCCAACCCCAGGGCGAGGCGTACAAAAAACACATCAAGACGTACAAGCAGGGCGTAAGCCCCAACATTCGGGGTGTTCATTTGGGGCGTAAGTGTTACACCTCGGAAAATTTCCCGTGAGCATACAATGAATAGATCAACGAAGAGTATGAGTGTACGATGTTTTACTAAGAAGGGAATGACTACCCATGGGTTTGAAAACGCGAAGGTTGCAGATTTGCATTTCGGTCCAGTGGTCGTAAAACAGAATACGGCTCGTAAAGTGCCATCGTCTTCCAACTATCAAAGCTTCAACTTTCTGTCAAATGTTGAAATGGTAAAATACGACTCAGAATACAGACCGTAAATTGAAATACGGCCCGTAAACTGTGACCGTAAACCACCATGATCTACAGCAAACCTTTCTGTTTCTGATATGCTTAAATACGGTCATGAAGGACGGACCGTAAACCAGAATATGGCCCATAAACTGGGTTTACAGCCACTGTGCACCCGACTACTGTTCATTAAAAATCAGGTTTTGAAGTTATTAAAAGGGACCCTAAGCTCATTTATTCACTTCTCATCTACACGACTCAAGAAGTCTCTAGAACACTCTAAACACTTCATTCACAAGAATTCAAGAGGACCAAAGGAAAATAAAGGTCAATAACATCAAGTCCATGAAATCAAGTGTAAGAATCACATCAAAGTTCATCTACACCAAGAAGTTGCAAAGGAAGTGAAATAGGGTTTTGGTATAGAAGAGTATTGCTACTCAAGGCTCGTTCCTACAACATCTAAGGTATGTTTGATGACTTTCTCATGATGATAGAAGCATTAAAACGTTGAAACACTTGGATTATAGAAGAGTGTAGTAAATGGGTCATAAAAATGTGAATAGTGCCATAATTGAATGATAGTTGGATTGAATTATGAATGTTGATGTGTTGTGAGTATAAAGATGTTATAAATAACGTGTAGACCATGAAATGGGCGTGATATATAAGAAAATACGTTGATGAGCTAAAACCCATAAATGTGGAGAAATTGGAGAAAAGTAATGGGATGTGGTAGATGTAGATAAATGACGATTGTTGATATGATATTGGGAGTGTTGTTACGAATGTTTGGTAGTTGATATAGAATATGGGAAAAGTATTATAACCAAAGGAAGTGCCGCCCAATTTTCCCTAGAAATAGTGGCGCATTCTTATAGTCGATTAACTAACGTAAATGCGAATTCTCTTTTGAAGGTAGAAACGCGATATCGAAGGAGAACAAGCGAACGATAGCTTAGCTAAACGTATAAGGTATGTGAGGCTAGTCCCTTCTTTCTAATGGCATGAATCTTCTAGCATGAATTTCCTTCCTCTTCATAAGTTCCTATATTCCGGAAAGCTAAAAGCCTATATATATGAATGACAACATAAGATAAGAAATATGATATGATGATCCTAAAATGGCATGATGATATTTATTGCTCACACTCATCTTATATGTTAGTTCCTTCAAGGTGAGGCAGGATGTCGATAATTGCTCCATAATGAAATCGGGGGATCACGACCTTACGTCACCCCGATAAAGTAAAGTTGTTCGTAAGCCTTATGCATGTATTATGATAAGTATGTTACGATAAGAATATTATGATGAGCATGTATGTTGATGATATAACACAACGCCTATTTGGCCGAGCAGTCACCGCTGAGGCGGGCAGCTATACGATAAACCATAGCCAAATAGCATGGGCAGACACCACTAGTGGGCGGCATGAGATGATACCCCAGACGCGGGAGGCCTGGACGCAGGCTCATGTTATGATTATCACACCGATCCGATATGGACGGGCAGCTTATACATTACTACACCGTACCTATATAAGCGGGCAGCTTATACATTATGCGTACATGATATGATGACGAGTAGGAGTAAGACAGCATGGCTTAATTCTTTTATACATGACAGTTAGATATATATGTTCCATATTGATATTTCCTTTATGTCATTGTTCTATTTCATAGTTGATGCCTCTCATACTCAGTACAATATTCGTACTGACGTCCGTTTTCTTTGGACGTTGTTATCATGCCCACAGGTAGACAGGGATGAGAGCTCGACCCAGACCAGCAGTAGCCGTCAGCGGATTGAAAGCACTCCTTTGTTCGGAGGTGCTTATGACGATTCTTTTGTGTATATTCATGTTTATGTATTTTTGGGCATGACGGGGTCTTGTCCCGTCTTTATGCTTAGCACTCCAGTAGAGGCTCGTAGATGCGTAGTGTGGGTTAGATGGTCTCACGAAATGATATTATATGTACATATTATTTTGATGGCTGAGAGGCATATGTATATAAAGGTATTTACGTTTCCATATAAAATATGATTTTCCTCCAATTTGAGTATAAAGTTGATAAAAGAGCATTGAATGAGTAAGACGAGTAGTAGAACGAGCGGTGCTCGATGGCTAGCCCCGGGTACCCGTCGCGGCCCCTAGCTGGGTCGTGACAAAAGTGGTATCAGAGCGGTTCAGTCCTAGGAAGTGTCTACGAGCCGTGTCTAGTGGTGTGTTGTGCGCCACATCAATAAACAAGAGGCTATAGGGCATTTAGGAAAAAAATGACCATCTGTCTTCTCATGCGATCGTGCGATAGAGCCGTGTATAAGATTTAAATCCTCCCTAATAGTGTGTTATGATTTCAGAATGCCGCCAAAGGGAAAGGCTACAGCTGCCCAGAAGGGCAAGACTACGACAAAGAGGCGGGTAGAAAGAGAGCCTCTGATGAATATAGAGGAAGGTGAATCACATAATGAGGCCTTGTCTAACATTTCTTCTACCCCGCCTAATGTGGAAGAGCAAGGAGCAGCTGCAGCTCCAATTCCTCCACCGGTTGCTTCGGGTCAACAAATGACCGAGGCCATACATCTATTGACACAGTTGGTTGCCGCTCAGGCACAACGACAAAATGCGAGCTCAAGTGATCGGGCAGCAAGTTCCAAAGCCCGTGATTTTATGAGTCTAAATCCTCCGGAGTTTTTTGGGTCAAAGCCGGATGAAGACCCGCAAGGTTTCATAGATAAGGTACTGAGGACATTGAAGATTGTCCATGCCTCTGAAACTGAATCCGTGGAGTTGGCATCTTATAGACTCCGGGATGTGGCTGTTTTATGGTATAACAACTAGGTATTATCAAGAGGAGAGAATGTGCCTCCTCCGGCTTGGCAGGAATTCGTGGATGCATTTATTCGTCACTATTTGCCACCCGAGGTCCGCCGAGCTAGAGCGGACAGGTTTCTAAATCTGAGGCAAGGAAATATGAGTGCCCGGGAGTATAGCATGCAATTTAATTATTTGGATAGATATGCCCCGGCTATTGTGGAAGACATGGGAGATCGGCTACATAGATTTGTAAGTGGCCTAGGGCCACATTAATTCAGAGATTGTTTGACGGCTTCCTTGAAAGACGGGATGGGTATTTCCCAAATACAGGCCCATGGTCAGAATTTAGAGGGGCGACAACAACCACAAAGAAGTGACCACGATAGTGATGGAAGTCAAGGCAAGAGGGCTAGATCTATGGGAGCAGGTAGTTGTTATAGAGGGGGATCAAGACAGACATATTCTGGGTACTCAGGCCAGTCGGTGACGAGTGCACCTCCCCGATTCGCAGGTAGGAGACTTGATCGCTCCTTCCGTTCAGGACAGGGCTAGAGTTCGAGGGCCTCGGATTCTCAGTTCAGGGAAGATTATAGTCAGAGGAGACCCCCAGTACCGCGATGCAGCCAGTGCGGTAGACTGCACTCCGGACAGTGTCGCCAGGGTTCGGACGCTTGTTATACTTGCGGCCAAGTTGGGTACAAGATGAGAGATTGCCCGTCGATGAGTGGAAGAGTTGGAGTTCAGCCCACAGGTTCAGCAGCTGGTTCTTCCTCAGCACGCCCGGAAGGACAGTCTCCCCAGATGTCAGCAGGCCGAGGTAGAGGCAGAGGGGCAGCATCTACTTCAGGTGCCACTCAGCCCCGTGTATATGCTTTGGCCGGATGGCAAGATCTCGAGTCCTCCCCGGATGTGGTTACAGGTATACAGTCTATATTCTCCCGTGATGTGTACGCATTGATAGATCCCGGTTCTACTCTTCCTTATATTACTCCATATGTTCCTGGTTGTATTGGGGTGAGACCCGAGTCAATTAAACCTTTTGAGGTACTCACTCCGGTTGGTATCCCGTGATAGCAAGGCAAGTGTACAAAAATTGTGTCATTATGATATGTGATCGTCAGACCACAATGGATTTGATTGAGTTGGAAATGTTGGATTTCGATGTAATCATGGGTATGGATTGGTTGGCCTCGTGCTACGCTAATGTTGATTGCCAAACAAAAGTGGTTCGATTTCAATTCCCGGGAGAGCCCGTGCTTGAATGGAAGGGTAATGCAGCATCTCCAAAGGGTAGGTTTATTTCCTACCTTAAGGCAAGGAAGATGATATCCAAGGGTTATATTTATCATTTAGTTCGGGTTCATGACACCGAGTCAAAGCCACCAACTTTCCAATCAGTTCCGGTCGTGAATGAATTTCCAAATGTGTTTCCAGACGAACTTCTAGGTCTTCCTCCAGAGAGAGAGATTGACTTCGCCATTGATGTGTTGCCGGACACCAAGCCTATTATATTCCTCCTTATCGAATGGCTCCGGCGGAATTAAAAGAGCTAAAGGCCCAGTTGAAATATTTGCTCGAAAAGGGGTTCATTAGGCCCAGTTCATCACCGTGGGGAGCACCGGTCTTGTTTGTAAGAAAGAAAGACGGATCTCTACGAATGTGCATTGATTACCGACAATTGAATAAAGTGACGATCAAGAATAAATATCCTCTTCCGAGGATTGATGATTTATTTGATCAATTGCAAGGTATCAAATGGTTTTCAAAAATAGATTTGAGATCGGGCTACCATCAGGTGAGAGTTAGAGAAGCGGATATTCTCAAGACGGCCTTCAGAACAAGATATGGTCACTATGAATTCCGAGTGATGTCGTTTGGGTTGACTAATGCTCCAGCCGTGTTTATGAATTTGATGAACAACATATTCAGGCCTCTCTTGGATTTATTTGTGATAGTGTTTATTGATGATATTCTGGTGTATTCTCGCACGGAATCGGAACATGCAGATCATTTGCGAATTATTCTTGGAATTCTTCGAGCCCGAGAATTGTATGCAAAATATTCAAAGTGCGAGTTCTGGCTAAATTCTGTGACCTTTTTGGGTCATGTTATCTCAGATGATGGCATTCGAGTGACACTCAGAAAATTGAAGCTGTGAAGACTTGGCCAAGGCCTACGATGCCTACAGAAGTTCGTAGTTTTCTGGGTTTGGCAGGATACTATAGAAGATTCATAGAGGGCTTCTCGTCTATTTCGGCCCCATTGACGAAGCTAACCCAGAAGTCAACAAAATTTCAGTGGAATGATGCTTGTGAACGCAGCTTCCAAGAGTTGAAAGACAGGTTGACCTCAGCTTCGATCTTAACACTTCCAGAAGGGTCAGATGGCTATGTGGTGTATTGTGACGCTTCCGGTGTCGGATTAGGGTGCGTATTGATGCAACATGGTAAAGTTATTGCATATGCTTCGAGACAATTACGGAAACATGAAAGGAATTATCCGACTCATGATCTCGAATTGGCTGCGGTTATTCATGCCTTAAAAATATGGAGGCCTTATTTGTATGGTGTGCATGTTGATATCTATACGGATCACAAGAGTTTTCAGTACATTTTCAAGCAGAAAGAGTTAAACCTGCGACAGAGGCGGTGGTTAGAACTATTGAAAGATTTTGATGTGAACATTTTGTACCACCCCGGAAAAGCGAATGTAGTAGCCGATGCGCTTAGCCGCCGATCAATGGGCAGTCTATGTGAAGTCCCTCCGGAAAGAAAGAAATAGTTCATGAGCTCCACCAACTAGCTAGTCTTAGGGTACGTGTAATAGATTCGGGTAATGTGGGGATTAGTATCAGCAATCCCACAACTTCGTCCTTGGACACAGAAGTGAAGGAGCGACAATATGAAGACTCCCAACTGTGCCATTACAGAGACCTATCTCATGAAAAAGAGAAGTCCCCATTTGAAGTTTCTATTGATGAAATTATTAGATACCGAGGCAGGCTGTGTGTGCCGAATGTGGCAGAATTGCGCCGACGGATTCTAGAGGAAGCACATTATTCTCGGTATTCTATTAATCCAGGTGCAACCAAAATGTATCAGGATCTCAAATTGATATATTGGTGGGATGGCATGAAGAGGGACATAGCAGTATTTGTAGCACAGTGTCCAAATTGCCAACAAGTAAAGCCGAACATCAGAAGCCAGGGGGCTTATTACAGACAATGGAAATTCCTATATGGAAATGGGAAGTGATTAATATGGATTTTATTGTGGGGTTACCCCGTTCACGAGGGAAATATGACTCTATATGGGTGATCGTGGACAGGCTCACAAAAGTCGCTCATTTTCTTCCAGTCAGAACCACGTATTCAGCGGAAGATATGCTAAGTTGTACTTAAAAGAAATTGTGTGACTCCATGAAATTCCATTATTTGTTATTACAGACAAAGGGGCACAGTTTACAGCCAAGTTTTGGAAGTCCTTCCAAGAAGGTCTTGGTACTCAAGTCAAGCTCAGCACGGCATTTCATCCGCAGACCGATGGACAAGCTGAGCGCACTATTCAAACCTTGGAAGATATGCTACGAGCATGTGTGCTGGATTTCGGTGGAATTTGGGACGATCATTTTCCGTTAATCGAATTTGCGTATAATAACAGCTATCATTCCAGTATTCAAATGGCTCAGTATGAAGCTTTATATTGAAGGAAATGTAGATCCCCAATCGGGTGGTTTGAAATAGGAGAAGCACAACTAGCAGGCCCTGAATTAATTCAACAAGCGGTGGAAAAATTTAAGGTGATCCGAGATCGGTTGCTGACAGCCCAAGGTCGCCAAAAGTCTTATGCGGACAATCGCCGACAAGACTTGGAATTTCAAGTTGGTGATTGGGTATTTTTTAAAGTATCGCCAATGAAAGGGGTGATGAGATTTGGTAAGAAAGGGAAGCTAAGTCCTAGATACATTGGACCCTATAAAATTATCCGCAAGGTGGGTCATGTAGCCTATGAACTGGATTTGCCTTCGGAGCTTGAATCAGTCCATCCAATCTTCCACGTTTCGATGCTCCGCAAGTGTATTGGAAATCCCACAAAGATTGTCCCGATAGATGATGTGCAAGTGACAGAAAGGCTAACCTATGAAGAGGTGCCAATTGCTATTTTAGACAGGCAAGTGCAGAGACTCCGAAATAAAGAAGTAGCTTCAGTCAAAGTGCAGTGGCGAAATAATAACCGGGAAGAGATGACTTGGGAAACGGAAGAGAGTATGAAGTCTAAGTACCCGCAATTATTCCAACCCTCAGAAGAAATTCAAGGCGGAACGCCAATAATATGAGGTAAGCATACATTAAATGAAGTGTAATAATCATAGTATCTGAATACCCCTATTTCCATCATTTCTCAGAAATTCTATTGTGTTATGGCCCTGTGAGGCAGTGGTGTGATATTATGGGTTGTTGTGGCAGGATGGTAGTGCCATATTATAAAGGAAACTCTGGCGAAATTTTTCTAGAATCCCCGATGATCTAACATTCGAGGACGAATGTTCCCAAAAGGGGGGAAGAATGTTATACCTCGGAAAATTTCACATGAACATACAATGAATAAATCAACGAAGAGTATGAGTGTACGATGTTTTACTAAGAAGGGAATGACTACCCATGAGTTTGAAAACGCGAAGGTTGCAGATTTGCATTTCGGCCCAGTGGTCGTAAAACAGAATACGGCTCGCAAACTGATTTACGGACCGTAAAGTGCCATCGTCTTCCAACTATCAAAACTTCAACTTTCTGTCAAATGTTGAAATGGTAAAATACGACTCAGAATATGGACCGTAAATTGAAATACGGCCCGTAAACTGTGACCGTAAACCACCATGACCTACAGCAAACCTTTCTGTTTCTGATATACTTAAATACGGTCATGAAGGACGGACCGTAAACCAGAATACGGCCCGTAAACTGGGTTTACGGCCACTGTGCACCCGACTACTGTTCATTAAAAATCAGGTTTTGAAGTTATTAAAAGGGACCCTAAGCTCATTTATTCACTTCTCATCTACACAACTCAAGAAGTCTCTAGAACACTCTAAACACTTCATTCACAAGAATTCAAGAGGACCAAAGGAAAATCAAGGTCAATAACATGAAGTCCATGAAATCAAGTGTAAGAATCACATCAAAGTTCATCAACACCAAGAAGTTGCAAAGGAAGTGAAATAGGGTTTTGGTATAGAAGAGTATTGCTACTCAAGGCTCGTTCCTACAACATCTAAGGTAAGTTTGATGACTTTATCATGACGATTGAAGCATTAAAACGTTGAAACACTTGGATTATGGAAAAGTGTAGTAAATGGGTCATAAAAATGTGAATAGTGCCATAATTGAATGATAGTTGGATTGAATTATGAATGTTGATGTGTTGTGTTGTGAGTATAAAGATGTTATAAATAACGTGTAGACCATGAAATGGGCGTGATATATAAGAAAATGCGATGATGAGCTAAAACCCATAAATGTGGAGAAATTGGAGAAAAGTAATGGGATGTGGTAGATGTAGATAAATGACGATTGTTGATACGATATTGTGAGTGTTGTTATGAATGTTTGGTAGTTGATATAGAATATGGAAAAAGTAGTATAACCAAAGGAAGTGCCACCCAATTTTCCCTAGAAATAGTGGCGCGTTCTTATAGTCGATTAACTAACGTAAATGTGAATTATTCTCTTTTGAAGGTAGAAACGCGATATCGAAGGAGAAAAAGCGAACGATAGCTTAGCTAAACGTCAAAGGTATGTGAGGCTAGTCCCTTCTTTCTAATGGCATGAATCTTCTAGCATGAATTTCCTTCCTCTTCATGAGTTCCTATATTCCGGAAAGCTAAAAGCCTATATCTATGAATGACAACATAAGATAAGAAATATGATATGATGATCCTAAAATGGCATGATGATATTTATTGCTCACACTCACCTTATATGTTAGTTCCTTCAAGGTGAGGCAGGATGTCGATAATTGCTCCATAATGAAATTGGGGGATCACGACCTTACGTCACCCCGATAAAGTAAAGTTGTTCATAAGCCTTATGCATGTATTATGATAAGTATGTTACGATAAGCATATTATGATGAGCATGTATGTTGATGATATAACACCGCGCCTAGTTGGCCGGGCAGTCACCGCCGAGGCGGGCAGCTATACGATACACCATAGCCAAATGGCATGGGCAGACACCACTAGTGGGCGGCATGAGATGATACCCCGGACGCGGGAGGCCTGGACGCAGGCTCATGTTATGATTATCACACCGATCTGATATGGATGGGCAGCTTATACATTACTACACCGCACCTATATGAGCGGGCAGCTTATACATTATGCGTACATGATATGATGACGAGTAGGAGTAAGACAGCATGGCTTAATTCTTTTATACATGACAGTTAGATATATATGTTCCATATTGATATTTCCATTATGTCATTGTTCTATTTCACTGTTGATGCCTCTCATACTCAGTACAATATTCGTACTGACGTCCGTTTTCTTTGGACACTGTTATCATGCCCACAGGTAGACAGGGAGGAGAGCTCGACCCAGACCAGCAGTAGCCGTCAGCGGATTGAAATCACTCCTTTGTTCGGAGGTGCTTATGACGATTCTTTTGTGTATATTCATGTTTATGTATTTTTGGGCATAACGGAGTCTTGTCCCTTCCTTATGCTTAGCACTCCAGTAGAGGCTCGTAGATGCGTAGTGTGGGTTAGATGGTCTCACGAAATGCTATTATATGTACATATTATTTTGATGGCCGAGAGGCATATGTATATAAAGGTATTTACGTTTCCATATAAAATATGATTTTCCTTCAATTTGAGTATAAAGTTGATAAAAGAGCATTAAATGAGTAAGACGAGTAGTAGAACAAGCAGTGCTCGGTGGCTAGCCCCGGGTACCCGTCGCGGCCCCTAGCTGGGTCGTGACAGTAAGCCCTGAGAAATTTTCCAAATTTGAACCATTACTTGTTTAATAAATCTTTTTTAAAAGTTAAGTATCCAAAAGTTAACTCATACTTAGTAAATATTCAAACTAAAAATCTCAAAAAGACAAAAGTTTTTTCTAATTGTGTTTATCCTAATTTCATAATATTTTCTCTTTGTTGTTTACGGAATAACAGATACACATTAGACCTAAACACGTTAGATCTTTGAATGCAAAGTGCACTACAAAACAAAGAGTTTTGTCCTCCAATTCTTAATATGCTTCCATGCTTGCATTTTTCTTCTTTATGCTTTATTTTATTCAAGATCTTTTTAGCATTCTTCAATTTATCATTTTCAAGATAATTTTTAGTTTTAGAATTTCTTTTGGTATCGCTCTAGTAGTTTAGATAATATTTTGAAGACTTTATTCTGACTCTTTGCATTATAATGAATATTAATTTGTTATCTAGTTTTAAGTTAAAACAATACTTTATATTATTGTCATTTTTAGCTTTGAATTTTGAGGATAGAGTATCATTTTTACAACTCTAATTATGTTTCATCGTAGTCATGTTATTGGTGTAATGCATCTTTACGTCATTCACTTTTTCAAGATATTTTCAATGGTTCTTGCACATGTTAGCATGTCACATATATATTTCCTATTAATATTTTTAATTATTATTTTAATTTTTATTTATTTATATGTTTATTTGATTAATTAATAAAAAAAATAAAATTACATACCCATGAAGCTTACGCCTCGCCGAGGCATATGCAAAATAATGAATATATGTAGCTTTTTAGAGTGGATATCTGATAACGTCCAAATCCACTCCTCAAGTGAGAAAGTGTACACGGTCGTATACAATATAATTTACCCAACTATGAGTCGGGGTCGATCCCACAGAGAACAATATAATAGGCGATTTAAACAAGTTAAGGATTTATCACCACTTAAGCTAAGCCAAACATTTGATAATATTTTGATTTTGAGAAAATTATAATTAATGCGAAAATATAAACTAATCTAGAAAGCAAGTAAACTAATCAATGGCCACAAGCATTGAAACAAAGGAAACTACGTTCAAGTAACGATCCAATGTATTTCACGATTTTACAACTAAGAGCGAGTTTACGTTAAATAGATAATGATTTCTAAAATCTCATTGAAAGTCTTCCGATCAAATCAATGAATTTCACTCTAAGCTTTTCCAAGCCTTAGAGTGTGATATCAAGCACAATCAATATAATTTCAAGTAATTTTCCTATTCCTAGTCAAGTTATTAGATGAGGTTTAAAGCCCCAAATTCTTATTAATTAATCTTTCCCAACCTCAATTTTCCTCTTCCGAGCTTTAATCGAAGTAAATGGGTGGGTCTTAGGGTTAGCTAATCCCTTAAGAAACATTAAAGAACAAGATTAATTAAAACAACATTAACTCACTTCATTAGCAATAAAAATCATTCAATACATAAGTAAACACAAGTGTTTCATCCAATACTTTAATCATAGAATATTTCCATAAATAAGATTCAAGTGAAGAAAATAAATACTACACACTTAGATGTTCATTACAAAGCAAGAAATTAAAGAAGTGAAGTAAAGGTTTAAGAAAGTGCTCAACTAAATCTTCAAATCTTCAACCCCAAAGTGTGGTGTAGGAACCCTAGCCTCCAAAACTTGTGTTTTATGCCAAAGATGTGTTTCCAAGAGGTTTGGTCGAGTTTTGTGTGGTTTGGGATAACAAAAACGGCTAGACCCTTGCATTCGCGAAGGTTACTTGACCATTTGACCATCGTGAACACGGTCAACCTTCGCGTTCGCGATGGGTATTTCTAGCAGAATTTCCTTTTCTTCTTTCACTTGGTTTGATCCCAATTCTCTTCATGACTCAATGCACCTGCAATAATAGCAATACACACGAAGAATAGCCTCATATTATTGATTAAGAACACAAAAAAATCAAAGCAAAGAAACAAAAATAAGTGGTAAAATCACCACTTATCAATATTAGTATTTATTTTATTTTTTTTGGTTCCAACTTGGTATTTGAAAACACCTAATTGAGAAAAAATTATTTGAGTCTAGTTCATAGTTCAACATAATAGAAAAAAATATATATATTTGAGTCTAATGCTCTTTCAGGCCTAACAAGTAATTCTTGAACTATCGCAATGAAAATCTTCAACGTGCTTTTCGAACACCGTAGTGTATGATATAAAACAATAAAATAAAATAAATACTAACATTATCACTGTGTAATTATACATAGTCCTAATACTGAATTACAACAGTTTATTACCAAGAACCAGAAACTCTACACTTTATTTATAAATAGGCTAAAGTGATTAAAACATCATTAAATTTGACACGGCTTATTACTTTAGTCCCTGAACTCTAGTCTTAAATATATCCCTAAGCTTGATTAAGTGAATTTAAATACACCTCAAGCTGCCACATAGCACATCAAGTGATCTCAAGCTCTTCCATGTGCGTTAGACCATAAAAAATCTACCACATCAGCAGCCCGTAAAAAAATACCCATTTTTACATTTCTCTTTATTTTTTTCCTTTGGCAATGGCTAAAAATCCCCTTTCTCCTCTATCTAAATCCTCCTCCCTTAAAACACACCCCAAGTTGATTTGAAGTTTTTTTCTTCACCTTCTTCTCTAATTGTTAAAGTTGTTAGCCATATTTGTTGGTTTCTCTCTCAATTGTCTTCATGACTAAAGCTTTTGGATGTGGATTTTCGGTGATGTTGATAATTTCACGATCCAATGACAATCCGGAAAGGAGATTTTGAGTTCTCAAAACTACAAGATATGTAATTTTTTTTGGTATGTCAACTTTAGTATAATTTTGCTGGGTTTGTTCTGTAGCGGTTCTATTTTTTCTGATTCGGATTTGCACTTGTCTCATTTAAAAAGGAAAGTGTCCCGGAGAAGTACGGTTGTCAATCGTACCGGAAAAAAGAAAATTCTACGTAGATGATACTCTAAATGGACATTCTTTTTTAGAGTTGCCACCTATCTTATAGGTAAGTTAGGAAAACCAGTTCGAAACGGTTCATTTAAAACAGTTAAGTTTTAAAAGAAACCAATCTGTACCAAAGTTTGGGTAAGGGTTCTGGTGATCCCCGGGGAAGGTGTTAAGCACCCCGGTACTAAGGATCCGTAAAATACGGTTGACCTACGGGTTCTAATAGTATGCCTTGTGAATATAAATTGTTTTTTGATAAAAATTGCTTTTGTTTTAGATTCCTGCAATAAAAGGTTAATCATTCAAAAATACAACACTTTCAAGAAATAAAAATGGTAAAGTTTTGCCCAAAATTCAGAGTTTTGGGTTTCGGACTAGAACACCTAGGTTAAAACCCGAAGGTGTTAACCTAAGTAGAACACCACGTAAGCCCACCCGGGTTTTTAGAAAAGAGTTTTTAGTTTAAGTTTTACAAAATCATTTTTGGCATACTATTATTATCCATATTTTAATCGTATTTTATATTTTCTAAAACTTTTAACCATTTTAAATTCACTTATCGTTTTTAAATTTTTTAAACCGTCCTAGATTTTTTAGAAAGTTTTAAAACAGTCCCAAAAGTCTCATTTTTATCCTCGTCAGTCCATAGATATATAAATTAGTCCTCAAGTCTCAAATATTCATTTTAGTCCTCAGGTTTCAAAGATGTTTAATTAAGTTTGATAGTTCATAAAAAAATCATTTTTGTCCAAAATAGTGTCGAATTAATCCAATATTTCAAGATTATACAAGCCATGTAATTCAAAAATCTGTTTTGAAAGAGTTCGTAAAAAAAGTTGGATTTTTATTCTCAATTTCAAAAATTAGTTTTAGTGACTCTAAATACGTGATAATCTATCAAGGAATTCCAATTAAATACGCAAGTTTTGAATTTAAATACATAAGTAATGGAGGATAAGAAATTGTGCCGACCAAGTCCAATAAAAAAATGCAAAAATGTCATAATAATTCCAGCTCCCAACGTATGCTCCGACGCTTATGCTTTCCAAGATGGGGTAGACTCGATCTATGAAGTGTTAGTGGGCCCTGTCAGGGCCCACCAACGAGTCGGGTGGTCATGGAAAAATAGGTATACAAATATTAGCATATGGCCGAAATCAACTATTTAATTACAATGCCAAAAAATCAAATAGTGTAAGGTAAAAAATCAAACAGATTCAAGCAAGTATTTCTAAACTTCCTACATGTTGAGCCAAATTCTATCTTTTAAGGTGAGCAAATGCATAAACATGGTAGTCTGGGTGTGGTCTACCACTTTCAATCAATATTAGTCTATTGTAGAATCAAAATGACAAAACAATGCCAATTTTGAGGCTTAACAAAGTCCCAAATTTTGAATTTTCCAAGTTTGAACTTAACAAGTTTCAAAAGTTATCTTTGGCAATATGTCACAAAGGAGAGTCTCAAATGATGATTTAGCCATAAGTTAATTCCCAGAATGCACAAATAGTTCAAAGGCTTAATATAAGAACTCACAATAAGCTACAGAGATGGTCTCGTAAATCACAGGGTATTCCAACATGTAGTAGATCATATAGGACATTTTCAAAGGTTTTAAGTGGTGTTCTAGTCTCAAACTTATCTCTAAGACTACTCAAATGAACTAAGGCATAATTAGAGGTCACATATGGTCATAACAGAAAGAGTTCATAGCAAAATACTGAAGTCTGAGTTACATGATCAAGTAAAAGGGGAGTATAGGTTTCATGACACTCATCCTAGGTCTTAAATGGCATCGAGGAAACAGGAATATTTAAGCAGAATCATCAAGTAATTGGAAAGGGAAAAAGGACAAATGCATAAGCAACTTATAATTATTGAACTCGCCACTTCATTTTATCTTTTTCTTAACTCATCAATATTCCAAGTTAAACAGAATTCATAAGGATTTTTCAGTAAAAGTTTTTCACGCATAGAGCATGAAAGTAAGCCTTAAGATCACTTAGGAAGGGGATGGAAGAGACAAGGTAGCAAATAAACAAATATAACACTCAACTCCTAATCAAAGTTACTTCCAGTTCTGCTTCTTTTGAAATTCATAGTGTCAAATGATCAGTACATCAGCCAAAGAATCAAAACAGGCTAGCAGTATCTACACTAATACATCCTCAACCATATTTTCAATGATAGATAGGGTTCAAACTTCAAATGTCAAACCAGAATAACTTAGGGGTTGCAAGTAGGTGAGTAAACAAGTAAGCCAACTCCATTCTCAAGATTTATAGCCAGTTTCAAGCAAAACGTAGGTCCAATATATCTTCCTATACTATAAATTTTCAAATCAATTTTTAAGCATCCAAGTTAAGTAAGAACACATAGCAAACCAAACATGAATAATATTCAAACCTCAAGTCAAAGTAACTCAGCAAGCAAGATAAATAGAATTTTCACAGGATTCCTTTTTAAAGTCCTAGGTTCTTTTGAAGCTAAGTGTCATACCAATGGTTTTAGTTGCTAAAAACAAGTCCCAAAGCTAAGTTTTTGCACCTTATAAGGGATTAATCTAGGCAAAGGATCAAACAAGCCAACTAAATGGATTAATTAGATCACACAGTTCTCAAAAATGTTTCAAATACATATTTATCCAGTTATAGAATTCAATATTTAATAGGAGAGGTGATCAAAACTGCCTAGGGGTGAATTCCACATGTTATAAATAAGTTAAGCTAATGTCAGATTCATTTTAAGTCTCTAATTACTTAAATAAAGAGTCACAGAAGCAATCATAGCTATGAGAATCAGTTTTAGTCTGATCTTTAGTCTACAACATGATTTAAAGCAAACGAATGCAAGTTACAGTGTCTAATGCAATCACAGTTTATCAACTAAGTTTCCAAATTTCCAATTTTCCCAACCTGAGATTCATTTACTAGTGGAAGGTTGTTTTCAGCAGTTTCAAATACTATAGAGACACTAGTAGGGTCTCAAATGATGTACATGTTATAGTTTACTATCAGAAATACATGAATTGATTAGAGGCATAAGTATAGATAGAGATCTGGTCACAACAAGCTACACAAAGAGAGTTTCAATAAAACATAATTACAACTTTGTTCAAAATGTTTACTGAGATCAAAAGTGGTACATGGCACTGTCCTTAGGTGTAGTGTAAGTAAGTTTTTCACATAACAAGTCACAACCAAGAGGAGAATTCTAAATAGGAACCATGACAGCTCAAAATAAGACTTCACAATTTGTTTTGAAAGAAAAATTCTCATTAGGCCAATTTTAAACCTTAAAATTGTCATATTTCTCTATAAAGAATCAAACTGCTAAATACACTATAGAATAATCAACATTGATCAAATAAATGGAAGAAAAACCAACTACTTTTCAAATTTTTGGATCAGAACACCTTTCCAAATACATTCTAAGACTTTGAATCATGTTAACTCAACAAAAAAACACACTACTATCTCTCAATCCTCACCACAAGTCCCTCAAACATCTAGTGATCTTTAAATAGCTTAAAGTAGGATCAAATGCACAGAATTGCCATAAGACGGTAGTAAACCCAAACAGAACCAGTTATAATGCACCTAAACTTAAAAGAACTAATCTTAACAGTGTCAATTCATCAAACTAATAAAACAGTACCAAAATCCCAGAAAATAAATCAACCTTTTTCCTTATTCAACCAAACTTAAAAATCTAGAATCACTTAACATAACCTAAGCTATGCTTTGAAGTCATTTAACAGTTTTAATTCACATTAAATCCATATAATGTCTTCTTATTCATCAAGAACAAGACTAAATCAACACAAGTACATTTCAAATTAACATAAGCACCTTATAACTATATAATTCAGATAGAAATGAGATAAAACGGATGGAATAAGATGTTGCCTTTTAATGGGGCAACCAAAAGATCAAAATGAGGGATTGGGTCAACAAACTTCAAACACCAACACTTCAAAAATCCTTTTTAACCCCTTGTTTTTGCAATTTTTGTAATATATGAATATTCTCTATAACATATATTGTATTTTGTTTTCTTATAGTGTATTTAGAGTAGGAAAATGCATAAGCCACTGAAGTTTGAAGAAATTAGTGTAAAATCCCCAAACCTTAGCTTATCAATATCCAAATTTTGGAACCCTCTTTTAATGTCAATGACAATTGATATTTATAGGCAAGAATTGAGAACCCTAAGGACCAGAATGACAGTCTAGCCCTGAGTTCCCCCAAATTCCCCCTAAATTTCAAAAACCCTATCCACAATTTTTCAAAATCAGCTAGGACAAACCAAATTCTAACAAATTCGTACCTCAAATTATATAAAAACAAAGGAATTCAACAGACTCGTACTAGAATAGTATGAATGTCAGCAAAAATAATGCAAATACTACTAGAAGGTACCAAATTGATCACAATCGTATCAAACAAACAAAACCCCCCAAATTTGTACAAATTCCAAATGGCCATAAATGGGGAATTACCCTAAGGTATCTATGTGGCGATCGTGCAAGGCACAAGATAGCTAAGGGTTCATGGGCCAGCCCATGGCAACCACACGATCGAATACCCTTGAGAAACATCCCAAACAATGCCAAAAATTTGTACAAAATTAGAGAGAAAATGTGTCAAAAGGACGAAAAGATGAACCTGTACCCATTCCTTGCTTCAAACAAGCACATGACTAGTGGAAAGGGAAAGAATGCCCCTTTGATTTCCCCAAAAATGGCCATGAATCATCGTGGAATCAGCACGATTGCAAAGGGTGAAAACCCTAGAGAGTAAATCGCAAGAATAGGGAAAGAGATTAACCCCTTTATTTTTTAAAATAACAAACAAAATCCCCCTCCCTAATTTAAATCAATTAAAAACTATGTATTATAAATACGGGTATTATTAAGTAAAATAATTACTTAGGCTAATTAAAATTTAAAACTAACAACTTCAATATATTAGCTTTAAAACAAGCCTAATATTGACATAGTTCCGGACAGTATTTTAAATGTGAAAAAATGCGGTCAAAATGAACCGTAATTCATATGTTGTTTAAGTTAACAATTTTCCCGGACTAGACGGAACAGGGTGAAAGTAAATAACTCGTATTTCTTGTAATTGTCAGATTTTTTTTTCCAGGAAATAATAATTAAATGTCATTTTTGAAATTTTCTCAGAATTTTGAAATTTTAACTTTTAAAGGGTGCATCCTTACTCGGTCTTTGGCTCGGGAAATTTGAAAATTAAAATAGGCATCTTATGAGGCAAAAATTAGGTGTCAACATGTTCTATTTAGAAGGGTAAAGTTTTGATAATTTTGTTGGTTTTGTCACTGATTTTCTTTCACTTTGTATTGGTGAGAGGTTGACATTCTTGCATATGTTTTGACTGGAAACACGACTGATTTGAGCAGAAAACACGACGGACCTAATCCACAAAATTGAACCCATCACGCTTAATAAACCCAAGAATAAAAAAAATATGACTCTTACAATTAGTGTTTACCGAGATTTCTAAGCTAAAACCCTAATATTTCCATGGAAATCAAAGGGGTTCGGTTTTGTGATTTAAGAGTAATACAAACTAAGCGTCCACCAAAACAGATAAGGGACCAGGTACCTTATCTGTTCCCTCAAGAAAACACAAAAAATAAACAAGACACAATGTTTACGTGGAAAACTCCTTGCTCAAGGGATTAAAAATCACGACCTACACTAGTAGGATTTTCAACTTCACTAACTAAGCAACATTTTTCAGATTACAAAGCCTTTTGCAACCAAGGAATTATCCCACTAATCAATTCCCTTACAATAACTCTATTGCAAGAACTCACTTGACTAACTTTAGCCAAGAACTAAACTAATTCAACTACCTCTAGCTGAACATCAACTCACCGTAACTAACTATAGTTAGGCATCTACACAAAAAGCTTACTAAACCAAACACCTACAAAAGCCCTTCTTAAAAGAAGTGTAAGTTTCCAGTATTTAGACCAAAGACAATGACTAAAACAACCTAGGACTTAAGACATCTTCAGTCTTGGGATCTGGTCCTTGGAGTTATTTAGTCTTGATCTTGAAAGCTCTGAGAAAACTGTGGCGGCTACTCTTTTCAACAATGAGAATAATATATTTCAAGTGTTAGGTCAAACAAATGCCAACATGTTATTTATATAGGGGACCAATGAGAGCATGTGAGGATCATGTGAGTGGCATGTGATATAGATAGAGACATTGCAATGATCCGTCTGTCCCGCTGTGGCTCTGCAAGTTGGAGCAGTGCCACAACTTTATAGCTATCACGTTCGTACAGTGCCCAGGGGACCTGGTCCCTGATGCATATGTCGATTATCAAAACTCGTAACTCATCAATTTCCCCCTTTTTGATGACGACAAACTCGTAAGTGATGTTCCCTCGGAGAACCAGGTTGCCTCTGCAGATTGGAGCCCAACAATATGTAGCATATAATATTCTCATTTTCATTAAGAGAACCAAGGTTCCTTTTGCGAATACTACGAACACATTCCCCCTTTTGGTATCATTGAAAAAAGATAAAGGTTGGCATAAGCAATAAGAAGTTCAAAAACATTAGCTCAGGCCGCTTGGGCAACTCAACATGAGTGCCGACAGAAACAACAACGCAACATAAAGATTATTACGACCCATTTTAACCTAGCTCATGCAGGCACCTACTATTCCCACCTCGGTAGGCGAACCCTTAACTAAACTTTCAAAATCAATAAATATAATAAAAATAGCAAAGGAAGTAAATGACGTAAATCTCACAATGTAATATAATATAGATAAGTGTGGAAGTAAATGAATCCACCCAGTATCTGGTCTGGTCATACAAGAGCATGTAAATACGAATAACTCTGGTCTGAATAATAATGCATAAAATGTCTCAAATCATGTCTTGAAGGAAAAGTAAGAAACAAACAATAGGAGAGTCTTTGAGGTCAGCGGACGCCGAGGAGTCGATCAGCCACGAGTCAGAGAAGTAGATCCGGCCTGATACTATGCATTCATAAAAGAATGCAGCAAGTGCAGGTCAGTACAAACAACAGTACTGGTAGGCATCATAGGCCGACTAAGCATAGTTAACAAGTTCAGAAAATAACGCAGATAAACAAGTAAACCAATCACGCATGGAACAATATAATCGTAACCGAGTATCCATCAACATCTATGTAAGTATCTAACCCTAATATAATAAGTCTGAGTATATCTAATCCTGGAACAATCAACATAATAGAATCAACAACACAATCCATCACAATACAGTCATCACGACATCTCACTCAAGTCATAATACAATGCAATGCAATGCAACAATGGTATGAATGTGATGCCATGCCATGCTATGCAAATGAGATGTACACATGTACTTCGGACGAAAATATCGACGTCCCGGCGGCACAATCCAGTGTGACTCACGAAGTCTGAGTGCCACCCATCCCGGATCTTTGCCAAACAGACAGACGAGACCCTAGCTAATTGCTCACAGAGGGAGTCTCACCAGCACCACTCTGGGAATCCGCGGAGCCCATGCACTACAATCAAATCCGGGATAACATCAGAATCGGCCATGCACAACGATGCCCGAATATAACCATCGGATATCGGCCTCCTCACAATTACTCAAAAGAGTTATCAAATATCAGTTTCATAAATCAACGATTCTGGAATTGAACCTCAGACATCGGCCTCCTCAATATCACTCAAGTAAAAGAGTTTATCAAGCATTAGTTTCATATAAACAACGATTCCGTAATAGATCTTCGGACATCGACCTTTTTCACAATCACTCAAGTAAAAGAATTTATCAAATATCAGTTTTGCTCAATCAACGATACTGGATCATCACCAGATATCGGCCATGCATGATAATGTGAGAGAATGCGTGCAATGCATATGTGAATCATCAACAAGTAAGCTCAATATCACAAGTACCTTAATGGGGTACGTCAACAATATATCACATCACAATACCAACAGTGGGTACGGCAACATATATCAATAACTCAAGTACCAACACTGGGTAGACCAATAATATATCATAGTACAAATACCAATAATGGGTATGTCAATCCTATCCCAAATGAAGACAACAACTGACATTCGATATCTACCAACTACACATGATATCAAGCCAACACAATTAAACAATCAAACACATATAACGGGGTGGTTAGTCCTAACACATATCAGGGCCCAACCAAAGACAATATCCATCCTAACATCACACCCGAAGGTTCACATGCTGTCTCCGACATCATAATCTAAATATGTGATTCACTATACTAAGTCTCACCAAAGGTAAACCATAACCTACCTAGCCTGCCTAACTGCAACACCAAAAAGTCACTCTATCGCCTTGCTCTTTATCTGAAGCTCGGAACCAAAGTAGTCTAAGCACAATCGAATTCTAAATTAGAAATCATGAATAATGATACTAATATTGCTATGATATCAATTAGGTCCATTTTAACCCCAGAAATTGGGGAAACAGGCCCACAAGGGCGAAACGAAAAATTCATTAGCAAAATACCAAATTGAATCCTAGGTAATCATAACCCCATCATTAATTGTTGATTTAGCTCAAGAATTATCCCTTAATCTGATTTCTAGTAACCCCCAAATTGGGTATGAACCCTAATTCTCCAAATCCGAAATTCAACCTTAAAAGTGAAAGATATATGATTACTAAGCTTAGATTCATCACATTTTAACACTAACATCATCAATTTATCAAGTATACTCTTACAGAAAAATCTCCCAAAACCCTTCTTCAAATTCCATTTCTAAGGGATTGAAAAGGGAAGGGGAAAGTCTAAGATAATTGTGATTAAAGAGAAGTAAAGGATTGGACAAGGTTTTACCTCCAAGATTTCCTTCAATTTGTCTCCAAGAACAGCCTTCCCAAGCCCCAATATCGAGATATGAAATAATGAGGGTCTAAGACTCATTAAATGCACAGTCACAACCCAGCGGTAGCTGGACCACCCCAGCAGCCAACAGACCGCTTCAGTAGTCAAACCAAAATGGTTGGGACCACTTCAATGGCAGGGCTACCGCCCCAGCGGTGCCGCTGCTGTGGTGCTGGTGCCGCAAAAGCGGGCACCAGACACCAGAACCTTGGCCCAATATTTTCTTTCGATTCAATTTTTCGACCAACTTCCGAGGCCATCTGCTCATATACCAGATACCTTGTCCCATATAAAAATGAGCTACGAAAGTGTCTGTGGCCTCGGAATTCCCAACAGAGTTCTCGTTGACCGAATCAACTACCGATGCCTTAATTTCCATTTCCTATCCAATATCCCAAACCGCATCCGAATGCATTGGGAACCGAATCAAACGCACACAAAAGTTCTAAACGTCTATCCGGACCTCTCGGAATTGACGGAATTCCAAAAAAGTTTCGTTTGCCCAAAAGCCAACTTCGGGTCAACCATTTTCACATTTAAGCCTATATTTTCACCAAAGTTACCCGAATCCAGTCTAGACACCTCGGGAAGCGTGTCAACAGTCCTCTTGGGTCAAAAGGGAGCTAATCAATGCTCGAGAGTGGGTGAAAGTTCCAAAAGAACTATAATGACCAAACAGGTCGTTACAAAGATAAACATATGCAAAAATCAGAGAATGTGCCAAGCAGAATGATATTTTAGTAGAAAAACATAGTAATCAATTTAACACAAACATACTAAATTAATTGTCAAAATGCCAATATCAAAGAAAAAGTTCAAGAAGTTGACAGAATAGATGATCAGGGTTGGGCAGGGTTGAAAGCTTTGAACATCATGTCTAGTCTAGCGTCCGTAGCTTTGTGATTAGCCAGGATTTGCTCCTGGAGCTCGACAACTTTCTTCATGAGACTAGACTTTACCTCTCACAACTCTGCAACTTCCTTCGCTGCATCACCACTGGGACCAGGGCCCTCCAACTTTAGTCTGGTGATTTCTTTCTTCATCAGGGTGTTCTCAACCTGCAACCTCTCAACATCAGCCAAGATTTTCTCATTTTCTTCAATGAGACCGGATATGGTGGATGTGGTCCCTACTCCTCCCTTCTTTGGGACACATTCACCCTCCTCCACGGTGGATAGAGAGAACATCTGCTTCTTGGTCCCTTTGGAGGCTTTACCAGAAGGCACTTGGAAATGCTCAAACACTTTGGTAAGGAGAAATCCATAGGAAAGCCCATGCTTACCATCCTTGACATCCACCACCTTTATCTAACGCTTTGTGGCCAACAATTTTTGGATCAATTACTCTTCCCAGTAAAGCTTTCTGCCCTTGTAGATTGTGTTATCTTTTCTCCTCCAGTGCCTCCATTCTTGTCTTTAAGGAACCAGGCCCTCCGATGCTGACTCTTAGAAGTACCTCTCTCCTTATTAACACTGATTTATCCTTTCTTAGGGGATATTTACACCTTTTTTTCCTCTGTCACGGCTTCTTCCTTTTCACTTTCATCACCTCCTTCAGCCACAGTTTTCTTCTCAGCAGCCACTGACGTTGTTTTACTTTTGGAATTTTTCCTGACCAAGTTGTCTTCCTCCTCCTCTTCTGCTCCATCAGACACAACAATCACTTTTTCCCCTTCATCCTTTAACTTACTCAAATTTGCCAAATGTACTCTCCTCCGCCTCTTACCAGTTGTCTTTGATTTGTTAACCAGTAAGGCAGAGTCTTATCTTGCCTGAGACTTCTACCTTGTAGTAGGAGGTCTCTTTCTTTGTTTAGGAGCAGGTTTCCTATCTGCGAGATGTTTTCTCCTGCTTCCCCCCTTTCACATCTGCTTAGAACCCCCTGAACTTGTCTATATACAATTCTCAATATAACATCATCATCAGAGTTTATTTCATTTCCTTCAGATATAAACCTCTCAAAATGGTTAGATGAACCAGGTTCCTCCTCTGAGAGGCTTTCCGTTCAGGTGTGGGTTCTTTCCAAGAAACTGCAATTGCAGACACTAATTTAGAGGCAGACGCTATTTAAGAGGGACCAGGTCCCTCATTCACCACAGTATGACCTAAACTACTCTGTTCCCCCTGAGTTGAAACACACACCTCCGCAGTCTCCATCTCTTCACTGTTACCAGGTACATTAGGAATAACATTGGCTACGATATCCTTTATTTAACTGTTACCACACTTTTACCAAAATCCCAGAAACATCCACATTTGTAAGAGAATTTGGACTACCTAAGTCTAGAGGAACTTCCCTCAAGTTCCCCCTTTCAGTTGCAGTCTCTGTTTCCCCTCCTTAACTTGTAACTTCCATATCGTTGTCCTTCTCGGTAGTTTCCACAGATGCCTCAAGATTTTGAGAGGTCATCATAATATGAGTGCTTCCTTCTGAATTGGGTTTCTCAGAGGATGTGGAAGTAGGCACAAACTTCTTTGGGGTTTGGGTTTTACGAGTTCTAGAGAAATTACTCGGTTTTGGGGAAGATGTATTAGGGTTTTGTTCTTTGGGAAGGGAAACTGTTGGAGATGATAAACTTGGTTATGGGTTGGTTGAAGTAAGCTGCTTGGGAGAGGAATGGTAAGGATTGACTTCTGAGACACTATGAGATAAAGCTTTTTTGTTTGACATGGTCAATTTAATGTGAGAAGATATGAACGAAGAAGACTTGAGTGTTGAGAGTAAAGTAAGAGAGAGAAATTTATGGTTGGGTTTTTAAAAGTGGGTGAAGGAACCGGTTCCCATTGGCAAACAAACCATTTCCTTTATGTCGGGTCGATTCTGAAAAAGTGTGATGATTTGACACTGGGATTTTGAAAGGGGGTGGGAACAAATGATGACACGAGCCTTTGACAATTTAAGAGTTTATAAGTACTAAATTAACTGCTAACCTAAGTCAGCAGGACCAGGTCCCTTAACTAATTTTTATAAAGCTTAGGCAAAAACTCTGAAATATGCAATGGCTTCAGTGCTTGTGCTGTCCTGAGAGTGCCATGTGAGTATACCTGTAACAGTATAAGAGTAAGTTAGATATCTCCAAAAAAACACTTTGAGCATTGTACCTTTTCTCTTGACTTAGCCAATCATTGGGAGACAATTAGTGTAGCTTGATCAAGCACAAGTCCAAGCGATTCCGTTCAAAATGTTCTCTGCCCAATGCCTTGGTGAAAATATCTACAATCTAGTCTTCTGTGTTGCATAATTTCATGCAGATCAAACCCTTTTCCAAATTGTCCCGTAGAAAATGATGCCTCACATCAATATGCTTGGTTCTTTTGTGGTGCATTGGATTTTTTGCCATATTCAGGGCACTGGTATTGTCATACATCAGAGGCACACAAACAGTGAAGACACCAAAGTACTCAAGTTGTTGTTTGATCCACAGCAATTAAGCACAACAAGAGGTAGCAGCCACATACTCAGCCTTAGTAGTAGAGAGAGCCACAGAGTTCTGTTTCCTTGTACCCCATAAGATCAAGCATGACCCCACAAAATGTGCCATACCGGATGTACTTTTTCTATCCACCAAGTAACCGGCATAATCGGCATCAGCATAACCAACCAAGTCAAAATTGTCTCCGAAGGGATAGAAGAGGACCAGGTCCTGCGAACCTTTAAGATACCTCAAAATTCTTTTAGAAACTTTCAAATGAGACTCTTTAGGACTTGATTGGAACCTAGAACATAGCCCTACGCTGAACAGAATGTCAGGCTTGCTACTAGTTAGGTATAGCAGTGACCCAATGATGCCTCTATACATGGTTTCATTCACAGAAGGACCAGGTTCATCCATGTCCAGCTTAGTAGCAGTTCCTATAGCAGTGTCCATTTCAAACCTTTTAAGCAGCTCCTTGATGTACTTTTGTTGACTAATCATGGTGTCTTTTTGAGATTGCTTGACTTGTAGTCCCAGGAAGAAGTTTAGCTCACCCATCATGCTCATTTCAAATTCACTTCTCATGAGCTTAGCAAATTCTTCACATAGGGAATCAAGAGTAGCACAAAAAATGATGTCATCAACATATACTTGCACAATTAGCAAATTCTTCCCTCTTTCCTTTAGAAACAGAGTGTTGTCAATTCTTCCTCTTGTAAACCCATTTTCTAGAAAGAACTTTGACAATCTTTCATACCATGCTCGAGGAGCCTGCTTTAAGCCATAGAGATTTGTCAAGCTTGAAGACATAGTCAGGATGGTCATGACTTTCAAAGCCAGGAGGTTCCTTGACAAAGACCTCTTCCTTCAAGTATCCATTGAGAAATGCACTTTTGACATCCATTTGGAACAATTTAAATTCCATATGTTATACAAAAACAATTATAATCCTGATTGCCTCTATCCTTGCTACTGGTGCAAAAGTCTCATCTTAGTCAATACCCTCTTCTTGATTATATCCTTGAACTACCAGCCTTGCCTTGTTTCTGGTAGTGTTTCCAAACTCATAAAACTTGTTGCGAAACACCTACCTAGTCCCAATCACTGTTCTGTCTGCTGGTCTAAAGACCAGGTGCCACACCTTGTTCCTTTCAAATTAATAAAGCTCTTCTTTCATAGCACTAATCCAATTAGCATCTTTCAATGCCTCCTTGATATTCTTAGGTTCAATTTGGGAGATAAACGCAGAGTAGGCAAACATGTTTCTTGCCTTAGATCTACTTTGGATGCCGGAGTTTGAGGGAGTGATTATATTTTCAACAGGGTGAGATTTTTTGTGTTTCTAATTGGATACTTGAATTTCACTGCTTGAGGGACCAAATGCCTCCGCATTTGATCCATCATTCACATCTAGAGATGCATGATCTCCACTTCTCTGATCAGCACCAGGAGTGCCTGACACAACATCAACTACTCGATCTTCAGCCTCAAGTGGAGTGATGGAGGGACTAGGTACGTTAGCATTATTTGGATATTCTGCTACATCTTATTCATTGTTTGCTTCAACTTGATTCATCAGTTTAGCTTTTCCATTTGTTATTTCCAAAACCTCATTTGGGATTGAGAGGTCTCCATCATCTGCATCACCACTTTGTGTCCCTTTGCTTCCCAACTCATCTGTCTCATCGAAGATCACATGAAAACGTTTTCCCACAATTTGAGTTCTCTTGTTGAAAACTTTATATGCCTTGCTGTGAGAGGAATACCCAAGAAAGATTCCTTCATCACCCTTGCACATAGCAGCCACTTTGTCAGAGGATCAGGTCCAGTGAAGAGACTTATCAAGTTCAGATTTTACACGGCTTAGTTCCTCTTGAAGTTGCCTACTTCGTTCTAGCTCAACAGAGAGATTCATTTTAGCCTTTTTTGAGTTCACTGTCAAGCACAAAATAAGTCTCACTGCCTACTTGTTTTCCCTTAGAAGGGGTGTTCACCCATTTGTTCATCTGATCAACAGAGCATTATCCCTAGTTAACACTTCAACTTGTTCCTTTAAATCTACAATGTTTACAACCATACCATCCCTTACTTGTTCTAACCCTTCAATCTCTTCATTTAAGACATTTTTCTCATTAATAAGGCTATGATAGGTATCAATCAGCACATTTGCAAGAGATATTAATTTCTTTTGAGAATAATTTTTCAGATTTTTCTGAATGTCAAAGAAATTTACCTCTTCGTTCTCATTGTCATATTCATCTTCCGACTTGGCCATGAGTGCAAAGATGGACTCATACTTTGCAGGTTCATCTTCAACAGCCATCATAGAGGTATCCCTTGTATCTTTATCTTCAGATTCACTAGAGGAGTCTCCCCAAGCAGCTAGAGCCTGTTTTACCAAGTTGTCAGCCACATCTCTTCTGTTGAACGTTTTATCAGGGACCTGGTTCCTCTTCACTCCCTTGTTAGCATTCTTGTAGTAAACTTACTTGTAAATAGGGCATTCCTTAATGTAGTGACCAAGCTTCCCACATTTGTGGCATAAGTCATTATGTTTGAAGTTCTTGCTGGAGCTTCCTATCTTGGAGAACCCACCATTTTTGCGAATCATCTTATGGAACCTTTTTGTAATGTAGGCCATATCAGATTTATCACCACTTGAGTCACTTTTAGCCGCTTTAAGGACTAGGTTCTTCTCTTTCCTTGTTCATGTCTTTCAAGCTCCTTCTTTTTCTTCACCTCATAGGTGTTTAGATTTCCAATCAAATCATCAATAGTCATTTTCTCCAGATCTTTGGCTTTAGTTATAGCATTAACTTTACTCTCCCAAGACCCTGGTAGAACACCAAGTATTTTTCGAACTTGCTTGTTGATTGGAATGACCTCACCAAGAGAATGAAGCTCGTTGATAATGGAGGTGAAACGAGTGTCATATCCTCGATTGACTCATCATCCTTCATTCTAAATAGTTCATACTCAGTGGTGAGCATGTCTATTTTGGACTGCTTGACTTGAGAGGTTCCTTCATGAGCCGTCAAGAGGGCTTCCCATATTTCCTTGGTAGTTTCACAAGATGAAACACGATTGTATTCATCTGGTCCAATACCACACATTAAAATCTTCTTAGCCTTGAACCCCTTTTCAATGGCTTTTCTATCAGCTTTGGTATATTCTTTTCTGGGTTTTACCTCAAGCTTTCTAGACTCAGTATCAGTCTTTGTAGGAACAAAAGGGCTATCAAGAATGATATCCAAGAGTTTAGAGTCTTCAGCCATCAAGTAGTCATGCATTCTAGTTTTCCACCATCCATAATACTTTCCATTAAACCTTGGAGGTCTCGTGGTTGACTGTCCTTCCTCAAAGTTTGGTGGAGCAACCATAATGAGAGATCCTTTCTAGGTGTTACCCTTTTTTAAAGAGCCTGCTCTGATATCAATTGATACAAACTAAGCGTCCACCAAAACAGATAAGGGACCAGGTACCTTATCTGTTCCCTCAAGCAAAAACAGAAAGTAAACAAGACACAATGTTTAAATGGAAAACTCCTTACTCAAGGGATTAAAAATCATAACCTACACTGGTAGGATTTCCAACTTCACTAACTAAGCAACTTTTTTCAGATTACAAGCCTTTTGCAACCAAGGAATTAGCCCACTAATCCCTTCCCTTACAATAACTCTATTACAAGCACTCACTTGACTAATTCTGACCAAGAACCAAACTAATTCAACTACCTCTAGTTGAACTTCGACTCACCATAACTAACTATAGTTAAGTGTCTACACAAAAATCTTAATAAACCAAACACCTACAAAAACTCTTTTTAAAGGACGTGTAGGTTTACAATATTTAGACCAAAAGACAACGACTAAAACAACCTAGGACCTAAGATATCTTCAGTCTTAGGATCTGGTCCTTGGAGTTATTTATTCTTCGTCACGACCCAATCAGGGGCCGCGATGGGTACCCGGGCTCACCACCGAGCACCACTCGTTCTATTTCCCATCATGCTCATTTAAAGCACTTTTATCAATTTTATACTCAACTCATGAGAAAATCATATTTCATTTGAGGACATAAAATACTTTTATATAAACAAGCCTTAGGCTATCAAAATAATATATATATATATATATACACACAGTAGCAATCTCGTGAGATCATCTAACCCACACTGCGCATCTACGAGCCTCTACTGGAGTGCTAAACATAAGGACGGGACAAGACCCCGTCATGCCCAAAAATATATGTACATAGCTATATACACAAAAGAATAATCATAAGCACCTCCGGAACGAAGGAGTGCTTTCAATCAGCTGACAGCTCCTACGAATCTGGATCAAGCTCACCTCCCTGTCTACCTGTGGGCATGAACACAGCGTCCAAAGAAAACGGACGTCAGTACGAACATTGTACTGAGTATGAGAGGCATAAACAATGAAATAGAACAATGACATAAAGGAAATATCAATATGGAACATCTATATCTGACTGTCAAGTATAAGATAATTAAGTCATGCTGTCTTACTCATACTCGTCATCATATCATGTATGCATAATGTATAAGTTGCCCGCCCATATAGGTACGGTGTAGTAATCATAATATTAGCCTGCGTCCAGGCCTCCCGCGTCCGGGGTATCAACTCATGCCGCCCACTAGTGGTGTCTGCCCATGCCATTTGGCCATGGTGTGTATTGCTGCCCGCCTTAGCGGTGACTGCCCGGCCAAATAGACGCGGTGTAATATCATTATCATCATAATATGCTCGTCATGATGTGCTTATAATAGTACATGCATAATACCTCAAGAACAACTATACTTTATCGGGGTGACGTAAGGTCGTGATTCCCCGATCTCATTATGGAACACTCGTCGATAGTCTTGTGTAGCTAATTATGGGCATAGGCTTTTAGATTTCCGAAATATAGGAACACATGAAGAGGAAAGAAAATCATGCTATAGGATTCATGCCATAGAAAGAAAAGACTAGCCTCACATACCTTTTACGTTTAACTATTCTATCGCTTGCTTGTTCTCCTTCAATACCCACGTCTCTACCTTCAAGAGAATTCGCATTAACGTTAGTTAATCGGCTATAAGAACATGTTACTATTTCTAGGGAAAATTGGGCAGCATTTCCTTTGTTTCTACAACTTTTCCCATATTCTATATCAACTCCCAAACACTCACAACAACATTCACAATATTGCAATCAACAATCATCATTTATATACATTGACCACAATCCACCATTTCTCTTCAATTTCTCCACAATTATGATTATAGCTCACTATCGCGTTTTCTTATATATAATACCTATCCCATGTTCTAAATGTCATTTATAACGTTTCTACAATCACAATTCATCAATTATCATGACTCAATCCAAACCTTTACTCAACAATGTTACTATTCACACTTTCATGACCCATTTCCTATATCTTTCTACACTCCAAGTGTTTCAACTTTTCCATACCTCAAATAACATGTAAATACCATAAAACTTACCTTAGATGGTGTAGGAATAAGCCTTGAGTGGTATTACTCTTTTTGCACAAAAACCCTAGTTCACTTCTTTTGAAATTTCTTGGCTTGGATGGACTTTGATGAATTTCATACACTTGATTCACTTGAATTCTTGATATTGATTTCCTTTGTTTTCTTGTGAATGAAGAGTGGAGAATATTTTATAGGTTTCTAGAGAGAAGTGGTGTGGAAATGAAATGAATAAATGAACTTGGGTCTCATTTTTAATGACTTAAAATTTGGTCTATCGGGCAATTCTACGCCAATTTTGACGGGCCGTCAAAATTCCTACGGACCGTCAAAATGGCCCGTAGAACTGCCCAGTCTAGTATGAGTCACTGTGACCATTTGACGCTGGGCTGTGTCGATTTGACAGAGCGTCAAAATTTTGACGGGCCGTCAAAATTCCTACGGACCGTCAAATGGTCAGTAGAAATTCCCTGCCCAGACAGTCCGGCGTAGAATGGCCATAACCTTTGATCCTGATATCGTGTGAGGGCCCACGACCTATGGTTGGAAAGCTCTTTCAATTATCTACAACTTTCATTCTTAGTGTGTTTCCAAATTCCAAACTTATAATGGAGTTTTGGCCCCCACAGGTCAGATCATCCGAAAATGTTTCCTTAAATCGTCCTTTTGGATGGCTTATGCCCATATTTGGCTTATGGGTTCTTTTTAGGACTTGATCAACTTTCCATGTACTACTCATATATCTCTTCATATGTCCTTTATAAAACTTCGACGTGTAGGCCCACCTGGATTACAGCAACGAAGGCTTTTTGGCAAATGACATATGAACCAATTCAACCCATATGGTCTCCCAAATGTCATATGTATGCCATTATTACACTCTTATACTATAAAATTTCTCCTTAATCCTCGCATAACTTTGCTCTTCCTCCGGCCCATACTAAGCTGGCTACGACCTTGGTGGCGCGAAAGTTTTCCAAGGTGTAACACTCTTCCCCCCTTTTGGAACATTCGTCCCCGAATGTTAAACTATCCGGGAATTTTACGAAAAGTTCGCCCGAGTTTCCCCTGTAATGTGGCACTACCATCCTGTCACCACAACCCATAATAGCAATGTCTCCCAGGGCCACATCATAATATCAACATATCTATGGCCACACTCGACTAAGAGCATAAAAATAAAGCATACATACCTTATATTGTTGACGTTTCATCTTGGATCTCCTCTGGGGGTTGGAATAAGTGCGGGTACTTAGATTTCATTTTCTCTTCCGCTTCCCAAGTCATCTCTTCCCGATTGTTGTTTCGCCATAAGGCTTTGACTGAAGCTACCTCCTTATTTCGAAGTCTTCATACTTGCCTGTCTAAGAGGGCAATAGGAACTTCTTCATATGCTAGTTTTTCTGTCACTTGCACGTCATCAATTGGAACAATCCTCGTAGGATATCCAACACATTTACGGAGCATTAAGACATGAAATACTGGATGAACCGATTCAAGCTCTGAAGGCAAGTCCAATTCATAGGCCACATGACCCACCTTGCGGATAATTCCATAGGGTCCAATGTATCGGGGACTCAACTTCCCTTTCTTACCAAATCTCATCACCCCTTTCATGGGCGACACTTTTAAAAATACCCAATCATCAACCTGAAATTCTAAGTTTCGTCGGAGATTGTCCGCATAAGACTTTTGACGACTTTGGGCTGTCAACAATTGATCTCGGATCACCTCAAATTTGTCTACCGCTTGCTGAATCAATTCAGGGTCTACTAGTTGTGCTTCTCCTATTTCGAACCATCTGATTGGGGATCTACATTTTCTTCCAAATAAAGCTTCATAGGGAGCCATTTGAATGCTGGAATGGTAGCTGTTGTTATATGCAAATTCAATTAGCGGTAAATGATCATCCCAACTACCACCGAAATCCAACACACATGCTCGTAGCATATCTTCCAAGGTCTGAATAGTACGCTCGGCTTGTCTATCGGTCTGCGGATGAAATGTTGTGCTAAGCTTCACCTGGGTACCTAGACCTTCTTAAAAGGACTTCCATAACTTGGCTGTAAACTGTGCTCCTCTATCTGTGATAATGGATAATGGAAAACCATGGAGTCGCACAATTTCTTTGAGATACAACCTTACATAGTCTTCCGCTGAGTATGTGGTTCTGACTGGAAGAAAATGGGCTGCTTTCGTCAATCTATCCACGATCACCCATATAGAATCATACCTGCCTCGGGAACGAGGTAATCCCATGATAAAATCCATGTTAATCACTTCCCATTTCCAAGTAGGTATTTCTATTGCTTGCAATAATCCTCCTAGCTTCTGATGTTCAACTTTTACTTGCTGGCAATTTGGACACTGTGCTACAAATTCCGTTATGTCCCTCTTCATGCCATCCCACCAATATATTAACTTGAGGTCATGGTACATTTTGGTGGCGCCTGGGTGAATAGAATACCGAGAACAATGAGATTCTTCTAAAATTCGTCGGCGCAACTCTGCCACATTCGGCACACATAGCCTACTTCGGTATCAAAGGATTCCATCCATAGAAACTTCAAATAGAGACTTCTCTTTCCCATGAGATGTGTATCTGTAATGACACAATTGAGGATCTTCATATTGTCGTTCTCTTACTTCCATATCCAAGGACGAAATTGTGGGATCATTAATATTGATCCCTGCATCTTCTAATTCAATTACACGTACTCCAAGATTAGCTAATTGGTTGAGCTCTTGAACCATCTCTTTCTTTTCCGGAGGGACATCGCATAAACTGCCCATTGATCGGTGGCTAAGCGCATCGGCTACTACATTCGCTTTTCCGAGGTGGTACAAAATGTTCACATCATAATCGTTTAACAATTCTAACCACCACCTCTGCCGCAGGGTTCAACTCTTTTTGCTTGAAAATGTACTGAAGACTTTTATGATCTGTATAGATATCAACATGCACGCCATACAAATAATGTCTCCACATTTTTAAGGCATGAATAATCGCAGCCAATTCGAGATCATGAGTTGGATAATTCTTTTCATGCTTCCATAACTGTCTCGAAGCATATGCAATAACTTTACCATGCTGCATCAATACGCATCCTAATCCGACACCGGAAGCGTCACAATACACAATATAGCCGTCTGATCCTTCTGGAAGAGTTAAGACCAGAGCTGAGGTTAACCTGTCTTTTAACTCTTGGAAGTTGCGCTCACAAGCATCATTCCATTGGAATTTGGCTGACTTCTGGGTTAGCTTTGTCAATGGGGCTGAAATAGATGAGAATCCCTCTACGAATCTTCTATAATAACCTGCCAAACCCAGAAAACTACGAACTTCTGTAGGCGTCGTAGGCCTTGTCCAAGCCTTCACAGCTTCAATTTTCTGAGTGTCGACTCGAATGCCATCACCTGAAATAATATGGCCCATAAATGTCACAAAATTTAGCCAAAATTCACACTTTGAAATTTTTTCATATAATTCCCGAGCTCGAAGAATGCCAAGAACAATTCGCAAATGATCTGCGTGCTCTGATTCCGTGCGAGAATACACCAGAATATCGTCAATAAATACTATCACAAGTAAGTTCAATAGTGGTCTGAACACATTATTCATCAAATTCATAAACACGGCCGGAGCATTAGTCAACCCAAACGACATCACTCAGAATTCATACTGGTCATAGCTCGTTCTGAAGGCTGTTTTGGGAATATCTGTTTCTCTAACTCTCACTTGATGATAACCCGACCTCAAATCTATTTTTGAAAACCACTTGGCACCCTGTAGTTGATCAAACAAATCGTCAATCCTTGGGAGAGGATATTTATTCTTTATTGTCACTTTGTTCAACTGCCTATAATCGATGCACATTCGTAGCGAACCATCCTTCTTTCTCACGAACAAGACTGGTGCTCCCCACGGTGAAGAACTGGGTATGATAAACCCTTTTTCAAGCAGATCTTTCAACTGTGCCTTTAGCTCTTTCAATTCTGCCGGAGCCATTCAATAAGGAGGAATAGAAATAGGCTTGGTGTTCGGCAACACATCAATGGCAAAATCAATCTCTCTTTCTGGAGGAAGGCCTGGAAGCTCGTCTGGAAACACATCTGGGAATTCATTCACTACTGGAACTGATTGGAAAGTTGGCGGCCTTGACTCGGTGTCATGAACCCGAACTAGATGATAAATATAACCCTTGGCCATCATCTTCCTCGCCTTAAGGTAGGAAATAAACCTACCTTTCGGTGATGCTGCCTTACCTTTCCACTCAAGCACGGGTTCTCCCGGAAATTGGAATCGAACCACTTTCAATCGGAAATCGACATTAGCATAACATGATGCCAACAAATTCATACCCATAATTACATCGAAATCTAACATTTCCAGCTCAATCAAATCAGCTTTTGTCTGGCGATCGCATATCACAACTACATAATTTTTATACACTTGTCTTGCTATCACGGGATCACCAACCGGAGTGGACACCTTAAAAGGTTTGATTGGCTCAGGTTTCACCCCAATACAACCAGCAACATATGGAGTAATATAAGAAAGAGTAGAACCCGGATCTATCAATGCATATACATCACGGGAGAATATAGACAATGTACCTGTAACCACATCCGGGGAGGACTCAAGATCCTGCCGTCCGGCTAAAGCATATACACGGGGCTGAGTGGCACCTGAAGTAGATGTTGCCCCTCTACCTCTACCTCGGCCCGCTGACATCTGAGGAGTCTACCCTACCGGGCGCACGGAGGAAGAACCAGCTGTTGAACCTGTAGGTTAAATTCCAACTCTACCGCTCCTCGACGGGCAATCTCTCATCATGTGCCCAACCTGGCCGCAAGTATAGCAAGCATCCGAACCCTGGCGGCACTGTCCGGAATGTAATCTACCACAATGGTTGCATCGCGATACTGGGGGTCTCCTCTGGCTATAATCTTCCCTGAACTGAGAATCTGTGGCCCTCAAACTCTGGCCCTGTCCCGAACGGAAGGAGCGATCAAGTCTCCTACCTGCAAATCGAGGAGGTGCACTCGTCACCGACTGGCCTGAGTACCCTGAATATGTCTGCCTTGATCCCCCTCTATAATCACTACCTGTCCCCATAGATCTAGCCCTCTTACTTTGCCTCCTGTCGATGTCACGATCACCTCTTTGTTGTTGCTGTCGTCCCTCAAAATTCTGAGCATGGGCCTGTATTCGGGAAATATCCATCCCGTCTTGCAAGGAAGCCACTCACAAACCTATGTACCCGATCTCTCATATCGGACACCATAGCCGGGGCATATCTAGCCAAAGAATTAAATTGCATGCTATACTCCCGGGCGCTCATATTTCTTTGCCTTAAATTTAGAAATCTATCTGCTCTAGCTCGCCAGACCTCAGGTGGCAAATAGTGACGACTAAAAGCATCTACGAACTCTTGCCAAACCGGAGGAGGCGCATTCTCTCCTCTTGATAATACCCAGTTGTTATACTATAAGACTGCCACATCCCGGAGTCTATAAGATGCCAACTCCACGGATTCAGTTTTGGAGGCGTGAACAATCTTCAATGTCCTTAATATCTCATCTATGAAACCTTGCGGGTCTTCATCCGGCTTTGACCCGAAAAACTCCGAAGGATTTAGACTCATAAAATCACGGGCTTTGGTACTTGCTGGCCGGTCACTTGAACCCACATTTTGTCGTTGTGCCTGGGCGGCAACCAACTGTGTCAATAAATGGATGGCCTCGGTCACTTGTTGACCCGAAGCAACCAGTGGAGGAACTGGAGCTAGAGTGGAAACCTCTTCATGCTCTTCTACTACTGGAGGAATAGAAGTAGCATGCGAGGGAGTGGCACTCTGAGACTCACTATGTCCTAGCTCAACCGGGGGTTCTCGGCTAGTGCCTTCTCCAGCAGCGCCTAGTATTGCGCTGACTTTCTTCTTCTTTCTCAAAGGCATTGCTGAAAATTAAACAGAAAAAGATTAGATACTTGCATCCTTAACTTGGCTCTATCGCACGATCTCTTAAGATGAAATATGGTCATTTTTCCTAAATGCCCTGTAGCCTCCTGTTTATTGATGTGGCGCGCAACACACCATAAACAAGACTCTACTAGACACCGCTCGTAGACACTTCCTAGGACCGAACTGTTCTGATACCACTTTTGTCACGACCCAACCAAGGGCCGCGACGGGTACCCGGGGCTCACCACCGAGCACCGCTCGTTCTATTTCCCATCATGCTCATTTAAAGCACTTTTATCAATTTTATACTCAACTCATGAGAAAATCATCTTTCATTTGAGGACATAAAATATTTTTATATACACAAGCCCTTAGGCTATCAAAATAATATATATATATATATATATATATACACACACAGTAGCAATCTCGTGAGACCATCTAACCCACACTGCGCATCTACGAGCCTCTACTGGAGTGCTAAACATAAGGACGGGACAAGACCCCGTCATGCCCAAAAATATATGTACATAGCTATATACACAAAAGAATAATCATAAGCACCTCCGGAACGAAGGAGTGCTTTCAATCAGCTGACAGCTCCTACGAATCTGGATCAAGCTCACCTCCCTGTCTACCTGTGGGCATGAACACAGCGTCCAAAGAAAATGGACGTCAGTATGAACATTGTACTGAGTATGAGAGGCATAAACAATGAAATAGAACAATGACATAAAGGAAATATCAATATAGAACATCTATATCTGACTGTCAAGTATAAGATAATTAAGTCATGTTGTCTTACTCATACTCGTCATCATATCATGTATGCATAATGTATAAGCTGCCCGCCCATATAGGTACGGTGTAGTAATCATAATATTAGCCTGCGTCCAGGCCTCCCGCGTCCGGGGTATCAACTCATGCCGCCCACTAGTGGTGTCTGCCCATGCCATTTGTCCATGGTGTGTATAGCTGCCCGCCTTAGCGATGACTGCCCGGCCAAATAGACGCGGTGTAATATCATTATCATCATAATATGCTCGTCATGATGTGCTTATAATAGTACATGCATAATACCTCAAGAACAACTATACTTTATCGGGGTAACGTAAGGTCGTGATTCCCCGATCTCATTATGGAACACTCGTCGATAGTCTTGTGTAGCTAATTATGGGCATAGGCTTTTAGCTTTCCAAAATATAGGAACACATGAAGAGGAAAGAAAATCATGCTATAGGATTCATGCCATAGAAATAAAATACTAGCCTCACATACCTTTTACGTTTAACTATTCTATCGCTTGCTTGTTCTCCTTCAATACCCACGTCTCTACCTTCAAGAGAATTCGCATTAACGTTAGTTAATCGGCTATAAGAACGTGTTACTATTTCTAGGGAAAATTGGGCAGCATTTCCTTTGCTTCTACAACTTTTCCCATATTCTATATCAACTCCCAAACACTCACAACAACATTCACAATATTGCAATCAACAATCATCATTTATATACATTGACCACAATCCACCATTTCTCTTCAATTTCTCCACAATTATGATTATATCTCACTATCGCGTTTTCTCATATATAATACCTATCCCATGTTCTAAATGTCATTTATAACGTTTCTACAATCACAATTCATCAATTATCATGACTCAATCCAAACCTTTACTCAACAATGTTACTATTCACACTTTCATGACCCATTTCCTATATCTTTCTACACTCTAAGTGTTTCAACTTTTCCATACCTCAAATAACATGTAAATACCATAAAACTTACCTTAGATGGTGTAGGAATAAGCCTTGAGTGGTATTACTCTTTTTGCACAAAAACCCTAGTTCACTTCTTTTGAAATTTCTTGGCTTGGATGGACTTTGATGAATTTCATACACTTGATTCACTTGAATTCTTGATATTGATTTCCTTTGTTTTCTTGTGAATGAAGAGTGGAGAATATTCTAGAGGTTTCTAGAGAGAAGTGGTGTGGAAATGAAATGAATAAATGAACTTGGGTCTCATTTTTAATGACTTAAAATTTGGTCTGTCGGGCAATTCTACGCCAATTTTGACGGGCCGTCAAAATTCCTACGGACTGTCAAAATGGCCCGTAGAACTGCCCAGTCGAGTATGAGTCACTGTGACCATTTGTCGCTGGGCTGTGTCGATTTGACGGAGCGTCAAAATTTTGACGGGCCGTCAAAATTCCTACGGACCGTCAAATGGTCCGTAGAAATTCCCTGCCCAGACAGTTCGGCGTAGAATGGCCATAATGTTTGATCCCGATATCGTGTGAGGGCCCACGACCTATGGTTGGAAATCTCTTTCAATTATCTACAACTTTCATTCTTAGTGTTTTTCCAAATTCCAAACTTATAATGGCGTTTTGGCCCCCACAGGTCAGATCATCCGAAAATGTTTCCTTAAATCGTCCTTTTTGATGGCTTATGCCCATATTTGGCTTATGGGTCCTTCATAGGACTTGATCAACTTTCCATGTACTACTCATATATCTCTTCATATGTCTTTTATAAAACTTCGACGTGTGGGCCCCACCTGGCTTACAGCAACGAGGGCTTTTCGGCAAATGACATGAACCAATTCAACCCATTTGGTCTCCCAAATGTCATATGTATGCCATTATTACACTCTTATACTATAACCTTTCTCCTTAATCCTCGTATAACTTTTCTCTTCCTCCGGCCCATACTAAGCGGGCTGCGACCTTGGTGGCGCGAAATTTTTCCAAGGTGTAACAGTCTTGATCTTGAAAGCTCTAAGAAAACTGTGGCGGTTGTTCTTTTCAACAATGAGAATAATATATTTCAAGTGCTAGGTCAAACAAATGCCAGCATTTTGTTTATATAGGGAACCAATGAGAGCATGCGAGGATCATGTGAGTGACATATGATATAGATAGAGACGTAGCAATGATTCGTCTGTCCCGCTGTGGCTCTGCAAGTCGGAACAGTGTCACAGCTTTATAGCTGTCACGTTCGTACAGTGCCCAGGGGACCTGATAAAGGACCTGGTCTCTAATGCATATGTCGATCATCAAAACTCATAACTCATCAGATAGCGTTTTGAGTAAGATGGAGAATTCTAGAGTGTTTTGAGATGGTTAGGTGATTTATTCGATCTGTGGGTTATTGGGTCAGGTATTTTAAGTGGTTATGGTTTTTCCTTTATTTTTTTACTTTTAATTTATCTACATGGAGGACACATGTAAGGGGTATCAGCTAGAAATTCCAACTGGACAGCAAGTGACTACACAACACTAAGGTGTATGAGCTCGGGGGTGTATTTAAATTTATTTAGACAAGCTTAGAGATGTTTTTAAGACTATTCATAGTTCGGGGACTACAGTAACAATATGTGTCAAGTTTAGAGGTGTTTTAACCACTTATATATTATAACTAAAGTCCTATTAGAGAAAAAAAAAATAGAAGATGAAGGTCCATTTGTACGGAGTAGAATATTTTAGCCCACTTCACCATGAGTGGCTTAAAAATCAACGTGTATTCATATATTGAAGAAATTATTTTTCATTACAACGCCAATGTCCTGATAGATCTACGATGTCATAACTCTACTATCCTATAAGAAGAATCATTCAATACTTGTGTGGAGAACATAAGATCAGAAGTCTCAAAGAAATTTTGTAAAGTTTATCATTGAATTCCATTGTATATATTAGACTAGTGACAGTTATTAAACTCAAGGATCAGTTGCTAGAAATGATATATTATTTTGAAATAAGTTACAAAGACTATTACGGTAACTGGTTTAGCATAATATAGAAGCATGTTCGCTGATCTTTAGGGCAGCAAAATTAGCCAAAACTGCTCAAGATTTGACAGGTTGCAGGGTCGGCCAGAGGGCCAAGCCACTAAAGCAGGGGCTTTAGGCCCCAAAATTTTGGAGGCCCCATTTTTTTCATCCGATATTCGGTATCTGTATTGAATTTCTCGATTAACTCGATTTCGAGACACGCAAGGCCGATTAAAGAGGGAAGCACTCCCTAGCAAGATTTTTTTATTCTGAGGCTCGAACCCAAGGCTCTAATTAAGGGGGGATGAGGCCTATTTTTTATCTACAATAGATTTATAGGTTAGTTTTTCTTTTAAAAAATATTGAGCAGGAAAAGTAAGGCTTCCCGTTAAAGTTGACTTTAGGCTACAGATCTTATTGAGCCGCCCCTGACAGGTTGGATGAGACATAATTTTGCTAGATTGATTTGGTTACTAACCCATTTTAACCGGTGAAATAAAATGGGCAATTCACAGGAATGCCCTTATTTTGGGGTGGTCTTTAATTTTTACCCATTAAATTGGTGGTCTTTAATTTTTACCCTTCATTAGAACCTCTTAGTTCGGGTTCAAATTCGCTCAGTCAAAAATTTTAAAAAAATCGCAAGGTACAGTAGACAGAATTTTGCTACCTTCAGGCAGAGTTTGAAACTCTACCTTAAGGTAGAATCTGCTGTAAAACTCTACCTTAGGCATGCCAAAAATCTCCCTTAAGGCAGAGTTTTGCCTTATACGAATGCAAAATTCTACCTGCAGGCAGATTTTTGTATGTGAGGAGAGTTTGCAAAACTCTGCCTGCAGGTAGAGTTTTGCATTCAAAATTATGCATGAGGTAGAGTTTTGCAGCGAATCCAAACCTCTGTATTGTGAAAGTTTTAGCATAATATTGATTGTATCAATTATTGCCAAATAAGATTTACCATATTAACATAACTCCTATTAAATACCTAAAAATAGATCTTGTACAATATTAGCATAACCCCTATTAAATGAGAAAAAAAGATATCTACCATAAATATATCCCTATTTTTTTCTCAACTAATTCCTCAAAAAATGCTAATAATGGTTGACTAAAAAAAAATTCTTTCTTTTCCTAATCTCTTCTGTTCTTATTTTCTTTTTATACTAGCATTTTTTTTTTACCCTTCCTTTTTCTAGCGTCTTCATTTTTTTTAATACTAGTAATTTTTTAAAAATTCGAATTTGGATATTATATATATTATTTTAACATATTACAAATTTGATTAGTAGTTTGTATTTTCTATTCCAAAGATATATACTATAAACCATATATTAGCCGTATATATATTAAATATGTTGTACATATTTAAATAGTATGAATATGATTTTGTTTAGTTACATGTATTATAATACTGAATATATGCTATCCATTTATTTGATATAAATATAGTATAAACAGTAAATTTGATATATTAATGGAATATTTACATTATATAAACACAATCGTTATCTAATATAGCTGACGTATATTAAATATATATTTTACAAAAAAAAAAAAAGCTATTCAACATTAAAATAGAATTTGATGAAAATAATTTATCACAAATTCCCTCGAGGAACCTCATTAAAGAGGGAAGATAAATTTTACTTATGAACGAGCGAGAGAGAGAGAGAGAAGGGGTGGGGGTTTGGGGGGGGGGGGGGGGGGATATTATGGAAGAGAGAGGAAAGAGGAAATGTAGTAAAACGAAAATACATTGATGGAAATTATTTTCATCAAATTCTATTTTAACGTTGAATAGCTTGGTCCGTAAAATATACATTTAATATATGTCAGCTATATTAGATAACGGCTGTGTTTATATAACGAGAGAGAGAGAGATTATGGAAGAGAGAGGAAAGAGGAAATGTAGTACAAAATACATTGACGGAGCATTGATGGAAATAGACCCCATGATAAATGTGAATCCCTAATTATGTGGGATCACTATTAATAAGATTAATAAACTTACAAATTTTTATGTATTTGTTAGAAATGATATAACATTTGCTATTTATGTTAAGATGCAAAAATTATGTTATTTATGTTAGCAACTTTTAATTATTGCTCTTAAAAGTTATTTTCTCAAGCTTTTAGCATATCATCCTCCTCCACAACACAATCAAACACAAACCGTAAAAAAATCTTAATCAATAAAGAACTGCAAAAGATTTCTTCACAGACTAAATGAGTCCGGAACTTAAATGACTCAAAAAATTACTACAGTAACAAAAATATTCCATATAAAAAAAAAAAAAACTACAAAACTACCTTTAATGTAAAAAATTATTGCGTTAAAGGTAGTGCTAAGGCGCCGTGACAGGCTCCTCGATCTTCTCCACTAGTCCCCCACCTTTTTAAAAAAGAAATCGTCATTAAAGGCCAAAAACGAGATCCCACATTCGAAAAACAAGGTTTTAGTTAATCTAGAAAATCAAAATCTTCGGTATATTCTATCATAAAACTTGACTTTTCTTCAAGTGAAATGCATGTCAAATACAACTTTAACTTTTAAATGCTATTTTTTAACTTCAACTTTAAATTTTGTTTTAACTATCACTCAATTTATGTTCAAACGCCTACTAAAGACGATGATACAACTTTGAAACAATTTCAATTTCTTAAAATATTATATCAAAATAAAACATAATTAAATTTAGTATGATTCATGTTTCTCTTTTAAATTTCGACTTTATTCCACTTACATTTGTTCAATTATCGAATTATGAGCATCGGTTGGGAGTTGGGAAGATCAGGAAGACAGTGGAGCTTTTTGGGGTCAACAATGCAATGATAGGTGGATTAGTCCATCAACTCAACGAACCGACGTCGTCATGTCCCCTAACTACCACATATATGAGGCGATGGACAAAGCTTAGGGCATTATGCTCAAATGCACGCGTTGCTTATCTTACGGATTTGGCAATAATTACGATAGATACTGGCATGGAGCTAAAAGATCGGTTTCAATAGCAAAGACAACCCTTGGTGTGCACTTAAAAGAAATTTAGTGATTGATATTTACTCCCTCTGTCTCAAATTATATATCGTGCTTTCTAAAAATAGTTATCAAATTATTTGTTATATCAAAAGTACAAGATAAAATTTATTTATTTTTTCATATTACTTACCAGTAGTTGTTCTTGAAGTATACAAATACCTCAATTATGGAGAGATGACACATAAATAAAGTAAATATTAAATGACGATAGATATATCTTAAGACATAAATAAAGGTAAAAAAGTCAAAACCCCTTCAGATTAATATTTTCTGAAGGAGCGTGTAAGGAAGAAACACGACAGATAATTTGAGACGGTAGGAATAATAAGTCTAACTAATTTATACTGATAGTATAAAGAATTTTTTTATACTCTCGGATAGTAGCTCAAAAGATACTTATAGATAATTCATAAAACGGAAAAGGGCCAAAATTACCCCTGAACTTTGAAAAATAGTTCATCCATGCCCTTCGTTATACTTTAGGGCCAATTATACCCTTACCGTTATACTTTGGGCCAAATATGCCCTTGAGTATAACGGAGTGCCACGTGTCGGTCTCTCAGTGGCCAACTTATTTCCCCTCTTATTTTTTCATCTGAATCAAACAAATACAGATCCGACCCAATCAATTTAGTACCCGACCCGTCAATAACATATCATACTCAAATAAACCTAAACCTAACCCATCAATAACGCTGCTCTCTCTCTCTCTCTAAAAAAAATGCAGATCATCTCTCTATTGTCTTCAACCTCCATAGCTGATTTCTCTATTAGAAACCCTAGGTTTTTCATGTTCCGAATTCAGTCCATTTAAAGGCTCAAGAAGGTAGTAATTGTACATATATGCGTTCAACTGATGCTGTTGTTATTGTTTCCTTTTCCATTTTAAACTCGGGTCCATTTCTTGGTTTGTTTGTTGATTCTAGTAGCAGCACCCCATTTCCTAACTTTGAATATTCTTCCGTTGAGGAAGATGATGAAGACCCTTTTCTAAGGCCCATAGTGATTTCTGAATTTTCCACAAGACTTCAAATGAGGCAGAAAGCACAAGAACCAACAGGTAGAAGGGCAATAAGCTTTAGAGGTGACCACAATGGTGTTAGTGAGGCAACCAATCTTCCAGTCTCATTAACAAGCTTAACTTGGCAAGGGAATGATGTAGTTACTACCAGCCAGTTGGAGGCTAAAGCTCAAGAGAGGATTGGAAATTGAATCCAAGAAGGGAACCTAACAATTGATTTAGCTTTATGAAAAGTTATTGTTTTTTGTGAATTATGGTGATGTATTTACTGCTTAAGACAGTACTCTTAGTTTGCTAATTCTGTAATGGTCAAACTAAATGGATGCCACATTATGACTTGGGGTGTATTAGTTTTTTGGGGTTATAGTGTGGCATCCATACAACTATTGGCTTATTTTGTGTTGTGGTTGACAGTTTCTTTAGCATATTTATGGTGTTTGAAATGTCCAGTTGTTTTGTCGAATTGAATTATGTTTAGTTTTACTCAAATGTCGATGAATGTCTAGTTGTGTTGTTAAGTTGAAATATGTAGTTGTAATGTGCAAAAACTGCAGTTGTGCAGTTGAAATGTGTATGAAGTGTAGTAAATTGAGATGTGTAGAAAGTGTGCAAAACTGTGTTGAAATGTGCAAAACTGTGTTAAAATGTGCAGAAATTGTGTTAAAATGTGCAGAAACTGTGTTGAAATGTGCAAAACTTTGTTAAAATGTGCAGAAACTGTGTTGAAATGTGCAGTAATTATGTTAAAATGTGTAGAAACTGTGTTGAAATGTGCAGAAATTGTGTTAAAATGTGCAGAAAATGTGTTAAAATGTGCAGAAAATGTGTTAAAATGTGCAGAAACTGTGTTAAAATGTGCAGAAACTGTGTTGTTTAACACCTTCAAATCCTGGTAGGATATTCTATAAGTGTCCTAAACCTAAGGTAAGTGTTATTTTTGAATTATTTGTCCAGAGTCTTATTTTTGTTGTTTCAATTAAGTGTTGATCATTTTTTCGTATTTTATTGGTTTGGACAGGCTGAAAATTGTGATTTTTGGGAGTGGCAAGATAATTTTGAAGACAATGCTTTATTGGAAATAAGTGATTTGAAGGGTAAATTGAAAGTGGCTACGGTGAAGATGGACAATTTAAGAGAGTCGTTGAATGCGGTTAAGCTCAAAAGAGACAACTTGAAGAAAAAGGTGCATAACTTGGAGGCTATAAATAACTCTCAAGTGAACAAATCAAGGGAATTGGAAGAGAAGATATTGAAGTTGAAGATGTTGTTTATGATTTCATTGGCCGTATTAGTTGGATTTTTTTTGTCGCTAATTTGGGATGAATTATGCTTGGTCTAGTAATAGAAGTGAAAGGCTTGTTTTGGTAGATGACGATGTTTAGGAGTAGAAGTGTTTGTTTAGGAGTTGAAGTCTTGGTATGTAAGCTAGTTTGTTGTTGTTATTGTATGTGTAAACTTGCTAATTTAGTGTTGCTAATATTATGTGTAAATTTGCTTTTAGGGAGCTTTTTGTGTCTATGATTCTCTAAAGCTGTGATCTTTTGTTTCCAATACTTGAATGAAGTGCCTGTAACTGCTCCTATAAATGATATCATATGGGAACAAAATATATGTTTGCCTCCAATTGTACATGCTCATTTCTCTACTTCATGTTTTTTCAATGATGAAAATTAATTGTAAGCACCTGTTGGTATTAAACAAAAACTCAAACCCCTAATTTAACAATGAAAATACAGGCACCTGTTGGTATTAAACAACACAGTTTCTGCACATTTTAACACAATTCTTGCACATTTCAATACAGTTTCTGCACATTTCAACACAGTTTCTGCACATTTCAACACAGTTTCTGCACATTTTAACACAGTTTCTGCATATTTTAACACAGTTTCTGCACATAACCAACACAGTTTCTGCACATTTTAACACAATTTCTGCATATTTCAACACAGTTTCTGCACATTTCAACACAATTTCTGCACATTTCAACACAGTTTCTGCATATTTTAACACAATTTCTAAAATTTCAACACAGTTTCTGCACATAACCAACACAGTTTCTGCACATTTTAACACAGTTTTGCACATTTAACACAGTTTTGCACACTTTCTGCACATCTCAATTTACTACATTTCATACACATTTCAACTGCACAACTGCAGTTTTTGCATATTACAACTGCATATTTTAACTCAATAACACAACTAGACATTCATCAACATTTCAGTAAAACTAAACATAATTCAATTCAACAAAACAACTGGACATTTCAAACACCATAAATATGCTAAAGAAACTGTCAACCACAACACAAAATAAGCCAATAGTTGTATGGATGCACACTATAACCCCAAAAACTAATACACCCCAAGTCATAATGTGGCATCCATTTAGTTTGACCATTACAGAATTAGCAAACTAAGAATACTGTCTTAAGCAGTAAATACATCACCATACTTCACAAAATACAATAACATTTCATAAAGCTAAATCAATTGTTAGGTCCCCTTCTTTGATTCAATTTCCCAATCCTCTCTTGAGCTTTATCCTCCAACTGGCTGGTAGTAACTGCATCATTCCCTTGCCAAGTTAAGCTTGTTAATGAGACTGGAAGATTGGTTGCCTCACTAACACCATTGTGGTCACCTCTAAAGCTTATTGCCCTTCTACCTGTTGATTCTTGTGCTTTCTGCCTCATTTGAAAGTCTTGTGGAAAATTCAAAAATCACTATGGGCCTTAGAAAAGGGTCTTCATCATCTTCCTCAACGGAAGGATATTCAAAGTTAGGAAATGGGGTGTTGCTACTAGAATCAACAAACAAACCAAGATGGACCCGAATTTAAAATGGAAAAGGAAACAATAACAACAGCATCAGTTGAACGCATATATGTACAATCACTACCTTCTTGAGCCTTTAAATGGACTGAATTCGGAACATGAAAAACCTAGGGTTTCTAATAGAGAAGTCAACTATGGAGGTTGAAGACGATAGAGAGATGGTCTGCGTCTTTTTTAGAGAGAGAGAGAGAGAGCAGCGTTATTGATGGGTTAGGTTTAGGTTTATTTGGGTATGATATGTTATTGATGGGTCGGGTACTAAATTGATTGGGTCGGATCTGTATTTGTTTGATCCGGATGAAAAAATAAGAGGGGAAATAAGTTGGCCACTGAGAGACCGACACGTGGCACTCCGTTATACTCAAGGGCATATTTGGCCCAAAGTATAACGGTAAGGGTATAATTGGCCCTAAAGTATAACGAAGGGCATGGATGAACTATTTTTCAAAGTTCAGGGGTAATTTTGACCCTTTTCCGTTCATAAAATGAAGATTTACAATTTTGAAAATAAAATAAACTACTTGTTACAATAATAATAAGTAAATTTTAAACTCATATTTAATTTATATGTTAAATATTTTCTTTTTTTCTACTAAAGAGTGTTACTCCAATTCGTAGTTGTAAATATCTTCTTACCTAGCATCTTCTGACCCATAGCCACAAAAAAAAAAAAAAAATACATGGGATCCTCCAAAATTATGCACTCTTTATAGCAATATTAAAAGGACTCTGATTCAGCAGAGAACAAAAAGCAGCAAATATGCAGATAACAGTGTAAATTCAAGAAAATTTAACAAATCTGGAAAATACCACACCCAATACAAAATTACAAATTCAGTGATTCAAGAATGAAGAATGTAAGCCACAAATTGTTTTTTTTTTTTTTTTCTGAATATACTTCAAGAATGTATGAGCTAAAGCCTAAAACTGAGAAATCATAAGAAGAAAATAAAATTTACTTAATTAAGAAATTAAGAACTACTAATGGTGCGAAATTAAGGCTACTGCTGCTGGGAGCATGGAAATTAAGGCTACTAATTGTGACTTTGTGGGAGCAGCCGCAGGAGAATGGAAATGAATTTAGGAAATGAAGAAATCACGTTAGGGACTTAGGGAGTTAGGGTAGGTGAAATGAAATTGGGTTTGGGATTGGATAATTAATTTGGGCCTGATAGTGAAATGGACTGAGGACTTATGTCTGATATATGAGTGTTGTAAAAAAATATTGCATTCATGTATTAAATATTCGGTTAAACTGAAAAATCGGTGATCCGAAACCGAACACTGAATCGAACACCGGATTTGTTATTTAAAAAAACTGGAATCGAACCGAAAAATCGAAAAACCGAAACACCGAAAATCAAAAATCGAATTAATTCGGTTTGGACCGGTTTTTCGATTTTCGGTGTTTATGCCCACTCCTACCTAAAACACCATAATTCAACTGAGGAAAAAATAAAATCTTTATTTAATTACGAAAATTTTGCAATTTTAGTCTTTGAAATATCGATAAAGTTTGATTTTGTTCATAGTGATATTTAGTTAAGTATATTTAACCTTCAATTAATTGAAGTGTATGTTTTCGATCCTTATGTTTGTGACATTTTACTAATTTAACGAATTATTAATTGTTAACCATTTACTTATCCACATGCTCTCTCCGTGCCATTTTAAGTGTCTTAATTTGACTTGGTACAAAGTTTAAGCAATAATGGAGACTTTTGAATCTTGTGGTTTTAAATGAAATATGTGTGTAATCTTTTAGATCTTGTGGTTTTAAACTTGCATTGGGATTAAAAACTTGCCAAAATTAGAAAGATGCACTCTTTTTTGGACAAACCAAAAAGAAAAGTAAGACACTTAGTAGGCGTTTGGCCATGAAAACCAAATATTTTTCACTTTATTTGGTATTTTGGAATTGGAGTTCAAGTTAGAGTTGAAGATGGAATTGTGTTCGGTTATAGGTTTTGCAAAGAATATTTGGTTGTTTGAATATACTGAAAGTGAAAACAAGTTTTTTGGTGTTTTTCAAATTCTTGGAATTTTCATGGCCAAACGTGATTTCCAAATAAAGTGAGCGTTTTTCGAAAAAAGTGAAGAAATTTCATGACCAAACGGGCCCTTAAATCGGGATGGAGGGAGTATTAAGTTAGATTTGTACTAATACTCTCTCTTTGAGAGTAATTTAGCTCTAAACATAATTTAAAATATAATATAGTATTTCTTATGTAAAGGGATCAAAAACATACAATTTAGATATTTGAAGGTTAATTATTCTTAAGAAAATACTGCAAGAATCAAAATCAGAATTTCATAATATCTGCGGGATAAAAATAAAATTATCCCTTCAATTTACAATAAAACTTGTTTTAAACCTTCAAGTCGGATAAACATACCTACAAATTCAATGTTTTAAAAGGCAGTTTTGGGATTAGTTTCGGGGCTAGTCCCAGGGCGTGAAATGATGGTATATTACCTATTTTACCCTCATTATTAATTATTGAGTTGGCAGGTTCAAGAAATTAGTAGTGACTGCACAACTTTAGAGTTTGTGAAGGATATAAAACTACTCAAAGGAATAATATAAGCACACGTGAAAGACTCAACAATGACTATATAGAAGAAATTTATCAAACTAAAGAGAGAAGGTAGAAGGCTTTACTTAATAACGCAAAACTTTTGAATCTCACTGCAATAAAAATATGTGATATAACATCCTTATTTATAATACTAGAAATCAAAATAGACTAGGACTAGAAAAAGCTATTCCAATATGAATTTGATAAATAAATCCTAACTAGATATGAATTAAATAAACTAAATCCTAAACAACTTAGGTTTCTTACTCTTGATTTATTTCCTACAACACCTCCCTTAAACCAAGATCTTCAAACTTAACCATGCCTAGCATCATCTTCAACTTTATGAACAACTCCAATTTTAGTGGCTTTGTGAAAGCATCAGCAACTTGTTCTTCAGTCTTGCAATAATCAACAACTATCTCCTTATCTTGAACCAAATCACGAATGAAGTGATATTTAATGTCAATGTGTTTGTTGCGGCCATGAAGAACTAGGTTCTTTGTTAACTCAATCGCAGACTTGCTATCACAAAATATTTTTGTAGGACTATATTGCTTGTGTTGAAGAAATCCAAGCATCCTTCTCAACCATAATGCTTGTGTAGCACTACTTGTTGCAGCCATGCACTCTGCTTCAGCTGTTGACAAAGCAACAACTTGTTGCTTTTTTGAAGACCAAGAAAATACACCAAACCCCTAATAAAATGCATATCCAGAAGTACTTTTCCTTTGCATCATATCACCAGACGAATCACTGTCTCTAAATCCAACAAGACTACTATCATTAGTCTTTGAATAAAATATGCCCTTACATTGCGTACCTTGAATATATCTCAAAATTCTCTTATCTGCTTGCAAGTGTGATTGATGAGGCAACTCTATAAATCTACTAATTAATCCAACTCCATAAGTAATGTCAGGTCTTGTAGAAGTCAAGTACCTTAGACTCCCTACCAATTTTCTAAAAATACGTGGCATCAACAAAATCACCCGTTCCATTTTTAGTCAACTTCAATTTTTCTTCAACAGGGGCCAAAATTGGCTTGGCTTTGTCCATATTAAATCTCTTCAAAATTTCAACAGCATATTTTTCCTGAGAGATAAAAATTCCACCTTCTAATTGAGAAACTTCAATGCCGAGGAAATAAGACATTAGTCCTAAATCAGTCAGCTCAAACTGTCTAATTGTGGCTTCCTTAAATTCAAAAATTAGTTTGGAATTATTGGCAGTAAATATTAAGTCATCCACGTATAAACACATAATGAGAATGTCTCCACCAAAATTGAATTTGATGTATAGTGTATGCTCATAGGGACATCTATGAAAATCATGTCAAATAAAATAAGAATCAATACGAGTATACCAAGCTCTAGGAGCTTGTTTCAACCCATATAATGCTTTCTTCAACTTGTAAACTTTAATTTCTTGACCCTTTTTGACATACCCTGCAGGCTGCTCAACATACACTACTTCCTCAAGAACACCATTCAAGAAAGCAGATTTCACATCCATTTGATAAATTTTCCAACAATTATTGGCAGCAAGAGAAATAATCATACGAATTGTATCAAGTCTTGCAACAGGTGCAAATACCTCAAAATAATCAATACATACTTTCTGCTTGTATCCTTTAACAACTAATCTTGCCTTAAAGCGATCAACTTCTCCAGTTGATTTGTATTTGGTGTTGTATACCCACTTGACTCCAATTGGCCTTTTTGAAGGTGGTAAAGTAGTCAATTTTCATGTGTTATTTTTCTCAATAGCATGAATTTCTTCATTCATTGCATGTATCCAACAATCATCTTTCACAGCTTCCTCAAAAGTAACTGAATCACAGTCTGCAAATAGAGCAAAATTCACAATATCTTCGTCGGATAAGTCATTATCATTACCAACAACATATTCTTGCAAACGGGCAGGTAAATGGTGATGTCTTTTCGGGCGATTGAATGTCTCTGTTTGAACAGGTTGCGCTATTTATTCCTCTTGATGTCTGCTAGAACTTTCTTCCTCCATGACTGCAATTATTGGTTGAGACATGGAAGGTTTAGGGTCCTTCTTTGACCAATCCCAGACACATTGCTCATCAAAGGTAACATCTCTGCTAATAATTATTTTTCCTGTATCTGCATTACATAATTTGTAACCCTTTGTCTCATGACTATAGCCAATAAAAATACACTTTTCTGCTTTATCATCCAATTTCTTTCTCAAAATATCAAGAACATGAGCATAAGCAAGACAACCAAATAATTTTAGGTGAGAAATATTTAGTTTCTTACCTGCCAAACTTCTTGTGGAGTTTTTCCAAAATTAGATCGAGTAGGACACCTATTTAGAACATAAATTGCACAGGAAACAGCTTCTGCCAAAAAATCTTTAGGAATATTTTTGGAATGCATCATAGATCTCACCATATCCATCACTGTTCTATTTTTCCTTCAGCCACACCATTTTGTTGAGGAGTATATCTAGCTGTCAGTTGATGCTTAATACCATACTTCTTCAAATAATTATCACACGCAAGAAACTCAGTTCCCCTATCACTTCTCAATGTCTCAATAAAATATCCACTTTGCTTCTCTACATAAGCCTTGAAGCTCTTAAAATCTTCACATGCATCTGATTTATTTTTCAGAAAATATACCCAAGTCTTTCGGCTGAAATCATCGATGAAAGTAATAAAATACTTACTACCTCCATTAGAAGGAACTTCAACTGAGCACAAGTCTGAGTGGATTAACTCCAATGGTGCATTAGCGCTCCAAGCTTTGCCTTTTTGAAAAGGTTCTTTGTACTTCTTTCCCAAAATACAAGACTCACACCTTCTGTCAGGAAAATCAATAGAAGGCAAACCATCAAATTCTTTCTTGCAATAAAATTCAAACTCCCAAAATTCATATGCCCAAAGTGTAGATGCCACAACCAAGTATCATCACAATTCACAGAACTAAATCAAGGTAAATCACCACGATTGAGATAAAGAGGCCATAAACGACTATTATTCATCTTAATTCTTACAATTAGTCTTATTTTATCATCACTGATAGTTCCCATTCCGTACTTAAAACGAAAATCATAACCTTTTTCTGTTAGTTGCCCCAAACTCAATAAATTGTGATGAAGACTTGGAACATAATATACCTCAGATATAAAATGAGAAGATCCATTTTTCGAAGTAATTGGAATTTTTCCCCTTCCAACAGCAGGTACCTTTGCATTATTGCCAAGTTTTACTATAGATTTGAATGATTCATCCATATTAATAAATAATTCCTTATTTCCAGACATATGATTGCTACAACCAGAGTCAATAAACCATTCATTCCCTTTATTTTCTTTAGTCGCGAAGCTAGAAAACAATAATGTCTCTTGTTTATCTCCATAATTTTCAGTCATCTTTACACGTTCTTCCCTATTTTCAGATTCATTGTACCAACAATCACGTTGATAATGTCCATACTTTCCACAATTATAACACTGAACATTTGATTTATCACGTCTTTGAAAATTTTGATTACTCTGTTGTTCCCTCCTGAAATTATTATCATTTCTCTATTTATAGGAAAAATTACCTCTTCCATGGCCTCGATAATCACCTCTACCACCTCGTTCTCTACCTCTGAAATTGTGACCTCTTTGATTTGTTTTAGCCAGATTTGATGTTTTTTTCTTTAGGTTGATTCACCTTTGCTTGCAATGGCTCATCAACTGTTTCAATTGTTTGTTGATTCAGGGACATCTCATATGTCACCAGTTCACCTTCTAAATCATCAAGTGTCAAAGTGCTAAGATCTTTGGTTGCCTTAAGAACCATCTTCTTAGTGTGAAATATTATACTTAAGGATCGCAATATTTTTTCAGTGACTTTAACTTGGTCTAATGCTTCTCCATTAGACGTCATATTGTTGACAATATCAATAACTCTTGTAAAGAATTCTTTGACAGACTCTGTAGGTTTCATTTGGGCCAACTCATACTGTCTTCTAAGCTCTTGCAATTTGACTTTCCTTACGTTTGCGGAACCTCGATGTGAATTTTCACCAAAATTTTCCAAGCCTCCTTTGCCGACTTTGCATGTAAAAATTTATGTATACATGCAATTCGACCTTGCTGTTAAGGTAGAAACTTGCCTTATAATCCAATTGTTTATTTTTCTCCAAATCTTTAGCTGTTTCCCCGGTTAATGTTGTGCCTTCTAGAGTTTCCACGAACCCTGTATCAATAATGGACCATAGTCCAACAACATTGAAAAAATTCTTCATCAGTTGATGCCGAATCTCAAAATTATTTTTGCCATTAAATACAAAAACGGGACAATTTGGTAAATATGGAATATCTATATTCTTTAATATGTGTCGGTTCTCACATGAGGCTTTGGTCGGATCTCACACAGGCTCTGATACCAATTAGAAGGAAATAAAAATACTCAAAGGAATAATATAAACACAAGTGAAAGACTCATCAATGGCTATATAGAGGAAATTTATCAAACTAAAGAGAGAAGGTAGGAGGCTTTACTTAATAACTCAAAACTCTTGAATCTCACTACAATAAAAATATGTGACATATCATCCCTATTTATAATACTAGAAACCAAAATAGGCTAGGACTAGAAAAACCTATTCCAATGTGGATTTGATAAATAAATTCTAACTAGACATGATTTAAATAAACTAAATCCTAAACAACTTGGGTTTCCTACTCTTGGTTTATTTCCTACAGTATGTCTTATTGATTTCAATTATTAGGTTACTTAACAATAATTAGGGGTTGTAGACACATAATTTTGACCCGCCTCGGGATTCCGTTTTCACCATTTTTAGTGTTTAAACATTTTCCTATGTTTTGTTTCGTCGTTTTGGGTCTATAATTTATTTTAGTAAGTTTCGTTTGAAAAGTGCAAAACAACAACAACAACAACAAAAAAATCATGTTTTATATAGTTTAGTTTAGCTTCGTTTTATTATGAAAAGGAGAAAATTTTCAAAAATAAATAAATATGTTTTACCTCTTTTAGTTTAATTCGAGTTAAAAGCTTTATTACTTAAATATTGAATAATTTGCATTTTTTTTAAATCTGCTTATTTTGACCTAGGAGGTTTTCAATTTTAACTTATTTATCTATTCAGTCATTTTTATTTTATTTTATTATTTTTAAACAATTCCCAATCACCTCTTGCCAACTCATCTTCTAGAAAATTCCTCACCACTAGATATTTTTTGAATAACTACACTATCACACTTTTAGGTGCACATGGATACCATACACCCCCTTTTGGATTTAATCACATGCTCACATTACAACATTTCTACGTAGGATATCTTTTTCCTTCGTACCCTATACTAGCATATATGAAATAATTTCTGCATAGGATTTTTTTCCCTTCCAAAAAGGCATACGACAAAGTCCCAAGGGAGGTGTTTGGAGGCTAGAGGTGTACCTATAGTGCACACCAGGGCGATTAGGGACATGTACGATGGGGCCAAGACTAAGGTAAGGACAGTGGGAGGAGACTCGGAGCACTTTCCAGTGATGGTGGGGTTTGCATCATGGATCAGCTCTTAGCCCTTTTTTGTTTGCCTTAATGATGGATGGATTGACGCGGTAAATCCAAGGTGAGGTGTCATGGTGTATGATTTTCGCGGATGATATAATTCTGATTGACGAGTCTCGCAGCAGAGTTGATTCTAAGTTCGAGGTTTAGAGACAGACCCTGGAGTCTAAAGGGTTCAAGTTGAGTTGGACCAAGACAGAATACTTGGAGTGCAAGTTCAGCAATGTATCACAAGAGGTTAACATGGAAGTGAGGCTTGGTACCCAGGCCATTCAAAAGAAAGAAAGTTTCAAGTATCTCGGGTCAATTATTCAAGGCAATGGAAAGATTGACGATGATGTCACACAACGTATTAGTGCGGGGTGGATGAAATGGAGGCTTGCATCCGGAGTTTTGTGTGACAAGAAAGTACCACCAAAACTTAAAGACAAGTTTTACAAAGAGGTGATTAGACCAACTATGTTGTATGGGGCGAAGTGTTGGCCAGTCAAGAACTTTCACGTTCAGAAGATGAAAGTTGTGGAGATGCGGATGTTGTGATGGATGTGTGGACATATTAGGAGAGATAAGATAAGAAATGAAGACATCCGGGATAAGGTGGAAGTGGCCTCTATAGAAGATAAGATGCGGAAAGCGAGATTGAGATGGTTCAGGCATGTGCAGAGGAGATGCACGGAGGCACTCCAGTACGGAGGTGTGAGAGGTTGGCTAGGGACGGTTTTAGAAGAATTAGAGGTAGGCCGAAAAAGTGTTGGGGAGAGGTGATCAGACAGGACATGACACATGTCTGACTTACCGAGGACATGACCTTAGATAGAAAATTGAGGTCACATATTAGGGTACAAGGTTAGTTAGTAAGTTGAGTGTTTTTCTACTTATCCTTGCATACTAGTAGTTGTAGTATTAATCTTGTAGGCCCTTGTGTTTGATAGTAGCTTACTATGTCTTGTTGTACTGCTTTGGACTGCTTGTTCTTTTTTTTTTTAGCTACGCTGTCCTATTATCTTGAGTTATTACTGCTTATTATTACTACTTATTGTTACTGGTACTTTTTCATCTCTCCTTGAGCTAGGGCTCTATCGGAAACAACCTCCCTTCCCGTCAAAAGGTAGGGGTAAAGTCTGCGTACACTCGACCCTCTCCAGACCCCACCTGATGAGATTTTACTGGGTATGTTGTTGTTGTTGTATTTTTTTCCCCTTCTAATCCATTACACAAAATATCCCAGAGGATACACATGCACAGAATAACCAAAACAACTGGGAGAGACAGAAAACATAGCAGCTACGATATACATATTCATTAGGGAGAAAGGCACGTTGAGGGGAACAGAGAAAAAGTCTTAGTTGGCTATGAGATAGCCGTTGTTATAGCTCCTCCTTTGTTCATTTGACCAAATCATGTGAGCTTCTCATGCTGCTCAAGCAGTGAACGTGACCCAAAACAAATCTTCATGTTCACTTAATTTTGACTCCTTTCCAATACACCGTCCCTTCAGCTAAGACACCGCCCTATCACTCTAAAATCGACCCATCCTCTTCCTAAAACACCCACCCTAAATCAGCCCTAAACAATCTTCTCCACCACCAGAAAAACACCATGAACCACCCTTGAAACCCGACACCATATTAACACCATAAACCAGTACCTAAACGACCTTCATTTCTACCTGAAAACCCGTTTCATTCTCCCCCCTATTTTCCATCAAAAACACCCAGAACCACTGGTTCCTTCAGTTTGGGTTCAAGTTGGTTCGAGGTTTGTTGTCGAGTTCCAACTAAGGATCCGGTTCGGTTTTAGCGGAATAAATTTTTTGGAATCAAAGCATTTGAGGTCCATTTCGTAATCCCATTTTTATGTCTATTTTTATATCACTACCTGTTGCTCTATTTTGTTGGGTGTTTATCTTTGACTTTTGGGTGACTGGATTTGTGGATTATTCGGCTTGTTATGAAATTAGCAACTGTTGAATTCAATTTTGCCATTTTCCCATGTCTAACTCATTATTCCTTGTGAATTAAGCATATTAAAATCCAGATGGGAAATTGAATTATTCAGCAAAAATAGGCGACGGGTGGGTTTAAGCTAAATAGAGAAATTTAGGTCTTGGTCATTTTCTACATAACCGATAATTGGATTTGAAATAAGTAACCTGCTTTATTTTCAGTCGTAAACCGTGATTGATAAATATTGGATGGGTAGGCAAATTTTAGGGTCCGATGCATGAATTCTGAAGGCGAGAGGTTGCTCCTTTAGTTGAATTAATTTTATCTGAGGAATGCCCTGAGTACTTGTTGTAACAGTTCACTTTTTCGTGTGGGTTTAGGGCACAAGAAGGCTACTACGAATTCGTTGATGCTCTTTCAGACTTGTTTTGAAAAAGAGTCGCCGCGTAATTTTTAGGAAATTAGGAAAAACTGGTTTTAAAGGGTTTATTCAAATGCAGTGAGAAAACCTTCGTAATCCAGAGTTCTAGGTAAGGGTTCTGATGATCCCCTGGGGGCACCCCAGTAATAAGGATTCGTACTATACGGTTGACCTTCGAATTCCAGTGTATGAGTATTTGTTTAAACTGCTTATTTCGTGTTTATTTTCCCTTTGAAAAGAACGGTCATGCATATCATATGTTTTTTGAAAAAAATTGAATATATTCCCTTTATATATAGGGTATCGTAGTTCCGAATTTATAATATCCGTGTATAAATAGTCTCCTTATATGTATAAAGAGTATATATGTTTATTAAAAATGATTCTTGGTTTATAAATTAAGTCCTTATTATACTCATACACTTGGCTCGGGTTAGTTCGTATCGGTACGTTCAGCCTTATCTGGAATTACGAATTGATTTTTATACGTTATAAAGACGTTTTCATATCTAAAAATGAGTATATCTTGTCTGAAAATACTCGTTTATTTGGGCCTGCTTTGGGCCAAAACAGCATCACATCTCAGGAGTCTCTTTTTATACTTTAAACAAAAACAGATTTTGCAATTTTATAGAAGAACACCTGGTTTTAGATTCAAAATTGGTCCAATTCTTGTCAAAGATTTACCATTTTTATTTAGTGAGAAGTATATAAGTTGGGGCCATTGACATTGAACCCGTTTATTAAAAGCTAAGTCAGAAAAATCCTTTGTGATAAAAAAAAAAAACTGATTGAGTTAATAATTCACTTTTGAAACAATTCTTGCTATAAGACGTGACTACCATTTAAGACTTTAGGAAAAAATCAGTTATGGTTCAAGCCTTTTGAGGAAAAAACAGTTTGGCGAGATTCCAATTTTATACTTAGTTATATAAACATCATGTTTAAGTCTGTGATTTTTGAAAACACGCATGGGGACCTAAAGTCGACTAAACGATATAAGAACTATTGTCCTAAGACGTCTAATTCCGACCATAAGTTTTTTTCCACTATAATATGAGTTTGCATATACATCTTTACAAATACATCAAATTGAAAATACATTTACAAAAAATGTAAGGAGACAGTGTTAGACTAGGGGCGTACCAAGCCCCTAGTTGGTCATTTTCACCCATGACTGGGCCTTCTGCGCGCCTCGCTATCTTCCTTTCGTCTTCTTGGACTCTATTTTGAAGTAGTATTCCTACTTGGGCCAAGCCTCTATTTTTGACCCGAGTGGTCGCGTGATAGAAGGGGGGAGAAAAGAAAGAAAACACCGGTAAGTTTATAATCGCTGAACTTATCAGTAAGGTAAATATATATATATAATATAAGGCAGCCTACAATTGTTCCATACTTACCCCTTTTGCTTACTCTAAACAAAGCTCAAGTTATCCTAAGACTTAGGCATGGCATGGAGACTAGGTCTGGATCCCGTATATTTGATGTCGCACAAGTTCCAAAGGGTTTCGAGGAACCCCAGGCATGGCTAACACCGGGAGATTAAGACAACCCCGAATTACCACACTTGGCCTTAGATTTATTGGGCCTTATTGAGAGTGGACAAAGAGAGTACAGAATCAAAGGCTATGGATACACAAATAATCTACTAATAGCTTAAATGAGCAGTCATGGGCACTGGACAGGCATATACATTGAGACAATTGTCCTAGAGAAAATTAGACATCACAACACAACACTTGACCAAATCAAATACAACGTCTTTTAAAGGGGGAAAGACAAGTAATACCAGCAGTTGTAACAGAAATACAAAGAAAGAAGACAAACAGTTTCCAACAGAGAAATGCAACAAACCAAAACTTGCATAGGCCCCCAAAACAGTCTAACCAAATGACAGCCAATCTCAAAAAGATTTACAAGCATCTCATGTTCAGCAGGGATTTCTAATCTAAACCTCAACGGGACTAAACTTAGGCTGGCATGTCCAGTAGGCATATTAAACTGAAAGGAGGTGCACATGATTTATTGTAAGCAACAATGTTGAACAAAATGGAATACTCACTCATAAGCAAGCATATAAAGTTATTTCAACAGGAGGAAGAGAAGCAGAAGGGAGAGAAACAAGTAAAAACAAACAAGAAGGTCTTATAAAACACACAAGGAATCAATGGCACAAAGTGGTGTGGGAGGCAACCCGTGATACTAGATATGAAAGAGGGCAGAAGCAAGGCCACAAGAGAAGTTAACAGGCATAAGACAAATACAGGTCCTGGGGCCAAGAATCACACACACTAATGCAGTAGCCAAAACAAAATCAAAACATGATAAAGAAAAGGTTTCACTCCTCAAATGTAAAACAAGAAAGTTTGAATGACAATATCACATAGGTATAGGGTGAGTAAGACACACAGCTAGGGAGATGCAAAACAACTCATGACAGCTTCATTCTAATCCTATGCAAAGGGAGGGGTAAAGACAAGATACAGCCATGGACAAGTGGAGGTTAAAACAATACTTTAGACAGTCTCAAACCAAAACAAAGCTCAGGAATCCCTAGACCCTGCAGGCCAAAGGTCTTTAGGCCAGAAAAGAGCAAAAGAGGTCATACAACATCTGTAACGGTTCGCATTTTCACGGGCGGGGTTAGCTCTCCAAAAAGCTACTTCGAAATCGTTGATGCTCTTTCGAACCTGTTTTGAAAAAAGAGTCGTCACCTAATTTTTAGGAAATTAGGAAAATCAGTTTTGAAGGGTTTATTCAAACGCCGCAAAAAAAAAACTTCGTAATCCAGAGTTCAAGGTAAGGGTTCTAATGATCCCCTGGGGAAGGTGTTAGGCACCCCAGTATTAAGGATCCGTACTATACGGTTGACCTTCGAATCCCGGTGTATGAGTATTTGTTTAAACTGCTTCTTTTGTGTTTATTCTCCCGCAAAAGTGAACTGTCATGCATATCATATCTTTTGAAAAAAGAGTATAGTCCCCTTTATTTATAGGGGTATCGTAGTTTCGGTTTATATTATCCGTATATAAAAAAATGTGAACTATAAAGAAGTTTTGTTTACTTTTTATACTCATACACCAAGGCTCGGGTTGACTCGTGTGGGTACGTTTCAGTCTTATCCGGAACTTTGTATCACGCAGAGGTTCTTACGATCATTTGTAAAGATATTTTACGTTTTAACGACTATATCCTGTTTGAAAACAGAGGTTAATTTGGGCCAACTTGGGCCAAAAACGACATTCATACTAAAACCTCCAATTTTGTTCATTATCCTTTTTTTTTTTTTTTTATAAAAAGAACGAGTTTTATGGCTTTGATAAAATCTGACCCTTGGCCTAAAATCGGCCCAGTATTTATGCAAAAACGGTTCGTATAGATTAATCCCATTTATTTAAATCTGTCTGATTCCATCTGATTTTTTGAAATTTCATTTGGAGTGGGAATTCTATTGATAAGCTCAATTTACTTTAAACCCGAAAATGGCGATCTGTTTTTTTTTTGGGAAAGTAATTAAAATTATGCTAAGTCCGTGGTATTTTAGAAAAATCGCGTATAGGGACCTAAAGTAGACTAAATAGCATAAGAATTGTTGCCCTAAGACGTCTAATTCCAATCACAGGGATTTTTACTATAATTATGAGTTTGAATACATTTGTACAAGCACATCAAAATAGAAACAAATTTTGAACAAAGTGTAAAGAGATTAGATTAGACTAGGAGCCTACCAAGCCCCTAGTTGGCCAGTTTCACCCATGGCTGGGCCTTCTGCGTGCCTCACTGTCTTCTTTGTCTTCCGGACTCTATTTTTTGAAGTAGTATTCCTACTTGTGCCTTAGGCCCAAGAGGGTGGTTTATGCATTTTTTGACCCGAGCAACCACGTGATAGGAGAAGAGGGGAAAGAAAGAAAACCCTGGTTAGTTTATAATCACTGAACTTATCACTATAATAATAATAAACTTATACTTATGTATGTACATAGATATCAAACAAGACATATGAGGTTTTATGCTTACCCCGTACTAATCCCAAAAATGGGGTTTTATTTGTTTGAAACTTGACATGGTATAGGGACTAGGTCTTCGCCCCTATATACCCGATGTTGCACCCCAGGGGTATCTAAGGACCCCAGGCATGACTAACACCGGGAAAGGCTTGGACAACCCCAACTACCATAACTTATTTCAAAACTAACAAATCCCAAAAGAGACAGTAGAGAGCATAAGACTATGAGATCAATTAAGCTTACATATACCAAAACAATAACACTGCCCAGGAACAAGGAAAGCAAGTAAGATCATGAAATAATTTGATGAAATTCAGCAACTTGGCAGAGATGCAGCGTTAGAGTATTACTAGCATTTTAGATCAAGTTTGAAGGAGAGTAGAGGCTATTAACAATATGGTAAACACAACTGAAAACCAGATCAATCCAAGGAGAAGAGTTAATCAGGTCTATTTTTGAAGTCAAGTCCTTATAGAATTAAAGAGTAGACAAACCCATTCTTTAGCAATTAGCACACACCAACAAGCAACACCAATCATACTCAAACAAGGAAGTTAATGATCATATCATCAGGGCAAGTTGTTCAAGACATGTATGAACAGAGATAGGGGAGGCTATGGAACAAGACAAGGAAATATAAGAAAAAGCTTAGCAGATAGGTTCAGTAGCAACAAAGGGATGCAACATGATCCTAAGTTCATCATAAGGCATATAAATGCTACAAGGACTGACCTCTATATTCATGGCACATGAATGGGAGCATATTTCAACAATATACAAGGAGTGGGCAAAGTTGGCTCTTAGGACTTCATGACCACGTGAGGCAAAGCAAACAGGATGGTGCAGCCAAGCAAAGGGAGCAGGGGATGGGAGTAAGCATGTTAAGAGAAGGAGGAAGGTCCCTAAGTGTCAACCCCAAGCAAAAGGAAAAGAACAACCAAAGAGAGAAAAACATAAACAGGCAGGCCTGGCCAAACATGGGCATACGCTAAACAAGGTGAGGAAAGCAGAGATGTAGTGGGAAAAGCTTTATGGTGAAATGGCAGGATGGAAATTATAACTTAAGCAGCCTGGATAATAACTTAGTGGTCTTGAGGCATGGATGTTTCTATTGACAAGTGGAAGAGACATAGAGAAACACACAAGACATGGATAATCACACACTTAATGCAGCAATAAGTAAGCCAGATATACAAAAATCCTACAAATATGTTAGCAGTTCAAGGAGAAGGCAGAACTGGTTTCAAACAAGAAGGGCATGCATGGGATGCAAATATAGCTTTGATGGTGATCAAAGAAGATAGATTAGTCATGATACTGCTGAGAACAGACATGGGTGATGAACTACTAAGTTAGTTGTCACGACCCGACTAGGGGTCATGACGGGTACCTGGGGCTAACCACCGAGCACCGCTCGTACCATTACCCATCGTACACATCAAGTGTTCATTCATTAATCTTATACTCAAATCATAGGAAAACCATTTTTCACTTTGAACATAATTACCTTTATATACATAAGCCCTTCGGCTATCAAAATAATATACATACGATAAGGAAATCGTGAGAACATACTACCCACACATACGTACCTACGAGCCTCTACTAGAGTGCTAGACATAGGGACGGGACAGGACCCCGCCGTGCCCAAAATACATATACACAAATCAATAAGCAATGGCACCTCCGGAATAATAGAGTGCTCTCACGGCCTTCTAACAGCTCCTACGAGTCTGGATCTCCTCCCTGTTTACCTGTGGGCATGAACACAGCGTCCAAAGAAACGGATGTCAGTACGAACATTGTACTGAGTATGTAAGGCATGAATGAAATGAACATAATAGAGAAATCATAAGACATAAGATGAAGACATAACCTGCTTAACCTTTAAGAGTGGATGCATTTCATACATATAACATATATAATCGTAGTACATATATCGTCATAGCACATACATCACCATATCGTATATATACCATCATCGTTAACCCGCGTCCGGGTAACCATCCTATGCCGCCCACTAGTGGTGATCATGCCCGGCCTTCTAGGAGCGGTGGAATCATAAGCAGCCCGCCTTAGCGGTGACATGTCCGGCCATTTAAGCACGGTAGAATCACAAGCAGCCCGCCTTTGCGGTGACATGTCCGGCCATTTAGGCACGGTGGAATCACAAGCAGCCCGCCTTTGCGGTGACATGTTCGGCCATTTAGGCACGGTGGAATTGTATCATCGTGAGCACATCATGACCTTATCATAAGCTTATCGTAACCTTATCATAAACTTAGCATTATCATACATTTATCGTTAAAACATACATTAGAACTTGAAGGAAACTATAGCTATGTCGGGGTGACGTAAGGTCGTGAACCCCCGATTACATTATGGAGTGATCATAATCATCATATCTCACCTTGAAAGGACTACCATTTTAAGGTGAGTGTACACCATGAACAATATCAAGGGATCGTAAATAGGATCATTAACTTTATGGACATCATATCTTGCTTTAGAATCTCTAGGCTTGGACTTATCATCATTATTATCTTATTCATGATATATTTCTCATCTTTATCTCATAAGAAGCTCTTTATCAACGTTAACTCTTAGTTCCCGGAATGTAAGAAAATCATGGAGAGGTAGGGAAATAATATCATAGGAATCATATAAGGGTCATTAGCTTCATAGGAATGTCATATCATGAGCTTAAGGACTTCTAGACTTAGATTCATCATCAATATTGTCATGCTCGTAACGTATCTCTTTTCTTTATCTTGTATGAAGCTCTTTATAATCGTAGACTCATAATTTTCGATATGTAGGAAAATCATGGAAAGATAGGATGATTCATGTCATAGGAGTCATGCCTTAGAAAGAAGCCTTACATACCTCTTTCGTTTAACAATTCCATCGCTTGATTGTTCTCCTTCAATGCTCACGTTTCTACCTTAAAAGAATTTGCATTAACATTAGCTAATCGATTATATGAACGTGCTTACTAAAGCTAGAGAAAATTGGGCAACATTTCCTTAGTTTATGCAACTTTCCTCATATCATATATCAATTCCCAAACGTCTGTAATAACATTCACAACATTATAACCAACAATCTTCATTCATCTACATTACCCACATTCTACAAGTTTACTTCAATTCATCCATAATCATGGTCGTAGTATACTAGTATGTTTTCTCACATATAATGCTTATCCCATGTCCTTAATATCATTTATAGCATAATCATAATCATAATATATCAAGAATCATGACTCATCCCAAGCTACTACTCAAAATCTCATTATTCTCATCTTTATAACCCATTTTTTATCTCCTTTCATAATCTAAGTCTTTCAACCTCTCATTACCTTAAACAACATGGAAAAATCATAAAACATACCTTAGATAGTGTAGGAATAAGCCTTGAGCGGAAATACTCCTCTTACACCAAAACCCTAGTTCACTTCCATTGGAATTTCTTGGCTTGGATGAACTTCAATGAGTTTCATACACTTGATTTTGTTGGTTTGATGGAGTTGATAATAAATTTCTCTTGAGTTTTTATGGAAGAAGTGTGTGGAACCCTCTAGAAGCCTTGAGAGAGATGAAGAAGTGTGGGAAATGAAATTAGTGAAGTGGGATCACATTTATATAATTGAACTTAACTCAGCCCGTCAGGACTTCCACGGACACTTATACGGTCCGTGTAACATTGCACGGCCCGTATAAGTGGTCGTGATTCACCACCAGGCAAACATCATCTCTGCTGGGTGTTATACGGACCCTTATACGGACCGTATAAGTCGGTCGTATAACCCCATTTCCCTGAAATGATCTGTGTCGTTCGTTTGATCTCCAATCCTTATGGAACCTTCTTGACACTTGTTTAACACCTCGTTAACAATATAAGGGACATTATAAATCTTCTTCCAGACATCATTAAATCATCGCTAACTTATCACTTGTAAATCCTTTCCGATTCGTAACGTATACCTTGCCTTTCATAGCAAACTTTCTTCTCTTGCTTCGAATGCCTTTGAAATCTCAATTAGGATCATCAAGTGCTATTTCTTACTTATCAAAACATCGTATACTTTGTGCCCCTCGTTAGTCTATCCACTGTGCATCAATGAAAATTTTTTCGAGGTGTAACACTAGTGCAGGTGGAGCCCAAATATGTGGAGGGAATGCTAATGATAATATGACCTACAAATGCATGGCAAGGCTATAGTACATGAGCATGGATCTAAAGTTCAACTATGGGCTGATCTGGGGATTATCAGGGCAGTGCAGACCCTCACAGGACAAGAGTACAATCAGCCATGCAGGGAATATCAGTCAATGGTATACAGGTAACATGAAGGAGGAAAGTTGGCATGCTAAGTTAGCTATATTGGTGTATTTGGAATAGATAAGTGACTAGACGGTCTCATGTGTCTTAGGTCATTCATGTTCCAAACTGTAATGAAAAGAAGGAACTATCACAGTCTTACCCTCTTAAGAAGTGGCATTTAAGGCATCAGTCAAACAGGGTATGGATTAAGAGACAATTCAGAGTTTGAAGCAATTTATACATGTATGTGATTTAAGTCCAACATGGGGAGTGGAAGAGTATATGACCTACTCTAGTTCACACAAATTCAGAGACAGAGAGAGCAAGTTGAGATAAAACACGCAAGAGCACAGGAAGAAAAGAAAGAGACTATGCAGGGTTCATTCATCTCAAGGAAGGTGAACTACTCTAGGCCAAGCACACATGTTCAGAAGTAGATGAGGGATATGGTCTGCACTCTCATAAGGGTTAAACAGGTAACCATAGTACACAGGATGAGGATAACTCGAGCAAATAAGCAGAAATTTCCGGATCGAGAGGGGAGGGGGGCTAACACATAAATGCAAGTGACTAGATATTTTAGGAGAAAGACTCACATAATTCACACAAAAAGATACGATGTCACACCTTATTTTCCAGGATCACCCTCGTCTAAATAACACTTCTGCCAATGGCAAGTAGGACATATACCAAAGACACATACCAACATCAGACTGAAACATACACCCTTCCCTGACCATTTAAATCTTATTAACTTCATTTTCCTTCCACTTATCCAAGACAAGAAACTGGCCACTCTTTTTCTCATCTTAACTATTGTGTTACTTACCCATACCATTATCAAACAAAGACTCAACCACTATCTCAAACTAAGCCAATTCATTATTCCATCCTAAGTTCAACAAAACAGACCCTTTCTAACCATATAGTTGGACTTTATTAGGGCAGAAAAATATCTAACTTGACTCACTCAAAACAACAACAATCAAGGCCTGTTTGCACTCATATGTAGCATGGATTTAGCCCAAGGCCATTACCATAACCACTAAAGGAAACCATTTAATTGTTAACAACAGACCATTCATGTAACGACCCGTTTGGATGTTATAGTTCTTTTAGCACTTTCGCCCATTCTCGAGCATTGATTGGCTCACTTTTGACCCGAGGGGACCGCTAATATGCTTCCCGGGGTGTCTAGAACGGATTCAGGAAACTTTGGTAAAAATATAGGCTAAAAGTGGAAGTGGTTGACCTAAAGTTGACTTTTGGGCAAACGAACGTTTTTCGGAATTCTATCAATTTCGAGAGGTCCGGATAGTCGTTTAGAACTTGTCTGTGCATTTTATTCAGTTCCCAATGTATTCGGATGCATTTCGAGACATTGGATGGGAAATGGAATTAAGACATCGGTGGTTGACTCGGTCAACGAGACCTCCGTTGGAAATTCTGAGGCCACAGCTGCATTCATAACACATTTATATATGGGACTAAGTATCTAGTATGTGATCAGATGGACTCGGGAGTTCATCTAGTATGTGAGCAGATGGCATCGGGAGTTCATCTAGTATGTGAGCACATTTAGGCCAAGTTCTGGTGTCTGGTGTCCGCTTTGGCGGAACCAGCACCGCAGCAGCGGCACCACTAGGGTGGTTGCCCTGCCGCTGAAGCGGTCCCATCCATTTTGGCTTAGCCGTTGAAGCGCTCAGGTGGCCGTTGGGGCGGTGCTGCTGGGGCGGTCCAGGTACCGCTACAATAGTGACGGGCAGTGACTATTCATTAAATGAGTCTTAGACCCTCATTATTTCATATCTCGGTATTGGAGCTTGGGGATACTGTTCTTGGAGTCAAATTGAAGAAATTCTTGGAGGTAGAACTTTGTCTAATCCTTTACTCCTCTTACCTCACAATCATCATAGAGTTTCCCTTTCCCTTTTCAATCCCTTAGAAATGAAATTTCAAGGAGGATTTTGGGAGACTTTTCCCTAGGATTATAATTGATAAATTGATGATGTTGATGTTAAAATATGATGAATCTAAGCTTAGTAACCTCATATCTTCCACTTTTAACATTGAATTTCGGATTTGGAGAATTAGGGTTCACACCCAATTTGGGCGTTTTTACTTGAAATCAGATTTGGGACAATTCTTGAGTTAATTCAACAATTAATGATTGAGTTATGATTACCTAGGATTCAATTTTGTATTTTAGCCATGAATTTCCCATTTTGCCCTTGTGGGCACGTTTCCCAATTTTTAGGGTTAAAATGGACCTAATTGATATCATAGCAATATTAATGTCATTCTCCATGATTTCTAATTTAGAATTCGATTATGCTTAGACTACTTTGGTTCTGAGCTTCAGAGAAAGGGCAAAGAGATAGAGTGACTTGATAGTGTTGCAGCTCGGCAGTCCAGGTAGGTTATGACTTACCTCTAGTGAGACTATGCATAGAGAATCACATATTTAGAATATAATGTCAGAAACAGCATGTGAACCTTCGGGTATGAAGTTGGGTTGGATATTGCCTTAGGTTGGACCCTATATGTGTTAGGACTAGCCACCCCTTTATGTATGTGTATTGTTCCATTTGATGGTTAATGCTACGAGTAGTGGTGAATATCAGAATCTGTGTTACTATCTTGACTAAGATATAGTTGATATACCGTTGTTGGTATTTGCCTTGTGATACACTGTTGACGTACCTGTTTTTGGTACTAGTAATATTGATACATTGTTGGCATACCTTTGATGGTATTGTGCTATGATACATTGATGGTGTACCCATTCGTGGTACTTGTGATATTGAACTTGATTGTTGATACTTGATGTATTCATTGCACTCATTCTCACACATTTATAATGCATGGCCGATACCCGGTGATGATCCGGTATCGTTGATTGAGTAAATTGATATTTGATAAACTCCTTATTTGAGTAACTGTAAAGGCCGATGTCTGAAGATCCATTCCGAAATCGATGATTGTATGAAACTGATGTTTGATAAACTCTTTTACTTGAGTGATTGTGAGAAGGCCGATGTCCGAGGTTCAATTTCGGAATCGTTGATAAGTGCATTGCATACATTCCCTCATATTCATGATGCATGGCCGCTAGCCGGTAATTATCCAATATCGTTAATTGAGCGACTCTTTTACTTAGAGTGATTGTGAGAGGCCGATGACCGATGATTTATTCCGGTATCGTTGTTGCATGGCCGATTCTGATGTTATTTCGGAATCATTTTTAGTGCATGGGCTCCGCTCCCCAGAGTGGTGCCGGTGAGACTCCCCTGTGAGCAATTAGCCAGGGTCCGGTCTGTCTGTTGGGCAAAGATCCGGGACGGGTGGCACTTAGACTTCGAGAGATTTTCGTCTAGAGTACATGTGTACACCTCATTTGCATGGCATTATATCTCATCCATTCCATTATTGCATTGCACTGCACTATGACTTGATTGAGGTGTTGTGATGATTGGATTGTGATGACTCTGTTTTGACGATGGATCGTGATGATCCTATTGTGATGAGTGAATTGGATATATACATATTTCAGACTTGGTGTACTTAGGTTTAGAGGCTTTACATAGGCAACGACGAATACTTGGTTGTGATCTTATTATCTTATACTTGTTGGATTCCTTGCTATCTACTTATTTTCTAAATTGTGTTATCTATGCTTGGTCGGTCGATGATGCCTACCAGCACTATTGTTTGTACTTACCTGCACTTGCTGCATTCTTTTATGAATGCAGAGTATCAGGTCAGATCTACTTCTCTGACTCGTGGCTAATCGACTCTTCAGCTTCCACTTGAGTTTTCTAGGGTGAGCATGGCGTCCGCTGACCTCGAAGACTCTTCTATTACTTATGTCTTGCTTTCCATTCAGAGAAATTATTTGAGACTACTTATGTATTATTATTCAGACCTTTAGTATTCGGATCTAGATGCTCTTGTATGACCAGACTAAATACTGGGGTGGATTTCATTTACTTCCGCACTTGTTAATATTATATTATATTGTGAGACTTACGTTATTTTACTTTCTTCCGCTATTTTCTATTATTGTGAATGTTGAGTTATGGGGTCGCCTACCGAGATAGGAAAGGTAGGTGCCGCATGACCTAATGCTGAAATGGGTCGTGACAATTCAAGACCAAATGAGAGCATGTTCTAGTCGAATCAACGACATTCAGATTTTATTTATGTCTATCACCAAACATGAACTAAAAAAAATGTCATAATAATCAGAAGGAAGCTGGAAAATAACTTACTTATCACTAACAACAAACCATTCAACAATAAGCAAAAGAAAAGCTGGAAATTAACTACTTATCACTAACAACAAACCGTTCAACAATAGGTAAATGAAAGCTGGAAAATAACTACTTATCACTAACACCAAACCATTCAACAATAAGCAAAAGAAAAGCTGGAAATTAACTACTTATCACTAACAAAAAACCATTCAACAACAAGCAAATGCAAGCAAAGTTGACAGGAATTACAAGGAAAACAATAAATAAGAAGAGTATTACCTTTCTTGGGCACGGCCAAGACCAAATAGGGATTTGAAAGGAATTCCCTCTCCAAACACAAGCCCAGCAACAAAACAAAAATCGAAACAACCTTAAAAGAAACTAAAATTTTAACTTTTGAGAACTCTTAAATCTCAGATTTCTTAACTATTTTCCAGTCCCGGCCCTCCTTTCTCGTGGAAGGGGGGGTTTCTATTTATAGAAACCTCAGAATGCACATCAAGCTTACAACAACGGCGTGAGACTCCATAAATCCAGGCCCAAATCTCAAAGGAAGGGCTCAGATTCAAAGGTCACACTAAATCAACGGTCACAATCGCCCTTCACGGTTGCAACGAAGTAAAATAACAAACAAAATCGCGAATGGTACCTCATAGGGGCTATTTGGATGAAAATCGAGTAAAATCGGGGGGAAAAGGACGAAGCTTTTAATGCTTCGTCCTCTCTCCAACCAACCACCAACGTTAACAGCCACAGTGGCGGCGATTTGACCCGACGAGAGAGGTAGGAGGGGTGGGGAGTAGGGAGGCAAACCCTAGCCCCTTCGTAAAGAAAATAACATGAAGGACCCCTTATGTTGTCAATATACCGAGGGAGCATTATATTGCAGCTTGGGCTGGGTCAACCTCTTTGTGGGGTGGTCCTGGCCCTATTTTTTTTAAAAAAAAAAAAAAAAAACTGAACCCTTTTCGTATATTATGCATGTATACGCGCATATATTGAGTGTGTACACACTCGTAGGGAAAAACAAATAGTCCAGTAAAATTGGTTGCTACTTAAAGTACACAATCGTAAAAAGAGATAATTAAAATGAGGGTGACTGAAGACGTAACAAAATTAAAAAGAGTTTTGAAACCCACTTTGCGGACGATAACCTTAAATTGGTCTTTTAGTAATGAAAGATTGCAATTACGGTCATTAATTGCACAAATGCCCTGTCAATCAATTATTTGCAAGCGTAGCCTTATTCTGGTATTTAAAAACCAATTAAGACTAATTTGCATCAACGTCCTTAATTAATCCGCCCATGACTTGGACATCTCAATTAAGGCTGTTCGGCGTTTAGAAATTTGCAAAATGATCTCAGCCGTATTTAACCATGAGTTGGTTAACCACTAGGTGGTCACTAATGCACAATAATAGTAACTGGGCTAGAAATCATAATAAAAAGTAATTTTGCTACAAGTGGAGCAAATATACCTATACAACAATAATTCAAGCTCGAGGGGTAAGAGCAACGAATTCTTTTAATTACTCAAGTCCCTTGGATAAAAATAAATGAATATGCCTTTTGCCTAACTTTTTTGATTTTTTGTTGAATTAAAGGAACAATTATTTGAAATTATATTGGTTGCCAGGGAAATTAAAGCAAGTATTGTAAAATGCGGTAAAATGTAGGTAAACGTCTGGAATTAATAAAGCTTTGAAAAGTGCCATCATTAATTTTCATAAGAAAATTGTTAACCCGAATAATTGTTTAAAATTATTTAGAAACCTCTGCGGGTATGCAAAATTGTCTTTTTTATTATCCAAGGACCGTGAGTAAATAAAGTAAATTACGGCAGGTCAAAAATCAGGTGTCAACAACACCCAGCCTGGAAAAACAATTGCAGTAGTGAATTCAATTCTAGGCCATTGTTCCTCCCCTTTAAGGCATAGTCAAACCACTCTTCCTTACCTGAAACCTTTGTGAGTCCCAAGATTATGAGGGGAAGGTTCAAGAAAATGGAAGCAAGAGTTTCAGGACCCTGAACGGGAAACGGGATAGGGTGAGGTCATCACCTCCCCATCTCCTTTTCCCGGGTCTCCTTTCAGCAAAAAAGGATCCTGGGCTCCACTGGTCACTACCTTTATCTCATGCTCAGGCTCACATTTTTCTGTCCTAAAACCATTTCCCCCATCTTAATGTCCTCACCCTAATCATCCACTGACAACAATAGAGGCCTTAGGCAGACTTACACACATTCAACCCTGTCACCCCTTCCTATTTAAACAGACTCAATGATTGAAGTTAGTAGTAAATGCTAGGGGCAGACTTCTCAGAGGCACAACATCAAGCAGTGGCAAACTAGCTAGCTCATGAGGACTAGATTCAGGTTTCAGAGACTGTTGACATCAAATCCAAATGCAAGCACTGGGCACAAGCATTCTCTTAGACACACAATATGTGAGAACCAACAGATCAACCTTAACATCTTTAAACTGAACCAAAAAGAAAAAGGCAAGGGGAGAGACTTTTGTTCCTAATCACAACAGAATTCAAAAGAAAGGACACACCCTTTTGTTTATCAGGATCATACCACACAAGTAAGACAAAATTCAGCATCAAGTGAAACATGGAGGCCACATGATAGTTTAGGGGGATTTTGAAAGCAAAAGAAGTCAAACAAAGAAAAGAAGAACCATCAGTTTGAAGAATGTAACACAAGGAGAAGCTTTAGACTGAAAACAAGCTAAGTAGGAGAAAAGCACAGGTCAAAACACATAGTTTTATCCCAGGAAATGAAAAAATTAGCACACCCTTTTCTGAGGCTAAATAGCATTCAAGCCTAAAGTGTACACACAAACACATCTGTGGGACTTCATCAAAATCCAAACAAGGTAAATCATCAGGAAACCTCAGCCTAATTGGCTGGTTTAGTACAACAGTGAGGTCAAACAAGTGCAAAAAGAACACTAAACTTCATGACACAAAACCAAACTTGAACCAATTCACAAGCTGCAAGACTTGCAGGTTTCAGAGAAAAGGGGAGCGCATGGTCTATGTCAAGCCTAGAAAAATGAAGACTTATTTATTTTTTTACCAAAAACTTATCAAGAAATGGAAGTTTGAAGTAAAACAGTTTCATAACTCAAGATTAATCTACACGTAGGTTCAAAGAACACAGATATCACAAGAAGGTCTGTTAACCAAACAAGTTTAAAGAGACAACTTCTTTTTGAAAGTTCAGTAACAAAGCAAATATCTAAAACTGTTTCTTGTAATTTTCAAACTTGATCAACATTTTGACTTAAACAGCCTGGTCATGTTGTGAATGCAGACTAAATGGAAGGGCACAAAAGGGGAGGACAAGAAGGAAAGGAAATAAGTAAGTGTAAATATAGTTTTGAAAGAAGGAGAAGAAAAATATGGATAGCACCTATACCAGGCACAAACAATCTCAACTCAACCAAAACCAACCTCTCATGGACCAAATTACACCAAACAGGACACAAACATGAATACAGACCAGGCTAATCCACAAAGAACCAATTCCCAGGGGCCAATTATCAAAGAGGCTAGACTGTAACCATAACTCCCCTAGCCGTGGACCATCAGTTGCAAAACTAAAAGTAAAGACTATACACATTTCAAGTCAAGACATGAACCTATCTCTAATACAAGCCTTAGTCAAGCAGAACAAATAAGACATAGACAGACATCAGTAAAAGGAACTCCATTAAACTACTGTTTTTTTCTACATTCAACATAGGTCCCATGCTCACTAGCTCAAGAAGAAAGGCAAAAGCTTAAACTGATTCACTTCTTCCTCAAAGCCTATTTTTATCTATAAAAGAAAACCAAAGACAAACCTAGGGAACACAATGGTCCAAGTTCAAATGAGTTCTACCAATGTCTGTATCAAATTAGGCTAGACTAAGCTACAAGGATACAAACAGAAATCAACCAACAATGTCACCAAGTAGTTAACACCAGCTCCCAGCCAAAACAAACTGCGATTATAATCATAATCAGCTAGCAGAGACCATAACAACTATAAGACATAACTAAAACAAGCATTAAAAGGCTGAAATTAAAATAAAGGAAATAACAAGAGAAAGTGTTACCTTTTGTGGGCACGGCCAAGACCAAAAGTGAACTTAGATAGCACCTCGTCCAAGACTCTAGCCTAGAATTCCAAGAAAGTAAAAAAAAAAAAATTAGAACTAGGTTCTCGAGCAAAATCGAAGAAACCTTAAGAACTTTGAACAAAATTTCAAATTTTTAGGACTAACATCTCAACCCTTAGTATTTTCTTAGTTTTTTCCGACCTCTTTCTTTCATGAATAGGGGTTTCTATTTATAGAAACCCCAAAACGTTTGAAAACCACAAAAACTCGATGTCGGACTTGCAAGTTTGTGCAAGTCTCACACATAAAGCAAAATCAACGGCTCAGATCTAAAGCATAAACTAAATCAAAGGTTCAAACATCTCAAATCTACAGATTCATATAAGTAAAAGAAGATGGGTATACCTTTGGGGTTTGTTTGGCCTGAATTTAGGGAGAGAAGGACAAAGCATTGAATGCTTTGCCTCCTCCCCGCCTCATATCGATGGGACACGTCGTTGAACAGTTGCGGGTAGGTGGTGGAGGTTAGGAGCGATGTTAGGGTTTCACCCTAGCCGCCTCCTTTTCCTCTCATTTACACCGAGGCCCCTATGCGAAATAAAAATGAGCAGGGGAGGAGTATAAGACTCCCCCTTCCTTTTAATTGTTAAGTGGGCGGGGATGCAGTCCATTTGGACTGGGTCTGGTCCATCCGTTTTTTAAAAGGGCCTGGTCTTATATATATATATATATATATATTACATGTGTGTATATGTACCATGTATATTGATATATACATGGTGTATATACATACATATATAGAGGATGGGGAAAAAAACTAATACATAATTAAATAATCACAAAACTAATTGTTAGTCTAATAGGACTTAAATAGTTTAAGAATACAAACCCTTAAAATAAAAGCAAAAATCATTTTGCAGATGCCGGTCTTCGAGTTAAGAAAATTAATCCATTACGCAAGCGCGCGCAGGATTAGGATTTAAAAGATAAAATGGTCATTCCTTTTAATTACTCAAAATGTCTTGGACAATAAAACTGGAATAAAATTGCTCATCAATCTAATTTTCCTGGTTTAATTTAACTAAATGAATAATTATCCAAAAAGGGTTTTCTTGCCCCTTTGAGTAATTGCCATAAACATTTCTTCAACAAATGAATTTCCACAAAAATTAAAATACTCCAAGTGTTTCTTTATCAACTCAAAAGGGTGACATGTTGTCCCAAATAATTTCATAAAATCACCTAGACCCCTTTTGAGCTGCACAGCTGATTTTATTTATTGTCCAAGGACTCCGAGCATTTAAAATAGACTTCGGGAGGTCAAATATTAGGTATCAAAACCTGCCCATTCGGTGTTCGGGAATGGCGGGACCATCCCTGGGTAATGAAATTTGACTAACCCTAATTTATTACGGATCCGACTCATCTCGCCTTTAAATTTCAAGCAATTCACACATGTGTGGCCGGACCTTGGCTTATGGGTTTCCTATATATCTTGGGCTATACGACAATTCAGGCCACTTGTAGTTCGACTCTACTTTCATATGCGTAGCTGAATGGTCCTGAGATCACCGGTGTTGCGAGGTTTTCTCAGAGACTTGTGGGAGGGTGATCGACTCTATAGTCTTGAGTTTGCCTACATATCCCTGGTCTTAGGGAATCAGGCCACATGTAGTTAGACATCACTGGAGAAGGGTGTGTCCCTTATGTGGGAATACCTTCGGACTTCTCGATGTGTACCCGACCGGTCGTGATTTTTTATTTTTTTTAGTAAAAGAAATCACAAGAAGACAAACTTGGCTGAGTCCGAGGGTAGGTACTCTGAATCCTGGATGAAGATCTTGACTCTCATAGGCAGCCTTTTTTGGTCGGCCGCGTAAGAAAAGTTCCACGTTTGCTCTACAATCTGTCCGGATTCGATTTAGCAGGTTGACTTTCTCTCTGAGATTGTGCACCCGCTTTCGAAATCTAAACATATCGCAAATTTCTTCGTGATATTTGCATGAATGATCCTTTCTGCAGCAAAAGCAAACATGTGATGGCAGCATGTAATGAAATGAATGAATAGCCCTCGCGGCAGTATTAATGAATACATGAATGGCCCTCTCGGCAGTATGAAATGAATGCATGAATGGACCTCTCGGCAGTATGAAACGAAAGCATGAATGGCCCTCTCGGCAGCAGAAAATAAATATGCAATGACCCTTTTGGCATGGCCCTATCGGCAGCAGAAAATAAATATGCAATGGCCCTTTTGGCATGGCAATCTTGGCAGTAGAAAATAAATATGCAATGGCCCTTTTGGCATGTCCCTCTCAGCAGCAGAAAATAACAACGCAATGGCCTTTTTGGCATGAAAAGTAAGGGATTGAAAGGAATTAAAGGATACAGATATAGCCCCTGTAGCCGGATGATTTTTTCTCTTGTTTGTAATGTAGGCCGTGAGCCTTGTGGTCGGATACGCCCCTTTGTTTTTATCCTCACCCTTTTGGTCGAATATACCTCTATGCTTGTTCATTATGACCCCTTTTTGGCCTGATATGCCTCTACCATTCATTCTTTCGTCATTTACCCCTCTCGGGACCCTTTGGTTATCGTGACCTCTATTATTTGTCTTTCTCACGACTCTTTTGGTCAGTTCTTTCCTTCAAATCCAGTGCATTTCCTTTATTTCCTGCCTCTTAGTTAGGCATGTCTCTTATTCTTTCCATGTGTGGTCCATCTCCTGGTCGAAGGTATTTTCTTTCGTCTATCCGCTTCGTAGTGTATATGCTAGTCAAATAAGTTATTCTTACTGGGTTTGGCCTCCGCAGCTTCGTCGCTTTCCTGTCAAGACCTGCATCCATAGAAAAACCATGAGTTTCCAAAAAGGCCGATTAGCGTTGTCGTCCTCCCGCTTGGTGGCTTCTCTGGACGTTCTTCCGAGCCCTCTTAGACTCGGTATTTTTTAGAGATGGTTTTGAAGTGCGCTTCTACTAGCGAATGTATACATTTTCTTTGAAATCATATATATTTTTTTGAAATTATTTTGTCATGACATATGACTGTGAGAACGGTCTTCCGGATCCCCCGGGAGGTATGACTGCTGATTCTAGGTATTGACAGTAGAACCCTAAAACCTTTCTCGAAAGCCTTGTCTAGGTTCGGGCTTGCCCGGAGCGGCGCTTGTCGTTTCTTATCATGCGGGAATTTTTGAGGTCCCCTAAAAAATTATGCCCCAGTGTACGATTTTATTCTGCTATCTCCCTGTTGACTGTTCCAGATAGGAATTCTTGAGATCCTCTCAAAAATTCTGCCCCAATACGGAGTTCCTCTAGAGAGTACTTTCCTGACCATGTATGGCCCTTGTCAGTTTAACGCGAATTTTCCCTTATATTCTTCTTGGTGGACAAATACTCGCTTGAGCACGATTGATCCGATCTGGAAGAGTCGAGCTCTGACTCGTTTGTTGAAAGCTCGAGTCAAACGACCACTATTCTCTTTTCTTCTATCATAGTCAACTGCTCATAACGATTCTTAACCCACTCTGCATTTTGCAGCTCTGCCTCTTGGATGATCCGGAGCGAGGGGGTCTCCACTTCTGCGGGTACGACCGCTTCTGTTCTGTAGAAAAGGAGGTATGGGGTTGCCGCGGTGGATGTACGGGTCCTCATTCGGTACCCTAACAAGGCGTAAGGCAGCTGCTCGTGCCAATCCCGGTATTTATCAATCGTCTTTCTCAGGATTCTCTTAATGTTCTTGTTGGCAGCCTCTACGGCTCTATTTATCTGTGGTCGGTAGGCAGTAGAGTTTCTATGTGTTATCTGGAATCGTTCGCAACGTTCTTCATCAAATAACTGTTTAAATTGGCACCATTGTCCGTGACGACGAATTCCGGTAGGCATATTAAATTGCTCCTGACAAAGTAGGCCACGACTTTCTGGGTTACTGACTTGTGGGAAGTGGCTTCCAACCATTTGGTAAAGTAGTCAATGACGACTAAAATGAAACGGTGTCCATTGGAGGCCGGGGTTCGATGGGTCCTATGACGTCCATCCCCCATGCTACGAAGGGCCATGGTAAGCTCATCGCGTGTAACTCGGTGGGAGGAACCTTGATTAAATCCCCGTGTATCTGGCATTGATGGCAACTTTGCACAAATTTTCACGAGTCATGCTCCATGGTCATCCAGTAGTAACCTGTCCTTAGGATTTTCTTTGCAAGGACAAATCTATTCATGTGAGGACTGCATGCCCCTGCGTGTACCTCCTTCGGCAATTTTGTGGCTTCTTCGGTGTCTACACACCTGAGTAAACCGAGGTCGGGCGTTCTTTATATAACATCTCTTTGTTCAGGACGAAACCGTTGGCAAGTCTTCTGGCGGTCTTCTTCAGATCAGCCGAGCTCTCTAGGGGTATTCTCCTTCCTTCATGTATGCCTTGATGTCGGCGTACCACGGTTGGCAATTTGGCTCGGCCTTGACGTAGGCACAGTGGGCCCGTTCTTCCTTTATTGTGATCTCCAAAGGGTCAATGTGAGAGCTTTCGGGGTGCTGGATCATGAAGGCTATCATAGCCAACGCGTCTGCAAACCCATTTTGGGCTCTCGGGGTATGCCTGAAGTCGATGTTCTTGAATCGTCCGCATAGCCTTTGCACCAGATTCGCGTACGGGAATATCTTGTCATTTTTGGTCGCCCAGCTCCCTTTTACCTGGTTTATGAGTAGATCTGAGTCTCCGATTACCAATAATTCTGGTATGTTCATGTCCAACTCCATCCTAAGTCCGAGGACACAAGCCTCGTACTCTGCCATGTTGTTAGTACACCTAAAGTTGAGCTTTGCGGCCATCAGATAGTGTTGTCCTGCTTCCAATACCAACACCGCTCCGATGCCTGATCCTTTGTAACTGACCGCCCCGTCAAATAACAGCCTCCATCCTTTGTTTGGATCTGTCAATTCTTCTTCCATAGCTAGTACCTCCTTATCTGGGAAGAAGGTCCGCAGAGGCTTAAGCTTGTCGTCGACAGGACTTTCTGCCAGCAGGTTGGCCATGGCTTGTCCTTTGATTGCCTTTTGTGCTATGTATATGATGTCGAATTCAATTAGAAACATCTGCCATTTAGCTAATTTTCCCACAGGCATCGATTTACTGAAAATGTATCTTAAAGGATCTATTCGGGATATGAGGTGGGTGGTGAAAACCGATAAGTAGTGTCTCAGCTTTTGAGCGATCTAAGTCAGAGAACAACAGGTCGTTTCTACGAGCGCGTACCGCGCTTCGCAGGATGCGAACTTCTTGCTCAGGTAGTAGATGGCATGCTCCTTTTTACCTTCTTCGTCATGCTGGGCCAGCATACAACTGAAAACATTCTCTGATACTGACAAATATTGTAAGAAAGGACTCTCTTGCTCGGGCGGCACCAGAACGGGGGGATGGAGAGATATCGCTTGATTTTATTGAATGCCTCTTGGTAATCTTCCGTCCAGTTCATGGGAGCGTCTTTCTTGAGCAGTTTAAGGATTGGTTCCATGATCACGGTAGACTGGACTATGAACCGCCCGATGTAGTTCAATCTCCCTTGCCAACTCACGACCTCCTTCTTGGTTTTGGGCGGCGATAATTCCTGAATCGCTTTGATCTTGGTGGGATCCAATTCAATGCCCCTGTGGCTGACTATGAACCCCAATAATTTTTCAGGGCACTCCAAATACACACTTAGTAGGTTTAGCTTTAGGTTGAATTTGCGAAGCCTGTCGAAGAATTTGCACAAATGTGTGGCATGCTCCGAACTTTCCTTTGACTTTATGATGACATCTTCCATATAGACTTCGATCAATCGATGCAACATATCATGGAACAGGGTGGTCATAGCCCTCATGTACGTGGCGCCAATGTTTTTGAGGCCGAACGACATTACCCTATAATGATAGACTCCCCAAGGGGTGATGAAGGCTGTCTTTTCGGCTTCTTCCTCGCTCATGAGTATTTGGTGGTACCCAGCGAAAAACTCTACAAATGACTGCAGCTAATGCTTGGTGCAGTTACCTATCAGGACGTGGATGTTCGGGAGAAGGAAGTTGTCCTTTGGACTGGCCCGGTTGAGATCTCGGTAGTCTACACAGATTCAGATCTTTTCGTCCTTCTTGGGCATTAGCACTACGTTGGCCACCCAAGTGGGGTATGATGTTACTTCCACTATTCCTGACTCGATCTGTTTTTCGACTTCATTCTTTATCCTGATACTCATATCTGGTTTGAATGTTCGCGTTTTTTGTTTGACTGGGGCAAATCCCTCCTTAATGGGCAATATGTAGGCCACTATCTCAGTGTTCAGCCCTGGCATTTCTGTGTACGTACAAGCAAAGATGTCCACATATTCCTTTAGTAAAGCTATGAGCTCTTCCCTTTGCGGAGCTCCTAAGTGAGAGTTGATTCGCATCTCCTTGACATCCTCTTCGTCACCAAGGTCGATTACCTCAGTTTCATCCATATTTGGTTTCTCCTTTTTTCCAATTCTTCAAACTCTTCCACCAGCCCTTTTGGCATCATTGTCGATTCGTCGTACTTTTCGTACTCCTGCTGGTCACTTTCTTCGGTCGTTTCATGACATGTCATGACATTTTCGGTTGTTTTATTATGATTACGACTAAAAAAGCGAGGCGAAGTAAATTACGCTTATTATTGGTTGTTGTTACTTAGTTAGCGGGAAAAGAAATTATTAAATCGGTAGAAGGCAGTGATTTACGAGGCTTTCATTAATTCAAAAGGCAACTGATTACAACAGTGGTCCTGGTCCGGAACAACGTCGGACCATTCTTATTTTAAAACACAGCAAAAGATAGCTTCTTTTAGGAAAAAGGGTCAATTGTTCGGGCCTCGGCCGACATCACCGTTTCTCAGCAAAAGATTTTATTTTAAGAAAAGTCCATCTCTCTACCGATGAGCCAAGAGGGGGTGGACGTCCAATTGTTCAGGTGTTTCTCCAGCCTCAAACTGCGTATGCTGGGCGTCTCCTGACTTTCTTCAGTGACGACGTAGCACCCCTTTTCTTGAAACAACGATTTGAGACTTTCACCAGCCTTCTCTTCATTCACTATCAACATCTTTCTAGGGAATGACTAGTACAAAATCGGGACTAGATGAGGTAGTTTTCCTGTTCTGGGCTCTCTCCTAATTTCCCTCCTGAGCTCATCTTCGTTATGGGTATACCCTAGGTCGAAATGATAATTTCTTTTGGGATCGGCACAGGCTCCATTATCCATTCGAGGATTTTTCCTAGGCCTTTTCCTGTTTCAAAGCCATTCCCCAGCATGGTAGAGGTTATTATTTTGTAGACTGCCGGTATAGGCCTGCCGATCTCTTCTTCTACATGGGTGGCTCCCACGTATTCCACTGTATGAAAGTTGGAGAGTTGAGAACTCCTTACGATCACAGGAATAATGTTGTAAGGAGGCTTCTGATTATCCTTCTCAGCTGTCACTATGATTTCCTGTCCTTGCCACTCAAATTTTATGGCCTGGTGCAGACTTGATGGTACCGGACTGGCCGAATGGATCCAGGGTCTTCCTAAGAGCATGTTGTAATTGGCGTTGATTGCCATGACTTGGAACTCTGCTGTGAAAGAGGCAAGCCGGACTCGGATCTGTAGATCGACTTCTCCCAAAAAGTCACTTAAGGCTCCGCTAAATCCTCTGACGTTTGTCGCGCTCCGGCGGATCTTTCCCATGTCGTAGCCAAGTTATGTTAGGGTGGTAGCGGGGCAGATGTTGAGGCCTGACCCGTTGTCCACCAGTACCCTCCCTATGGCCATGTCCCGGCACTCAAGGGTGATATGGAGGGCTTTGTTGTGGGATGTTCCTTCAATGGGCAGTTCTTCCTTAGAGAAGCAAATCCTGCGCTCCCCAATGATATGGGCCACTAGCCCTGCCAAATCCTCACTACTCGTTTCCGCTGGTACGTGTGCATCATCCAATACTTTCATGAGGGCATGCCTGTGAGACGGCGAGCTAGCTAACAGGGATAGCACCGATATTTGTACCGGTGTATTCTTTAAATGCTCGATAATGGAATAGTCTTTGGGCTGCATACGTCACTAGAAATCTGCGGCCTCTCCTTCAGTTATCGCCCTTTTTTTAGCATTCTCCTTCCTTGTGGCGTTTTGGGCCAATTCTTTAGGAGTGTAGAACCTTTCTGAAAGGGTCATGCCTTGGGTCATCGCGGTCTGCATGGTGACTGTCTTGTTGGGTTCCGGCATAATTGTTTATGCTATTTCGGCCACCACAGGTGCTGGGATCAAAGTTCTGAACATGGCCTTAGAAACTTTCAGATTGGGGATCAAGACTTTGAATTTGGGATGTTCTTAGAGTGTGAGGGAAGCCACTATCTGTTCCAGAGGCTGGGTGATTCTGGTGGACAACGTTCTACAAGCCTCCAGTCTTCGTCCCTCTCTATCATGTGGACCCCACCATTTTTATGATTTGGCAGCGGGTTCGTGTTCACGTTAGGGGCGGCAGTTTCCAAAACGATTTATCGATCAGATCCTAGATTTTGTGCTTCAGATTTATGCAGTCCTCAGAGTTGTGCCTGACCCTCCCGACTGGCAGACACAAGTTTGATCGACCTTGTAGAACCGACTCCCGAGCTGCACTAGCTTTGGTGGGGCTTCCTGGATCAACCCTGTGGCCAGCAGCCTTTCTAATAGTCTAGCCCTCGACTCGAGGAGCGTCGTGAATTCCCTCATAAGACTCTTCTTGAAAGCTGGACGTGGCGCATTACATGTAGGGGTGGCGGCTGATTTTGGTAGTTATGAGTTTGGTAGACTTGCGGGGGGTTATTTTGCGGTAGACGATGGTTGTACTAGGGTGGTGGTTAGCATGTTTGTTATGGTGGTGGCTGGTAAGCAGGAGCGGATTCAGGGACACTGGGTGGAGCCGCGTATGCTGGCACAGCGGTGGTAAATGCTGGCTATGTGTAATAAACGAGTGCTGAGCTGTACGAAGGGGTAGAGTAATTCGGGATGGGTGAGGTTTGGTGGTAAGGTAAGGGTTCGTTTGGGTTTTGGTTGAAAATGTGGGATATGCTTGCCACGTCCTCTTTTTTTGCAGAAGATCCCTACGGCAGCCTGTCCAGATGCTTTGTTGAAGATGCTGACGATCTTCCAAGACTTGAGGCGGTCTTCCATGGCTTCTCCCATTTTTACTAATTAAGAGAACAGCCTTCCAGCCATTGACGACATCCTATCATAGAAATCTGGCTCTTGTGACCTGATGAATACGGAAACGAACTCTCTCTCGCCCATTGGTGGCTGCACGCGGGCTGCTTTGGCCCTCCACCTGCTGGCGAATTCTCTATAATTTTCGGTTGATTTTTGCTTGACCTTCTCAAGGTAGTAGCGGTCTGGTATGGTTTTGATGTTGAACCAAAACTTTTCGAAGAAGAATTCTGCCATGTCTTCCCAGCGGAGCTACTGGCACATGTCCTGTATGGCGAACCATTCCGCGATCTCACCTGTCAGGCTACAACCGAACAATCACATGATCAGGGGTTCATTTTTCTTTACACCGACTAACTGGTCACAGTATGAACGAAGGTGTGCTTTAGGGCTCCCTGTCCCGTTGAACATTTCAAACTTTGGGATTTAACCCCTTCTGGCAGGTCTAGGTCCGGGTGTATGCACAAGTCGTCATACCTTAGGCCTATCGCCTTCCTTGTAGACCTTTTGGACTTTTCCAACAACTCTTCTATTTTCTTCTCCATGTTCTTCTCTCACTTATCTTGTTCAGCTCCCTAAATCCTTTCCATGTCCTCGTAGTGATCTAGTTCCTTGTGTCCTGGGGAGGATTCATTTGGCATGTTGGGAGTAAAGAAGGACACCTGGGGGATGACATGGTTGAACGGGGTAATGGAGTTTTGTCCCGCTGGTGTGGCTAGTACATGTGTTTGGCTTGTTTGATTGAAGAATACCAACTGAGGGGCTTGATATGCGGGGCCTGAGTGAGCGGTCCCTGTGGCTTGAGCATTTTTAACAAGCGGTGAAGTACAGTAAGAGGGACCGGCGTGGTTTGGGTCGGTAATATTTACTGGCGAGGGCATGGTTCCCGGCAGGTAGATGGGAAAATAACCGGGCGCTACGGAGCTTGACAAGGGAAACAGAGGAAGAGCACTTTTCCCTTCAGGGGTGTTCTTTTCTGCGTCGGCCGCCTCCCTTCTGGTTACCCTCTCCTGCAGAGTAGCAATGGTAGTTAAAAATATCACGATCATAGCCTATTGAGACGTGGCCTCTTGCGAGTCCAGGGTGTCCCTGAAGCGGAGAGCGTGCTTATTTCTTATTTCCTCGGGAGTGCCAGTCATTTTGTCCATTCCTCTGTTAGAGAGGGATGCTCACGCGGCTTTAGATCTTGTGAAATATGCCAGCTCTCAATATTACACTAATCGGCCCCTTTCTATAAGATAAGAATAACTCAACAGTAAAGAGAGTTAGTTTCCGCACATCAGTTATAAAAGCAAAATATCAAAATGGATATTTAACACGCAAATAGCACATAAGATCATATATTGAAGCTTGAGTACTCTGGATCCGTTGTTCTAAAGTCTTGGATATCGTGGGCTTTTATGTTCGGGTGCGTCTTGGTTTGGTGGCCTCGCGGTCAACTTAGCACGGCGAACCCTTGGGATTGTTATTTAGGCAAACGGGGGATTTAAAATTTGAAACAGGAAGGGACCGAGTCTTACATAGATTGCCTACGTATCCCACCATGGGAAATCAGGCCCTACGTAGTTCGATTACAAAGAAGGATATACATTCTTTCCTAAATATCCTTTGACTAGTCCTAGCTACAGACATCCCCAGACCACGCCCGACTAGGGCTCCCCGCATATCCCTCCATTGGGACATCAGGTCGGCGCGGTTCCTTTACATTTTTTATAAAGGCGGGGGTAACATTTGGGCAAAAGACGGGACATCTAATATCTACCCAAAAGTATAATCCTTGCAAGCCGCTGTCCTTACGGACCTGCTTTCTCTATTGAATCTTCCTTTGCTCAGAACCACGGTGGGAGTAGGACTAAAATCTGTCCGGTCCTAATCATATTTTCAAGTTAGAGCTTGAAAGCATGGCATCCTTCAATATCATGTCCCCTGGCCCTTGTATGGTATATGCAAAACTTGTTTCTGTTGGGCCCTAACGGTGCAGGCTCACAGACAGGTTCCACATGCCTGATTATGTTCAATGAGGCCAAAGTCGAGAAGAGGCGAGCATACAATTCCTCAAAGACAGTGAAATCATACCGCCATATTTGGGTTTCGGAGGTAACTCCCTCTCCTGGGATGATGGGGTCATGGACTAGCAAAGTATACGGGCCCCATAAATTCCCCAATGATTTTGTCGTCTATGAGACTGACCATCCTCCTTCTTAAAGCTAAGGACTTGTTCGAGGTGTGCCCTGCCATGTTGAGATGAACCAGGCACCCTTTGTACGCGTACACCAAGTCAGGGACCGGCAACCTAGCCCTAGTTGTGCAAACCATCCCAGCGGTCATCATCTTCCTGAATACTTCCTTACAAGTGACAGGTAATGGGGCTACCCTAAACGGAAAAGATCGAGCTTTGAAAGCGATGCTCCATGGAGCTGGTGTAGGGAGATTCGCCCTTCCAAAGTATTCCGAAGTCATAGCGGAGACAGCAGGCATCATCGTGGGTGAAGGCGCATAGAAGTTTGTTCCTTCATCAGTGGGGGCATAATAACTAGACTCTTCGTTCGCGTCATTTCCTTGGAACTTAGGGAACATATCAAACAGGTTCTCCTCTCCTTAGACCCCTACGTCAATAGGCTCTATCATGTCCTGAGGTTCCTCCCCTTCATCCTCTGGGTCCTCTTTTTCTTCTTCTGGCTCTTCTTCCTCTGGTTCCTCTTTTTCTTCTTCTGGCTCTTCTTCCTCTTCCATTTAATCTTTCTCAACGGACTCAAGGTCCTCTTCCCAGGGTTCTGCCCCCTCCTGCGGGCCTGGTGCGAACACCCATGGGTCTGAACCTACCCCTCGTTCTCCTCTGGATCCTTCTGGGGTTCCCTCCCTGGGTGTTGCAGGTCTTCTTTCCAGTGGTATGTAGTTTAGCACCAACTCCCTCACCTCTTCGGGTATATTTTTGTAGTACCATTCTTAGGGTATGCCCTCCGGCGAATTCCCCACCATGTTCAGCAATCCACCTACCTTCTCAATCTTTTTTCCTATTTCTTGGAGATGTTTTTCCATCTGCAGAACTTTGCCCCGCAGCATCTCGGCCGTCTCTTCCGGAGTCCATGCCTCTTGTCCATCTTGGTTCGCCATTGTAAGTCAACCTTTAGTGGAGATAAATTTGGGTAAGTTTTTAACCTCATGGTTTTTCTTTCAAGTACGTGGTTTAGATTATTGGATCAATGATACTCAAGCTCAATAAACGATAGTACACATAGCAGGTAAGAGTGTGAAGCACGTAGCAGATAAGCATGTAACTTATTTATACTACTCGCGTTCCTAAGGCCTCTTGAGTTAAGGCTTTCCTAGTCGTTTGAAACATGTAAGTGCCACTTGTGAAAATGAACCATTGCCCCGAAAAATCCACCATAATTTATAATAGTAGTATCTTTTCCCATAGGGATTACAAAAGTGATGACAAAAGGCCAACATGGGGCTTTAAAAATGTAAAAAGAAAAGAAAATCAGCAATCAAGGAGGTCTTCCAGCAGCTGATGTCGAGGCTTGGTTCGTTCTGGCCTTCTTGACCCTTTGATGGGTAGTCTGGATATGAAGGTGTGCCCGATAGAGCTCCCTCCATTCTGACAATTATCGGGTCTGTTTCTTCTAGGATTCTAGACAAATGCTCGTCCGTGCCTTCTAAGCATTCTTTCATGCATTGCTCTCCTTGGGCTCCCTGAGGAGGTGTAGGCTCTGGCGCCAGTGTGAGAGCCAAGTGTCCTTGTAGCCACGCACGATATCCCGGATCACACCCCGCTTCGAACCTGTCAGGAGTCAGAGTTTCTGGGGCTCAACTCACTCGGCCATTCCATTCCCTGAGAATTACTCCAGTGTGCCTGATTTTCTGCTCAGTGTGTTCCATAATAAATTGCTCGAAGTTTCCTATATGAGGGATCACTTGCTTCCTGCCGAATTTCCTTCAAACCCTGGACGAGTAGTATGGACGGATTCCTCGAATCCCGACTAGTGGCACAAATAGAAAATTCTTGCCTCGAACTACCACTGTCTCGGATATAAAGTCGGGGAACATCCAACGGATTCGATCTTCAATCAAGTCGGTGAAGAATTAAAACCAGTAATTTTTTGTCATATAACCGAGATTAGGGCAGTAATTCACAAGGCGGTCTATTCGGTTCTGTCGACTCTAACCCTGAACCTCTTTGGCCATGTTAAGGTGTTTGATAATCCACCACTGCGGCAGCATATTGCACCCTTGGAAGTATCGAAAACGACTTCGGCATTTGTCGAGAGCTAGGAAGATGTCAACCAATATGATGGGTGCCAGGTCAAAATATCCCGTCTCTTGATCTTTGGTTTTCCTATGGAAGATTGTATAGGCCAGGTATATCACCTTGGTGTCTATAGCCAACGACTCGCCCTGTGGGAAAACTATAATGCCTAACAAGGCTATGGTGAAGGCTAAAGATCTAGCGGCTTCCCACTCTCCCCGACTCCTGAATTCTCTCTGATATAGGGTATATCCGGTGACGTATTCGAACATGTGGTACAGATCCCTGAAGGCTACAGCGGGCCTTTGTGCCCAGGACGCTTCGGTCCGGGAAAGAAATCCCACAATCTGGCTAATGGTGGGCCTGTGTTCCAACAACAGATTGTGGTCCGGCTTGTGTCGCCTCCTCAGACAGGTTCCGTTACTGTCTATAGCATCCCTAATCTCTTCTAGGGTAGGAGTCATTTTGATATCACCGAAATGGAACAGTATTTCTTTGTCATCCTAGAATTCCGCCAATACCTCTATCAGCTCCGGGCGACCTTTCATCGTCATAAGAGAGGGTAAGTATCCTAAAGTGCAGTTGATTGTCCTTTGGTGAGTATCCCCCAACCATTCATACCAGGCCCTTAGCTATTCTAGAGCCTTAGTGACGATGTAAAAATGGATTCTTCGTTCCATCTACAAAACAAAACACGGTTAGGATTCCTCCCATCCCTATAGGATCAATGGTTCATTACATAGGCACAAACATGTTACCACATAACACATAGATGAGATGCGGTGTTTTTAAGGTCATAGACCGTCCGAACATGGGGTAGTCATTCTTAATGAGCTTTAGGTAAGTCTGAGATACCCAAGGCCTATATAAGTATAAATGCTCTAGTTCAGTAGAGATTTGGCTTAGCTCTATCCTAATGTTTCTAGAGTGGTTTTTCACGAATGATCGAAAACCCGAGCGGACAACTGGGGTTGAACTGTTAGGGCTGTTGGACGACCGCGTCCCGACCCCGCCTCATAATGATTCCAAGAGAAAATTTTAGTTTTATAGTGAAGGAACGACCACGTGCTCAGTGAAGTCGCCTTTGGAACAAAGCGTAAAATAAATGCCAGGAATGGCGGAGTTATGATATGCATGCAATGACAGTTAATAATTGCGGGAAAAGTAAACACATAAGCAGTTTATAACAGATATATTCATATTATACTGGAATCCTTACGGTTAGAACCTTTAAGTCCCCATCGGAGTCGCCATCTGTAATGGTTCGCTTTTTCGCGTTGGTTTAGGGCGCAAAAAGGCAGCAACGAACTCATTGACGCTCTTTCGGACTTGTTTTGAAAAAAAGTCGCCACCTAATTTTTAGGAAATTAGGAAAAACCGATTTTGAAGGGTTTATTCAAATGTAGTGAGAAAACCTTTGTAATTCAGAGTTCTAGGTAATGGTTCTGATGATCCCCTGGGGAAGGTGTTAGGCACCCCAGTATTAACGATCTGTACTATACGGTTGACCTTCGAATTCTAGTGTATGAGTATTTTTTTAAATTCCTTATTTCGTGCTTATTTTCCCTTTAAAAAGAACTGTCATGCATATCATATGTTTTTTGGAAAAATTTGAATATATTCCCTTTATATATAGGGCATCGTAGTTCCGGATTTATAATATCCATGTATAAATAGTCTCCCTTTATATAAAACGAGTATATATGTTTATTAAAAATGAGTCTTGGTTTATAAATTAAGTCCTTATTATACTCATACACTTGGCTCGGGTTAGTTCGTATCGGTACGTTCAGCCTTATCTGGAATTACGAATTGATTTTTATACGTTATAAGGGCGTTTTCATATCTAAAAATGAGTATATCTTGTCTGAAAATACTCGTTTATTTGGGCCTGCTTTGGGCCAAACAGCATCACATCTCAGGAGTCTCTTTTTATACTTTAAGGAAAAACAGATTTTGCAATTTTGTAGAAGAACACCTGGTTTTAGATTCAAAACTGATCTAATTCTTGTCAAAGATTTACCATTTTTATTTAGTGAGAAGTCTATAAGTTGGGGCATTGACATTGAACCCGTTTATTGAAAGCTAAGTCGGAAAAATCCTTTGTGGTAAAAAAAAATGATTGAGTTAATAATTCACTTTTGAAACAATTCTTGCTATAAGACGTGACTACCATTTAATACTTTAGGAAAAAATCAGTTATGGTTCAGGCCTTTTGAGGAAAAAACAGTTTGGCGAGATTCCAATTTTATACTTAGTTTATATAAATGTCATGTTTAAGTCCGTGATTTTTGAAAACGCGCACGGGGACCTAAAGTCAACTAAACGGCATAAGAACCGTTGTCCTACGACGTCTAATTCTGACCATAAGTTTTTTTTTTCCACTATAATATGAGTTTACATACACATCTTTATAAATACATCAAACTGAAAAATAAATTTACAAAAAATGTAAGGAGATAGGGTTAGACTAGGGGCGTACCAAGCTCCTAGTTGGTCATTTTCACCTATGACTGGGCCTTCTACACGCCTCGCTATCTTCCTTTCGTCTTCCCAGAATCTATTTTGAAGTAGTGTTCCTACTTGGGCCTTAGAAGAAGGTGGTTTCATGCATTTTTTGACCCGAGTGGTCGCGTGATATGAGAGGGGGGGGGGGGGGGGGAGAGAAAAGAAAGAAAACACCGGTTAGTTTATAATCGCTGAACTTATCACAGAGTTAAATAACTAAAGTTAAATACGCACACATGGATGATGTAGAATATGCATGCGTATGCATATATATCAGGTATCCTACACTTGTTCCATACTTGCCCCTTTTGCCTACTCTAAACAAAGCTCAAGTAATTCTAAGACTTAGGCATGGCATGGGGGCTAGGCCCGGATCCTGTATATCCGATGTCACACAAGTTTCAAAAGGTTTTGAATAAACCTAGGCATGGCTAACACCCGGAGAGTAACACAACCCCGAATTACCACGCTTGGCCTTAGATTTATTGGGCCTTATTGAGAGTGGACAGAGAGAGTACAGAATCAAAGGCTATGGATACACAAATAATCTACTAATACCTTAAATGAGTAGTCATGGGCACTGGACAGGCATATACATTGAGACAATTCTCCTAGAGAAAATTAGACCTCACAACACAACACTTGACCGAATCAAATACAACTTCTTTTAAAAGGGGAAAGGCAAGCAGTACCAGCAGTTGTAACAGAAATACAAAGAAAGGAGACAAACAGTTTCCAAGAGAGAAATGCAACAAACCAAAACTTGCATAGGCCCCAAAAACAATCTACCCAAATGACAGCCAATCTCAAAAAGATTTACAAGCATCTCATGTTCAGCAGGGAATTCTAACCTAAACCTCAACAGGACTAAACTTAGGTTGGCATGTCCAGCAGGCATATTAAAGTGAAAGAAGGTGCACATGATCTAATGTAGGCAACAATGTTGAACAAAATGCAATACTCACTCATAAGCAAGCATACAAAGTTATTTCAACAGGAGGAAGAGAAGCAGAAGGGAGAGAAACAAGTAAAAGGCAAACAAGAAGGTCTTATAAAACATACAGGGAACCAATGGCACAAAGTGGTGTGGGAGGCACCCCATGATACTAGAGATTAAAGAGGGAAGAAGCAAGGCCACAAGAGAAGTTAGGAATCACACACACTAATGCAACAGCCAAAACAAAATCAAAACATGATAAAGAAAAGGTTTCACTCCTCAAATGTAAAACAGGAAAGTTTGAATGACAATATCACATAGGTATAGGGTGAGTCAGACACACAGCTAGGGAGATGCAAAACAACTCATGACAGCATGATTCTAATCCTATGCAAGGGGAGGGGTCAAGACAAGATACAGCCATGGACAAGTGGAGGTTCAGACAATACTTTAGACCAGTCTCAAACCAAAACAAAGCTCAAGAACCCCTAGACCCAGCAGGCCAAAGGTCTTTAAGCTAGAAAAGAGCAAAAGAGGTCACACAACACCCAGCCAGAATAAACATTTGATGTAGTGAATTCAATTCCAGACCATTGTTCCTTCCCTTCAAGGCATAGTCAAACAGCTCTCCCTTACCTGAAACTTTTGTGAGTCCCAAGATTATAAGGGGAAGGTCCAAGAAAATGGAAGCAAGAGTTTCAGTCCCCTGAAAGGGAAACAGGATAGGGTGGGGTCATCACCTCCCCAACTTGTTTTCCTGAGTCTCCTTTCAGCAAAAAGGGATCTTGGGCTCCACTGGTCACTACCTCCAGCTCATGCCCAGCCTCACCTTTACCTCTTCTAAAACCCTTTCCCCCATCTTAATGTCCTCACCCTAATCATCCAGTGACAACACTAGAGGCCTTAGGCAGACTTGCACACATTCAACCCTGTCACCCCTTCCTACTTAAACAGACTCAGTGGTCCAGGTCTATAGGCTCCTGATGATTGAAGTTAGTGGTAAATGCTAGGGGCAGACTTCTCAAAGGCACAATGTCAAGCAGTGGCAAACTAGCTAGTTCATGAGGACTAGATTCGGGTTTCAGAGACTGTTGACATCAAATCCAAATGCAAGCACTAGCCACAAGCATACTCTTAGACACATAATAGGTGAGAACCAACTGAACAATCTTAACATCTCTAAACTGAACGAAAAAGAAAAATGCAAGGGGAGAGATTCTTGTTCCTAATCACAACAGAATTCAAAAGAAAGGACACACCCTTTTGTTTATCAGGATCAGAACACACAAGTAAGACAAAATTCAACATCAAGCGAAACATGGAGGCCACAAGATAGTTTAGGGGGATTTTGAAACCAAAAGAAGTCAAACAAAGAAAATAGGCACTCTCAGTTTGAAGAATGTAAATACATGTAACACAAGAAGAAGCTTTAGACTGAAATCAAGCAAAGTAGAAGAAAAGCACAGGTCAAAACACATAGTTTTATCCTAGGAACTGCAAGAATTAGCACACCCTTTTCTGAGGCCAAATGGCATTCAATCCTAAAGTGTACACACAAACACATCTGTGGGATTTCATAAAATTCCAAACAAGGTAAATCATCAGGAAAAATTGACTTGTTTGTTACAGCAATGAGGTCAAACGAGTGCAAAGAAAGAACACTAAACTGCATGACACAAAACCAAATTTGAACCAATTCACAAGCAGCAAGATGTCACACCCCAACCTTGGTAAGCCGTGATTGGCACCCGGCGCCTTACGGGAACCGAGCGAACCAAGCTGTAACTTACACTCACTATGTGTCGAATGGAAACACAAGACCAAAAATCCTAAAATATGAACATAATATCATGTATACGTATAAGTACAATAGGCCTACGATGCCAACATATCTAGTGACAAAACATAACTAAATTGCATACAGGAATCTGTCTGTAAAGCTTCTATGAACATGACTGAAGTACTTAAGTCGGGACAGGGCCCAGGACATTCCCTTAACAAAAAATACATGCACAACCCAGACTCGGCAATGCTCCAGGAAGAAGTGGAGCCCACCAATCAAAAATAGTACCTGAAAGCAACCTACAGTGGAAGATCCTCGTCTCCTCTATCTACACCTGCGGGCATGAACACATCATCCATAAGAAAGGACGTCAGTACGAATAATGTACCGAGTATGTAAGCCAAAAATGAAATATAATAAATATATACTGCAGGGAAGAAGATAAGCATCAACTTGGCACTTCTGACTTACAAATGAGAATCTAGCATATATATCTCTCCATACTCTCATATCTTTAACTACATCTGTGTATAATACTGTGATCCTGACCTACGTATCCTCCTGGTACTATCCTCCCAACAGATCAGTGGTAACTGCCCAACCGGACGTAGCTCGGTGGTAATAACCTATCTGCCCAACCGGCCATAGCCCGGTGGTAACATCTGCCCGACTGGTCATAGACCAGTGGTAATTATAATCGACATCATAACCAAACTTCTACAAGTAATATCTATGCACTTCTCATGGTCATCACATAACCCGTAGGGTCTACATAATAACATAAGACTAATAAGTACAGCTCAGGCCATTAATATTTCTTCCCGCTTGACTAGACAATAACCAAATCCTGAGATACAACATAAACCTCTCTTCGAACATTAAATACCTCATTAGGGATCCTCTACTAGCACTCTATTCATGTCATATAAAAAATTCTTTAAGAACCCGTTCTTAAATTCATTGGATTATTATTATGGAGCCATCATCGTGAACACATCTCACCTTGAAGGAACAAAATCATAAGGTAAGATCAACATCAATGAATAACATCAATAGCCATGACACAAGTTCAATGATATCACAGGAACATCGAGAACTTTAAGCTTTGGTATTTTAGAAATAGGATTATTGAGGATATCATATATAGGTTCACAACAAAGGGATCATGCCTTAAGAAAGAAGGTTTAGTCTTAACATACTTGGAAACTCACTTCTCGACTTTCCAACCTACCTCTTGCCTTGCAATCTATTTACGATCTCTTGTAGTTTCATAATCTACATATAAAACCATTCATACGATTTTCAGGCTCACCATCATACACTTGTCCTAAGCCTTTAATTTACATCCATTTTGAATCTGTCGAAATTCAGGCAGCATCTCCCCTGTTTATATGCCTAGCCCGAAATCACAATACCAACAACAACAACAACAATACCAACATCAACAAAAACATTATTAACACCAATATACTCCATAAAACGTCCTACACGATGTTTACCCCATTTTTCAACCAACTAATCTGTTATACGACGATTTAATAACTCTATTTTCGTAAATAAATCAAAACCAATGTAAATAGAGAGAAATCCATACCTTATTCTTGCTAGAGCTGCAATAGCTACTTTGAATCCAAGCCAAAATCCACCACAAAACGATACTATAATCGCAACTATACGCTATCCGAACCTAAATCCCGAGATTTCACTTGATTCGTGGTAAAATTTAATGGACGGAAGTTGGGGGAATTTTCTAGAGGATTTGGAAAAGTATTAGGGGTCTGTTGGATAAAACATAAGGGGAAAATCCCATATTATAAAGTTTTAGAGTCGGTTTCCACCGACCTAGAATTTTGGCTTCGCGTTTGCGGCCCTTTGGTCGCATTCGCGCAGGGTAAATTTTTGCTCTGGTGGCCTAACTTGTAATGTCCATAACTCTTTACTCCGATGTCCTATCGACGAGCGGTTTGTTGCGTTAGAAACTAGACTTCATAAACTTCAATTTAGGCTTGTTTTGCTTCAAAACTCCTCATATACTAAAAGATATTCTTTCTCCAAGTTGAGCCAAAATTGCCCTCATATTTTCTTCAAAGTTCCAACAAATTTAATTTCCTTTATTCACTTGGCCTTGAATCCTTCCATAGCTTATTATATGAACTTAAACCCTCATAATCATTAGATAAGCACATATAATCTAATATACCGCCTGAAAGTAGCCCGAATCTCAACATACAAAACTACGGGGTGTAACATTCCCCCCCCCCCCCTTAAAAACATTAGTCCTCGATGTTAAACTCTTAGGGATCTCTATGGAAATTTCTGTAGAGTTTCCTCAGTAACTATAATACTACCAACCTGTGACACAGCAATCTAAAATACACAATACCACACCGGCCACCATAGATAATAATAACTTTTTAACCACACATAACTAGTAAATATACATGTATTATCATAGGGTAGCTACTCCTGATTCTAATTGTTACACCTCGGAAAATTTTCCGTTGGTACGCAAGTAAACGAACTAGTGATGTGTGCGAGGAGTGCGAGTGTATAATGTTTCATGAGCAATGTGCGTAAATGGACGAGAATGATTAGAATGAAAAGTCGAGAAATGTGAAAAGTTAAAAGTTGGCAAAACTGCCCAGTGGTCGTAAAGTGCAAAATACGGACCGTAAAATGGAATACGGTGCGTAAACTGGCAGTCGTAAATTGGCATGCAAAAACTTCAACTTTCTGCCAGTCGAGTAAATGGTTAAAAACGACCTGGTGGACGGACCGTAGAGTGATTTACGGCCCGTAAACCATGGTCGTAAATCACCATGCATGCAGCCAAAGTTTCTGGTTCTGCTTAGGGTTAAAGACGACCACGAGGGACGGTCCGTAAACTGGAATACGGACTGTAAACCTCCATGGACGACCACTGTTCACCTCAGCACAGATTTTTAATTCATTAAATATGAGGACCAAGACTTGTTTTATTTCATTTGTACATTACACCACTTCTCTCTAGAATCATCTCTCTACATTTATTTCATAAGTTTTCAAGGATTATAAGTCACCAACAACATAAACAAGTGAATCAAGTGTAAGCAAGCCATTAAATACCATTCAAGTCAAGAAATGCAAATGGAGAAAAACTAGGGTTTTGCTCAAAGTGAAGTATTATCAACCAAAGCTTGTCCCTACATCATCTAAGGTAAGATTCATGATATTTATATGTTGGTTAACATATTGGGGAGTTGAAATACTTGGATGGTAGAAGTATATACTAAAATGGTCAATGGAGGGTAAAATGAGGAATGTGGGTAATGTGAATGACTAATGGCTATTGTTATTATATTAATGAAGGTAGAAACTTGAGCATCGAAGGAGTACGCGCAAGTGTAGAATAGTTCGACGAAGAGTTATGTGAGGCTAACCCTTCTTTCATAAGGCATGGTTCTTGGCCAAATTTCTAATTCCTCTATATGAGCATGTTGTCTCCAAATGATTGATGTTCCGCGCTCCTAAGCTCACGATCCTTGATGAGTACCATGATTATACAACGTTCCTCGTATGACGAGTAAGCCTATAATGTAGGTGTAACGATAATGATGAAGATAGTAATGATGATGAGAGTAAAATGAGATTAGGGATGCTTACGAGCTATTATATATGTATATGTGTGCCTATGAAGGGCTATGATAAAACCCCCGAGCTTATAACGCCGGGTAGGATATATGTATATGAATATGTATAAAGTATGTATACGATTATGAAATGAGCGCACACCTCTGCAGATGGTACGGATAACCCTGACGCCTTGGTAGGGCCAGGTATGTATGATCTTGAGCCTTGGTTGGCCAAGTATGTATGAAACACTGATCCTATGAGGTCGGGTATGCTATGTAAACGCTATGTATATGAAATGACTATGTATATAATATGAATATGAATGTGATAAGACTATGTATAAGAATACGAATAAGGACATGTATACGAATATGAGCACAAGTATGGTACGAGTACTATTATGGAATACGGATGATGACGTAGGTGTACTAATATGTATGAAAAGTGGAAAGTCCTACGAAAGGCAGGTAAGTACTATGACGATGATACTGTTGTCTCCCCTCCCATGCTATTTCATATGTTGTTCACAATGCTTATTCATTGATGTTGCTCATGCTTTACATACTCAGTACATTCTTCGTACTGACGTCCTTTTATCTGTGGACGTTGCGTCATGCCCGCAGGTGCAGGGAGACAGACTTGATCCATAGCCGCTTATTCAGAGATTGCATAGCAGAGCTCCATTTCTTTCGGAGCCGTAGCTTTTGGGTACTTATTCTTTTGTGTACATAGTTATGGGCATAGCGGGGTCCTGTCCCGCTCATGTGATATGTTATACTCATCTTAGAGGCTCGTAGTCACGTGCATATGGTTAGACATGTCCGGACTTGTCGGCCTATGTTTTGTATATCATTTTGTCGGCCACGTTGGCCCATGTACATTGATGTGGCATAGATGCCTATGATGATATAAATGTGTTGTTGTCCAAATGAGACTAGTTGACGAATGAATGGAAATGCATGTATAATTATGTGGCTCACCTAGATGTAAGTATAAGAGTAAGCTAAGAGGGTGCCCGGGTGGGCTAGCACCGGGTGGTCGTCGTGGCCCCGAGTCGGGTCGTGACTCTAATGCCTAGTTAAACCATATATGCAGTTCTGACCACCGCCAGAGCTAGACGCTCCACCTCTACCTCTGCCTCTGCTAACTGACGTCTAAGGGCCTCGTTTTAGGAAGCGTATCGAGGAAGCTGAAGCTGCTACTGATCCAGTGGGCCGAGCCATACCACCTCTATCATTCATCAGGCAATCCCTCATATAGTGACTAGAAACCCCATATGTATAACATACATCAGAGCCCTAACGACATCATCTAGAATGGGCTCCACCACACTGACTGCATCGTGAAGGGGGCATCCTCATCTGCGCTGATTCTCTCCGGTGCTGAAAACCTGAAGCCCTCGAATTCCAACCTAACTCAGAATAAGCCGACCTCTCATAATGCGGCCTCCACGATGGTGAAGGAATACTAGTAGCTGGAAGTGGGGGCCTAAAACTACCCCCGCATCCTCTAACAAAGTAGAAGATCTAGCTCTCTTAGACTGACCCTCATTCAAATCCTCAAACTGTCGTCTGTTCTGATCTTCTAGATTCTGAGCATATGCCTGGATACGGGCGATATCCATACCGTCAAGTAAAGCAGTTGTGGAACATTCACTAATTAAATGCGGCTTGAGTCCCGCCACAAAACGGTGCACTCGGTCTTCCATTTCTGCTACAATAGTGGGAGCATACCTAGCTAAAGAGTTAAACTGGAGACTATACTCCCGCACACTTCTGTTCCATTGCCTAAGAGTCAAGAATTTGTCTACTCTCACCCGATGGACCTCTGGTGGCAATAATGTCGAAGAAAGGCATCTACGAACTCCTGCCATATGGGTGGAGGTGCATTATCCCCTCTGGAAGACATCCAAGCATTATACCAATACACAGCCACATCCCGTAATTTGTAGGAAGCTAACTCCACTGACTCGGTGTCTGAAGCATGCATCACTCGCAACGTTCTCAGCAATTCGTTTATAAAATTATGTGGGTCCTCCGCTGGTTTTGACCCAAAGAACTCTGGAAGGTCCAAATTAAGAAAGTCTCAGACTCTGGCACTAACGGCTCTGTCACCGTAACTTGTACCCTGCCGCTGGGCCAGAGCGGCTACTATTTGAGTTAACAACCGAATAGCCTCTCGTACCTCCTGACCCGAGGCATCAGGTGAGGGAACTGGGGGTACTGGTTCTAGTAAGCTCCTCTAGAGCGGTTGAGGTATAAGAGGTCCAGGATGGAACTTCATTCTGGGACCCGCCTTCCTCTATATCTACCGGTGGCTCCCGCTCAATCTTTCTTCCGGCCACTGCCTTGCCTTTTTGGGCCGCTGTTGCTTTTTTCTTTATAGGCATTATTGAAATCATAACATATGGTCCGGAAAAAAAGAATCGTCATAACATGTTTCTATAACACGATCTAAGATAGGAAAGAAAGGAAATCTTCTTAAATGCCCTGTTTATAAGTGTGGTGCATTGCATACCATAAACAAGACTCTGCTAGACACGGCTTGCAGACAACCCTAGGATAGACCTGCTCTGATACCTCTTTGTCACGCCCCAACCTTAGTAAGGCGTGATTGGCACCCGGCGCCTTACAAGAACCGAGCAAACCAAGTTATAACTTACACTCACTATGTCTCGAATGGAAACATAATACAAAAGATGCTAAAATATGAACATAATATCAAGCATACGTATAAGTACAATAGGCCCAAGATGCCAACATATCTACTGACAAAACATAACTAAATTGTATACAGGAATCTGTCTGTAAAGCCTCTATGACCATGACTGAAGTACTGAAGTCGGGACAGGACCCTTGACATTCCCTTAACAAAAAATACATGCACAACCTAGACTCGGCAATGCTCCAGGAAGAAGTGGAGCCCACCAATCAAAACTAGTACCTGAAAGCAGCCTACTGTGGAAGATCCTCGTCTCCTCTATCTACACCTGCGGGCATGAACACATCATCCACAAGAAAGAACGTCAGTACGAATAATGTACCGAGTATGTAAGCCGAAAATGCAATATAACAAATATATACTGCAGGGAAGAAGATAAGCATCAACTTGGCACTTCTGACTTACAAATGAGAATCTAGCATATATATCTCTCCATACTCTCATATCTTCAACTACATCTGTGTATAATACTGTGATCCTGACCTACGTATCCTCCTGGTACTATCTGCCCAACTGATCAGTGGTAACTGCCCAACCGGACGTAGCTCGGTGGTAATAACCTATCTGCCCAACCGGCCATAGCCCGGTGGTAACATCTGCCCGACTGGTCATAGACCAGTGGTAATTATAATCGACATCATAACCAAACTTCTACAAGTAATATCTATGCACTTCTTATGGTCATCACATAACCTGTAGGATCTACATAATCACATAAGACTTATAAGCACAACTCAGGCCATTAATACTTCTTCCCGCGTGACTTGACAATAACCAAATCCTAAGATACAACATAAACCTTTTTTCTAACATTAAATACCTCATTAGGGATCCTCTACTAGCACTCTATTCATGTCCTATAAAACATTCTTTAAGAACCTGTTCTTAAACTCGTTGGGCTATTATTATGGAGCCATCATCATGAACACATCTCACCTTGAAGGAACAAAATCATAAGGTAAGATCAACATCAATGAATAACATCAATAGCCATGAAACAAGTTCAATGATATCACAAGAACATCGGGAATTGTAAGCTATGGTATTTTAGAAATATGATTATTGAGGATATCATATCTAGGTTCACAACGAAGGGATCATGCCTTAAGAAAGAAGGGTTTAGCCTTAACATACCTAGAAACTCACTTCTCGGCTTTCCAACCTACCTCTTGCCTTGTAATCTATTTACGATCGCTTATACTCTCGTAATCTACATATAAAACCATTCCTACTATTGTTAGGCTCACCATCATACAGATGTCTTAAGCCTTTAATTTACATCAATTTTGAATCTGCCGAAATTCGGGCAGCATCTCCCCTGTTTATATGCCTAGCCCGAAATCACAATACCAACAACCAACAACAACAACAACAATACCAACATCAACAACAACATTATTAACACCAATATACTCCATAAAACGTCTCACACGATGTTTACCCCATTTCTCAACCAACTAATCCGTTATACGATGATTTAATAACTCTATTTTCGTAAATAAATCGAAATCAATATCAATAAAGAGATATCCACACCTTATTCTTACTAGAACCACAATATCTTCAATGGCTACTTTGAATCCAAGCCAAAATCCACCACAAAACGATACTATAATCGCAACTATATGCTATCCGGACCTAAATCCCGAGATTTCACTTGATTCGCGGTAAAATTTAGTAGACGGAAGTTGGGGGCACTTTCTAGAGGATTTGGGAGAGTATTAGGGGTGTGTTGGATGAAAAATGAGGGGTAAATCTCCTTTTATAAAGTTCTAGAGTCGGTTTCCGCCGACCTAGAATTTTCCCTTCACGTTCGCGAAGGGTAAATCCCTGCTCCTCTTCGCGCTCACGGCCCTTTGGTCGCGTTCGCGCAGGGTAAATTTCTGCTCTGGTGGCCTAACTCGTAACATCCATAACTTTCTACTCCGATGTCCTATCGATGACCGGTTTGTTGCGTTGGAAACTAGACTTCATGAACTTCAATTTGGGCTTTCGTTTTGCTTCAAAACTCCTTACATACTAAATGATATTCTTTCTCCAAGTTGGGCCAAAATTGCCCCTCATATTTTCTTCAAGTTCTAACAAATTTAATTTCCTTGATTTACTTGCCCCTGAATCCTTCCATAGCTTATTATATGAACTTAAACCCTCACAATCATAAGATAAGCGAATATAATCTCATATACCTCCTGAAAGGTAGCTCGAATCTCAACATACAAAACTACGGGGTGTAACACAAGACTTGCAGGTATTCAGAGAAAATGGGAGCTCATGGTCTATGTTAAGCCTAGGATAATGAAGACTTAGTTATTTTTCATCAAAAACTTATCAAGAAAAGGAAGTTTGAATTAAAACAGTTTCATAACTTAAGATTAATCTACATGTAGGTTCAAAGAACATAGATATCACAAGAAGGTCTATCAACCAAACAAGTTTAAAGAGACAACTTCTTTTTGAAAGTTCAGTAACAAAGCAAATTAACTGTTTCTTGTAATTTTCAAAATTGATCAACATTTTGACTTAAACAGCCTGGTCATGTTGTGAATGCAGACTAAATGGAAGGGCACAAAAGGGAAGGACAAGAATGGACAGTGAAACAGTCAAAGCACAAAACCAATTCTCTTTACTTCTAGTATTAACTAGATGATCACAACAAAAGAAAAACCAGGCAAACTGACACAAAATCTTACTTAATTCCAAGTTGCTTACAGGTTTTCAGTGCTAGGTGGTTGTATCCAATGAGAGAGACTTTATCACAATTCAAACAGACTAGGAGAATATAAGCAAGACACCATTGAAACAGTAGTCCAGACCACACACACAACTTGATCCTGTTAAAGAAAATTGTCTGTCTTAAGTGGTCACAGCACACATGGACAAAGATCCTTCTCTTTTAAAGTCCACTATCACTTTACACTACTGTTTTAGCCAAATGAAAAGACTAGGTACCAAACTTGTGCCAGCTTTGTCAAAACTTCTCAACACTTAGTAAAAAAAAATGATTCAAGAACAGCCTTGACTCTTCACCCTTTGGCTAAGAAGAGTGGTTCAATCAAATGACTAAACCAAAAACCAACTAGAGTTCAGTCCACATTTCAAATCATCTTCCTCACTTTGCCCTTTATTCTATGTCTAGGTGGAGTAAGTTTATATGGAAAACAACCTTCTTATAAGTAAAACACTCTAGATCACTTAGAAGAATCCAAACAAGCCATGACTGAGTCACATACACTTAAGCAAAACTCTAAGTGAGTTATTTCAGGGATAAAAAGCAGCAGTTATCAGACAAACAAAGAAAATAAGGCAGTTGGTTAATTAGAAACACGCCCAACCAGTTACAGGTTTAGATCAAGTAAGTTCCCCAAATCCACTCAACATGATCAAACAAATTCAAAAGAAAGGGGCCAGAACCCCATCATGAATAGACAAACTCAAAGAAGAAAAGGAAACAAGTAAGTGTAAATACAATTTTGAAAGAAGGAGATGAAAAATATGGACAGCACCTATACCAGGCACAACCAATCTCAACTCAACCAAACCCAACCTCTCATGGACCAAATTACACCAAACGGGACACAAACATGAATTCAGACAAGGCTAATCCACAAAGAACCAATTCCCAGGGGCCAATTATCAGAGAGGCTAGACTGTAACCATAGCTACCCTAGCCATGGACCATCAGTTGCAAAACTAAAAGTAAAGACTATAGACATTTCAAGTCAAGACATGAACCTATCTCTAATACAAACCTTAGTCAAGCAGAACAAATAAGACATAGACAGACATCAGTAAAAGGAACTCCATTAAACTACTGTTTTTTTCTACATTCAACACAGGTCCCATGCTCACTAGCTCAAGAAGAAAGGCAAAAGCTTAAACTGATTCACTTCTTCCTCAAAGCCTATTTTTATCTATAAAAGAAAACCAAGACAAACCTAGGGAACACAATGGTCCAAGTTCAAATGAGTTCTACCAATGTCTGTATCAAATTAGGCTAGACTAAGCTACAAGGATACAAACAGAAATCAACCAACAATGTCACCAAGTAGTTAACACCAGCTCCCAGCCTAAACAAACTACGATTATAATCATAATCAGCTAGCAGAGACCATAACAACTATAAGACATAACTAAAACAAGTATTAAAAGGCTGAAATTAAAATAAAGGAAATAACAAGAGCAAGTGTTACCTTTTGTGAGCACGGCCAAGACCAAAAGTGAACTTAGATAGCACCTCTTCCAAGAATCAAGCCCAAAATGCCAAGAAAGTAAAAAAAAACAAATTTTAGAAGTAGGTTTTCGAGCAAAATCGAAGAAACCTTAAGAACTTTGAACAAAATTTCAACTTTTAAGGACTGATATCTCAACCCTTAGTATTTTCTTAGTTTTTTCCGACCTCTTTTTTTCGTGAATACGGGTTTCTATTTATAGAAACAATAGAAACCCCAAAATGTTTGAAAACCACAAAAACTCGATGTGGGACTTGCAAGTTTGTGCAAGTCTCACACATAAACCTAACGGCTCAGATCTAAAGCATAAATGAAATCAAAGGTTCAAACATCTAAAATCTACAGATTCATATAAATAAAGGGGGTGGGTATACCTTTGGGGTCTGTTTGGCCTGAATTTAGGGAGAGAAGGACAAAGCATTGAATGCTTTGCCTCCTCCCCGCTTCATATCGATGGGACACGTCGTTGAACAGTTGCGGTAGGTGGTGGAGGACAGGAGCAGTGCTAGGGTTTCACCCTAGCCGCCTCCTTTTCCTCTCATTTACACCGAGGCCCCTATGCGAAATAAAAATGAGCGGGGGAGGAGTATAAGACTCCCCCCTTCCTTTTAATTGTTAAGTGGGTCGGGTCACGGTCCATTTGGACTGGGCCTAGTCCATCCATTTTTTAAAAGGGCCTAGTCTCATATATATACGTATATATATATACGTGTGTGTATATGCACCATGTATATTGATATATACATGGTGTATATACATACATATATATAGAGGGTGGGGAAAAAAACTAATACATAATTAAATAATGAAAAACCTAATTGTTAGTCCAATAGGACTTAAATAGTTTAAGAATGCAAACCCTTAAAATAAAAGCAAAAATCATTTTGCAGATGTCGGTCTTCGAGTTAAGAAAATTAATCGATTACGCAAGCGCGCGCTGGATTTGGATTTAAAGGGTAAAATGCTCATTCTTTTTAATTACTCAAAATATCTTGGACAATAAAACTGGAATAAAATTGTTCATTAATCTAATTTTCCTGATTTAATTTAACTAAACGAATAATTATCCAAAAAGAGTTTTCTTGCCCCTTTGAGTAATTGCCATAAAGATTTCTTCAACAAATGAATTTCCACAAAAATTAAAATACTTCAAATGTTTCTTTATCAATTCAAAAGGGTGACATGTTGTCCCAAATAATTTCATAAAATCACCTAGACCCCTTTTGCGGTGCACAGCTGATTTTATTTATTGTCCAAGGACTCCGAACATTTAAAATAGACTTCTGGAGGTCAAAAATTAGGTGTCAATACTTGTATTAAATTTTCATCCGGGGAATGCCCCGACGTACTTGTGATGGAGCTCGAGGTGGACGTGATCAGAAATTAGTATACGATAGCTTAGTTTAGTTTTATTTTTGTTTTCTTTTTGACATTTTTAGAAAAGGTCAACAACCTCGAGCCATTATGTGTGCGTGCTTGCTTGTTTGAGTTTACCTGATTGAGTTTCTATTTTAAGCCAATACGCAGTCAATAAAGCGATCGTGCTAGAACCACGGGACTCGAGGGATTCCTCACACCTTCCCTCGGTCAACAGAATTCCTTAACCGAAATCTCTGTCGTTGGTCAGTTTTAGAGTCAAACTTGTTCTTAAAACGGACAACTATTTTAAGGTGACTTGACACATCGAAACTCATTGTCAAGTGGCGATTCTTGTTATTTGTGAAATAATCCTTTTTGAAACACATTTGGTCACTTTTGATTTGAAAATCTTTTTTAACTTAACATATAAATTATTTTTGTGGAAAAAAAGGGTGTGACAGGAGTGATATAATAAAATTATTATTTTATTTTGGCTCCTTAACAATCGTGTCAATTCAATACATAACAAGTAAAAATGTACGGACGTAGAATAATCTTAATTGTATCTTGTTCATCGACCACGTTAAAAAGAAAAGAAAGGAAGGCGTCTCTCTTATTTGAAGCAGAAAAAGACATTTTCCTTTAAGCAAAACGAAAGAAAAAAAGAAGAAATATGGCTCATTTACTTTTAATTTATGACAGATTTTTCTGAGTAAGTAAACAAGAATCGACAAACCCTTTCCCAGGACAGCGACAATTTTCTGATCAACTAATTACTGCCATATTTTATTTGCTTTTCTTTTCCCTTCACTTTTAATTTACTGTGTTGTGAATAGTGATTGTTCTACGTTTGAGCTGATGTGTCAGCCTCGTCAGTTCTCTCTATCATCATTTCAATGGTCTCGTTTCTGTGCTGTCTACCAAAGCCATCAATTCTTTATTTACTTCAACTGTCCCTATCTTATTTTCCTTCAATTTTTCTTTACTGAAAACGAAAATTATTTTGGACAATGAGCTTTCACAAGATAGGAGTATCATTTATTTTGGAGACTTCGATCCATCATTGTCTTACTATCTCCTAAAGCGCATGTTTTCTTTCTTTTTCCACACACTTACCATAACAATCCGGTGATTCCCATTGCATTTTACCCCGCCCAACTCCAAGCTAGCGTGAGCTCGTGATCTGTGCACGAGGGGAGGCAGGGGTTTAAAATACGAAGAAGTAAACACGCGAAGAAGCCAAAGGGAATTCAATATCAATTACATATACATAAAAAAATAATTTTAATCGTGTATAAACGATGCAAATTTCCATCGAAGGGGATTCGATGAACCCCCTCGGCCCTACCTGGCTCTACCCTTAAGTGGAGCTAGTTCGGACTTAGGATTGTTGGGTTTGGTGACTAAGTTATTCCGAGATTATAGCCCGGATTATAATTCTTGGATTAATTTATTTCACCTGGGAGATGAAATAAAATAACACCAAGTTTTGACGGGATCTCTAGGATAAAGTTTGAACTAAATTTATACAGTACTTTATTTAGTTGAAGGTATAAATTTATCCTTTCAAACAATCTATAAATTTAATATCAAACTTAATCCTAAGATATCCCATAAATCAAACGGACTTGGGGGTTATTTGATACCAAGGCTAATAAAAGATTAATCTAAAAATAAAACGTAAGATCTGGAAGGCAATAGAACGTCACATAATTTAGGGGTGTAAATAATACGATAAAATTAAGTTCAGGAGAATAATAGGACCTTCGCATAGTTTGGATGTGTAACTGAAGACGGTTCTTATGCCTTATCCCATTAATATCTTTAACTAATTTTCTTAATGGGTGTGTCACATCCTAAAAATTAATTTATTTTAAAATGGAGGAAATAGTATGCTAACGAAGTCATTAGTAAAATTAGAAAAACAGGAACAATGCTAATATACTATAATTACGACAGTATATACTGCACTACATGTGAATCTCTTTTTACCAAATACCAAGGCTAGGCCTAATTATACATGTACATAGAAGACTGCTATTTATTTTTAGCCCCAGAATTTTTGTGGAAAAATTATTTCCCGAACACAATCGAAATCGAAATTTTGTATTTAGAGGTCGTTGTAGAACTACCACAAAATATAAATTTATGCTACATTCGTTTTCGCTATTACAAAGTAAAAATAGAAACTTTACTACTTTACGATTTATTTGTGTTTAGTACGAAGAAAAATAAATATCTCAAATTGAATTAATGAACGAGAATTATAAAAATAACTAATAATTTGTAAATAATATCTCAAGTTAAGGTTAAAATAATCAAATTCCACAAAAAGTTATAGTGGGATAATAAGTTATCTTTCATTCTAAATAAAAAAATTCGAGTTGAAGCTGTGAGAATGCATTTCCTTTTCTATGACATTTTTATTCTCAAATAAAAGAGTTCGGGTGCAAATTTGAATTAGTTTAACTGGAAACCAAAAAAAAAAAAAACATATGAAAAAAGGAAAAGAATAGAATGAAGTAATTTGATAGACAGTGAATCTTGAATTTGCGTGCTAGCCAAGAGGTTTCGACTACTCGTAAAAACAAAGAACAGTCAAAACAACTAAACGACATAGTAGTACAAAAGCTGCGAGAAAACAAAAAGACGAAGAGGTAAAAGATAAAGGAACGGCAGATATGTGCAAGTGAGTTGTCGCCTGTCGGTGAATTTGGAAGAGAGGTGACGAAAGACACTATCAAATCATCAGGAAGGGACAGGACGCACCCCCTTGTAACAATAGACACACGCACGTGAAACTTTAGTTTTTTGTCTCACCCTTCAATAGTATAAAGCACATTTTTTATTGTAATATTGTGCTGGTATGAAAACTATACTTACTTAGAAAAGAAATGAATTTACTCTGGGGCAGCGGATGTGGTTGTTTTCTCTCATAATTAAAGGTTTTGGGTTTAAGTTTTGAGTATGAAAAAATTCTTGATAAGGAACCTTTTTTATTAAATGGGGTCCTATGCGATGCGAATCCGAATATTATCGGGCTCTAATGCGAATACTGAACACCAGATAAAAAACTTAAAAAAAGAAAAAAAATGACTGTGATGGGAGCATTGAACTTGAACGGAAAAACTTAACAGGAACAGTTCATAAGCAACTGAGGGAGGTACTTCTTCACTTAAAAAGAGCATTAGTTTAGTTATTCCTCCTTCCGTCCCATAATAATTGTCATTTTAACCAAAAAAAATTATCCTTTTAATAAATGTCACCTCAGTAAACCAAGACATAAATTGACTAGTTTTTTCAATTTTACCCTTAGACAAAAAGACAAGTTAAAGTGACATCTAAATGATGATTCGAAGACCACATAAAAACTTAGTATTGTTGGATTCTAAATGTCAAAAGGTTCACTACTTGTGCTTGCTTTAATCAAGAGGAAAAGTAAATTATTTTTATTATATAAGGGCAATTAGGTAAACTTCACATAGCATTATTGGTTCTTAATATGCGTGTTTTTAACTGGGATGACACTTATTATGGGACAGAGGGAGTAGTACTTACTATAGTACTAGTTTATGTTTACAGGTTTTTTATTTCATTAAGTTACGGAGTACTTAATTCTATGACTAAGCCTGTTAACCGGGCAGGTTAAAACCGGTAAATTGGTAACCGGAACCGGTAAAATCGGCACCGGAACTGGCTCCGGTATATCGATTTAACAGTTGCAGAAATCGTAATATACCGGGCCGGTTACGGTTTTATTGTGGAGAACGTTAACCAGTAAATATTCAAAAAAAAATTAATTGCTGGAATATAGACGTTATTTGGTTGTTGCCCAACGGTCCAAATTGATAAAATGGTCGTTGCCAACGGCCAAAAATAACATTTTTGGATGCCCCAACCCCCCTCCCCCCTTCCCCCGAAACTTTTATTTTTAATACTTTAATCCCTTTCCCACTCCTATATAAATCCCTCTCCATTTTATTTTCATCCACACCAATTTTCTCTTTTCAAATCTCAAATTCTCTCAATTATTAGCTATTTTAAAATTACAAGTTCTCTCAAATTCTCAATTATTAGCTATTTTATAATTTGCAATTGTACAAAAATAAAAGTGTTGGTGGAGTTGGTGGATTTGCAAGTCTAGCCGCCTTCAATTCAACATTTGTTATGGCGGAATTTATTTCGGCAATTTGGTACATTCGTTGCAACTCTATTTTTAATTTTCGCAATTAAATTTTTACAATTTATTTTCTTGCAATTTATTTTCTTGCGATTTATTTGCTTGCGATTTAATTATGTCTAAGAGAGTTAGAAGAGGCGGTAGTAGTGGGTGGAGGAGAAATATGGAGGAAACATTTGTGCCGGAAAATGAAGCGTATATGATAGGTTAAGTTGACATTACTCAAAATAATCCAATTTTAGATCATGAAGCATTAGAACACCAATTTGGCTCAACCTATAATGAAGTTGTTGATGATAATGACATTGCTGACGAAACGCAATCACCAGAATATCCAATAAGAGATACATAAAAAACACAACAATCACAAACACAACAAAAACCGACAAAAATTCGTACGTCAACCTCTAAAGTTTTGAATTTTATGACTAGAGATAGGAAGAAAGAAATAGTCACATGTAATTTATGTAAAAAAAGTATTTCAATTCAAGTGTAGGACCAATAAGGATGGGGGAACGGGTTCATTGAGGACTCATTTATTGACTATACATAAGAACGTTTGGGTAGAGGGAACGGGTTTTGTAGGGGGTACTCAACGAACAATAGACCCACATACCAAAAAAACTTTTAGTTACAACCAAAAGAAAGACCGTGTAGAGATAGCTAAAATGGTAGCTTATGATTGTTTACCATTTTCCATTCCTTCGGGGCCGGGTTTTATTACTTATATTCAACGTAGTTATCATCTGATGTTTGAGGGTATTCCTAGAAGTACTTGTAGAGCGGATATTATTTATTTATATATAAAAAAAATATAGATTTTATTTGCGCCATACACTTAATTCTTTAAATTATAATGTTTCTCTTACTGTCAATATTGGTCTTAGTCTTAATAAGTTATAATTTTTTGCTATTACATGTCATTGGATAGATGATAATTGAGTCATGCAAAAAAGAATTATAGCTTATTTATATGATGAAGGAAAGAGTCGTCATAATGGTAAATTTTTAGCGGAGAGAATAACAACTATGAAACTTTTTCAAATTTACAAAAAAAACAATTTGTATTGCTTTAGATGATGCTACTAACAACACAAGCGTGGTTGGCCTTATAAAAATGGAATTAAAACCTCCACTAGCAGATATTTTTCTTGCAAGATGTAGTTGTCAAATTTTAAACTTGATTGTTAAATATGGTCTTTCCTTATTTGATGATCCTATTCAAAAGATTAGAGATGTTGTTGCTTTTGTTTTTTGTAATTCAAGTAAGGCTAAAATGAGAGATTTTAAAAATCTATGTGAGAGTCTTGGTCTTAGACCTAGGAAAATTCAAGTTGAAGTTGATACTAGGTAGAACTATAATTACATTATGTTGCAACAAGCATATGAATATAGGATTGCCATACAAAATGCTCACAACAATCACAATAAAGAGGTTTCTGAGTGGTTATTTGATACCGATTGGGAAGATGTTTCGAAATGTAAAGCACTTTTAGAACATTTTTATAATGCTACTCTCGCTTTTTCTAGACAATTTTATCCCGCAGTTACCGAAATTTTAGCATACTTGACCGAAATAGCTAGAGTTTTATTTGAGTATAAGGCAAACCCGGTTATCAAGCGGCTATTCATTCTATGAGGGAAAAATTTAAGAAGTATTATTTTCCCATACCAACTTTATTCATATTGGGTTCTATTTTAAATCCTTGTCTTAAAACTTCTTATACCATTCAATTGGTTAGACTAATTTATGAATATTTAGAAATTACCACCGAGGAACCATCACAGTTTGAGGCCGAGAGAGCTATAGAAATTGAGCTTAAAAAAGTTTTTGAATATTATTCTAAGTTGGAAGAAAGTGTTACTCCCGTTGCTCCACCACCTAGTACTTCTACTTCTCAAAATAAAGGAAAAGGCATGTCAAGTTTAGATGTTTTTCGGAGAATGTCTTCTTCTACTACTCAAACTACTGCAAACTTTGATGAACTTCACTTTTATTTGTCGCAGCCATTGGTGCAAATGATCGTGCCCGAAGTGGATGTCCTAGGATTGTGGAAGAAATTCAAGGTGAATTATCCCGTACTTGCAAGAATGACTCGGAATATATTTAATGTTCAAATATCAACAGTGGCTTCGGAAAGTGCATTTAGCCAAGGAAGACAACAAATTGGAGACCATAGATACTTTTTATCTGGATTTAGCTTGCAAGTACTAGATTGCATTCGCGATTGGATTCGATCGGATCGGCGCAACCAAAGGCTAGAGGTGAGGCAAGGCGAAGAGGAAGAGAATGAATTTTTAATAGCAAGTGAAGTGGACTAATTTGAAGATGGAAGATATCCCAATGGATGAATATAATAGAGATGAAATTAGTGAAATGGTGCTTACAATTTAATTTTATTCTTGTACTACTTAGTTGCAACTCATGTATTATTTGCAAGTTAAAAAAATTACAACTTGCAAATAAATGTTATCCATTAATAAATAAAAATTATGGCTCATTGAGCTTTCTTCTATTTACTTGTGTTTATATTCTTACTTATATTAATGAATAAAAATTATGGCTCATTGAGCTTTCTTCTATTTACTTGTGTTCATATTCTTACTTATATTAAGTTAAGAAAATACCTACAATATACTTAGAATATACTTATAATATACATCTACTTAAATTTTAAAAATAGAAAGTTAATGACTATGAGCCTGTTTGGATGGGCTTATGCCTATAAGCTGCAAACAGCTTATAAGCTAAAAAAAAATAAGTTGGGTAATCTAATTTTTTTTTTTTTTGGCTTATAAGCTGCTTTAGATAAGCTAAGTCAAATGGGCCCAATTATTTTGTTGAGCTTATTTTAAGCACAAAATGACTTTAAGCTGGTCAGCCAAACACTCAAATAAGCTGAAAACAGCTTATAAGCAACTTATAAGCCAATCCAAACGGGCTCTATATATATTTATAAATATACAATCTTGAATTTTATAATACTCATGAGTTATTAGGAAATATAAAATTTAAGTAATACATATAACCTAAACATATATGCCTACAATATACTTAGAACATACTTATAATATACATATACTTAAGTTATAAAATAGAAAGTTATATACTTAGAAAAAAAAACAATCTTGAATTTTATAATACTCATAAGTTGTTACTTGTTAGTAAATATATAAACTTATATATAAATATATATATAGTAACATAACATAACATAACATATGTAAATATATAAATATACTTAAGTTAAAAATATACCATCTTGAGTTTTCTTAATACTTATAACCTGCATATATATAAAACTTATATATATATATATATATATATATATATATATATACACACACACAGACAAACTAATACACTATGGTGTTAATTTATGTGTAAAATACGTAATTAAGCAAAAAAATAAAAGAAAATATGTTTTTGGGCTAACCATTTACCGGTTTGGTAGAAGGGTACCGGTTCCGGGTCGGTTAGAGCCAAACCGACCGACTAACCGATAATCGTCAACTTTACCGGTTCGGAAACCAGTAGCCGGTCGATTTGCTAACCGGAACCGGTTCCGGTTCCGGGTCAATCGGTTGACAGGCCTACTTATGACTTATAGCCTGTTTGGATAGTCATTGCCCACAACTGTTATATTGTATTGTGCTGTTAATTTAAATATAAGATTTGTTTTAATTGTTACTTAATACTGTATTGTATCATTAAATTCATAACGAACGATTTGGTGTGATCGCGTCATTACCTTATCTTTTTTTCTTACTTTGTCTTTCTCTATTATCCAATAATTCTATTTTATCTATTACCATACATTTTTATAGTAGTTCTATTCCGTACCCTATTTTTCTTGCAGGTTTATTCTTCAAATTGATAATGTTTGATACTATGTAACGACGAGAAATAATTCAATCTATCCAAACGTTTTATGCCTCAAAATAATATAATACGATACGATACAACACAGTACAAGATAATACGTTACATTATGAAACTATATGTAACAACCATCCAAACAAATTAAAGTGTTAGTATTCAGATCAATTTGCTCATATCTTGACTATTTTACGTATATTCTATTTCCTACCATATCCAATAACTTTTTCTATTTATAATTTAAATACATAAAAAGAAACCACCATAGTACTTTTTAGTTTCATTGAAATTCAACCTAAAACCTCATATGTTTCACCCACGTTCATAGATTACTACCACACCTTTGGATTGATTAATAAGTTATACTTCTCCATTTCATTTAGTGTGAATATATCTAATTTGTAATTTTAAATATTATATAGTTACAAACTCATGTTATTAAAGGAAAAAATAAAAAGTTCAAAAAAATGTTAAGGAATTGTTGAAATCCTTCAACCTTTAACGTACGTCTAGATGGAGATAATAAGCATTTTAATATCATATTAAAGTTCCATATTCATTCATCAATCAATGAGCATAAAGATGTAACCATTTTCACACGTTTTGGTGCCATAACATGGCAATTACTTTTGTCCTTTCAGTATCTCATTACTCATATGAGTTATGGATGAATGTGATCTTATTTTTCTTTGTAATCTCGTACTCCTAATTCCCCCATATTTTTCATATTTATATCTCTTTAATACCCAACTAATCCACTCTTTCATCCAATTCAATTCACAAGGATGAATTCTTCAACTATAGATAGTTTGTCATCCTTATCTTATGGGTGTAAGAAAAATATTGGAAAGTTCTTGAAAAAGTGAGGATAAAAGAGAGTAATTTTATGTTGAAGGAAGGTGTTCTTTTTTGTGGAGCTTTGAGGAAGGTGTTTTTTTGGGTGGAGTTTTGGACTCAATATCTTATCCAGAGTTGTTTGAGTCACATGACGTTGACCGGCTGTTGTATCCTGGAGGGGACAAGTCAGAGTTATACTGCTGGACCGGTAAAAATTATACCGCAGTGAGCTTGAATCTCCTTAAAGAGAGCGAGATATCCGCGCCTCAGCCTGAAGAATATTTATTTGCTTTGTTCTTCGTTTTTCCATTTTGTTTTTCAACTGTAATTTATTGTAATTTGTGGTATATTCACCAACACGACTCATATTGGAAATCTGGTACTCTCTCTGTCAAAATTTATGTGTCATATATAGTTTGGATTTCGAGAGTCAACTTCTTTAATTTTGATCGTAAATTCGGATATACTACTTTAAGTCTTTTAAAAAAAATCTATATATTTGAAAATTACGTAAAAAATATTATAAAAATAATAATTAGTAATTTAAAATATTTAAAATTCATATGAAAAACTAAGATCAACGAAAAATATTTTTAACTCTTGAAATCTGAATACCTTAAGAAAGAATCTTTTGATAACGAACACGATATTTCTTTAATGGACCTACTTGCTAAGAATTTTAAACTTGAATGATTAAACTGAAGAATAATAACAGTAATACTAACAATAAATGCACCAGTTGAATATATTTAAGGCCTGCTTTATCGTAGTTTAGTTGATTTTTCCTTATTCTCTTTCCATAAGAATTCCTTAACCTCCTGCTAAAATTTTGCTGTCTTTGTCTTTACTGTTTCAGTCTTTCAGATAAGCATTTGGAACAATTGTCCCTGTGTCACTAACTATTGTTCCTTTATTCCAAAGAGTTGCTCCTTTTTTGTTGCCATTTTTTAATTGGAGCACCCAAAAACTTAAAACAAAAGAAAAAGACTACAGAAAGGCCAAAAGAAGCTTCTTTTCTGCATCAACAAAACCCCTAATGGCCTGAACCAAAACCAAAGTTGCTTTTTTCTGTCACTTGCTCAATATTTTCTTGTGAATTTTTTTTTCCTTTTCTTTTAAGCTGTATTTGTCCATGTCTATACCAGTAGAACATGATTACATTGGTTTATCAGAAACTACTTCTTCTTCATCTTCATCACCTACTGATTGTGAGGATCTTGAAAAAAATAATGTTATGAAGCTAAAGGAGACTGAGTTGAGACTTGGGTTGCCAGGTTCTTGGTCACCAGAGAGAAAAGAAGCAAGTGGATTGTCTCTTTTTGGCAGAGATTTGGAAGATAGGAATACTACCCCTTTGAAGAGGGGATTTTCTTATAACATTGATGTCTCTAAGAAAGATAATAAGGCTGGTCTTCAAGCTAAAAAGCCTGTTGAAGAAAACAAGTCTACTCCAGCTAATGGAAATGGTGTTGTTTCTCATGCTTCTAAGTAAGTTTGCCTTTTTCTTGTTATAAATTGTCTGGTACTTTGTTTTGCATGTTGATAGGAAAAAATGGGGAGAAAAACAGTCTTTGTGACCTACAAAGAGTTATGTGCCATAGCATATTGTATTTAATGAGTTTCAAGTGGAGTGGAATCAAGGCATAACTATTGTTGTTGACATAGGTTTTTTTTTTTTTTTTTTTTTTTTTTTTTTTTTTTTTGTGTGTGTGTAATTGAATTGGATGGACTTGCAATCTGAGGCCTGGCTCTACCCTTACAAGATGCTAATGTACCCCTGCTAATTTTTTTCTAATGTACCCCTGCTAATTTTTTTCTAATGTACCCCTGCTAATTTTTTTCTAGTACCAAGACCAAATATATTCACTTAATAATTTACTCCGTGTATCCCACTTTATGTGATACAGTTACTGTTTGGAGAGTCACATGAGTTTTTCGTACATTGTGATTTGTTATATGCCTTTTAGATATTTTGAAGGGTTAATACTTTTTATTTGGTTTCTATTTATGTAAATTTTATTTAATAAAACTTGAAGATTCATGTTCCAATTCACATTGTAAATTAGATAATATTATCGAGTCTTTTTGCTGCTGGGTCACTGCAAGAGGCCTGAAGGGATGAAATTAACCTGTTCCCCTGCTACTTTTTGTAATTCTAGACCACATATCCTTACAAATAGCATGAATATATTGAGTCTTGTTGCTGCATCTTGTATAATTTGGTTATGGATTTCTACTATTAGCCGAATAACTGGATTACTGTAATGTTGTGTATTAGGGCACAAGTTGTGGGATGGCCACCAATTAGATCATTCCGCAAGAACACCCTCGCCTCCAATTCGTCGACGAATAATGAGACTGAGAGAAAATCAGGAAGAGAGTGTCTTTATGTTAAAGTTAGCATGGATGGTGCTCCATACCTGAGAAAAGTCGATGTCAACACGTACACCAACTATGCAGAGCTCTCATCAGCTCTTGAGAAAATGTTCAGCTGCTTTACCATTGGTATAAATCTCTCTTTATATAATGTAAAGACTAAAACCTCATGCAATGTTTTTGGGAGGCAATCAAATTTCCAACATGAAAAATATCTGCTATTTTCATTCAAATTGGGCGCATAACTTTTGGCTGGAGCAACCAAAAATTGTCATCTTTCAAATTCCCATCTTTGCTCTTCATTTTCTTCCTTTACTCCGTTACGTCTGTGATTAGTAGGATAACAGTGTTCTTTATTGGAATCAATACATTATCTTTGTTATGCTGTTCTCTTTTCTTTGTTTGTTCCTTTAAATTAAGAATTTGATTATTACTCCATATGTAGTATGAAGCTTGATAGCATGCTTCTTAGGTTCATTCAGAGGGGTGCAGCCTCTTTTTTACCTTTTCTCTCTATCAGCTTCATCACTTGTTACTGTAGAACACCACAATCTTATGAAACATTGAAACTGAAAAGCATTAGTTTCATGTATGCATCTCAGTGATACATACTTTTTATAATCATTTTTAGGTCAATGCCACTCTGGTGGACTTCCTGGGCAAGAGGGGCTTAGTGAAAGTCACGTGATGGATCTCCTTGACGGGTCTGAGTATGTGCTGACTTATGAAGACAAGGATGGTGATTGGATGCTTGTTGGCGATGTTCCTTGGGAGTAAGTTTTTCGTCCAAGATTCTTTTTCATGATTCAAAAATGGATGAAGTGATTTTGCTTGTCAATTTTCCTCTATTTGGAGGGTTGGCATTGGGGCCATCTGTTATTGGAATGTAACAATAGCTGCTGGCTTGGAGTCTTCATTTTTTTTTTTTTACTTCATTTCTTGTTCTACATCTATCTTTTCCCCTGTCTCAGCTCATCTTGTTAGGATCTAAATTGGAAAATTTATGTTTTAAATGCTCAATTCGTCGTCTATGCATCTACTTATTGGTTGATATGGATGTTGAATTAGGATGTTCATAGACACATGTAAGAGACTGCGGATTATGAAAAGCTCAGAGGCAATTGGACTAGGTATGTCCTATCCTTGATATCTTGTGCCTGTGCCATTCGCTCGTGCCCTCCATCTGCAATTTCATATGACAACTCGTCCCCTTGCGTCAGGGAAAACCATCTTGTACTCCTCTTTAAGAATAGTACATGGATCGTTGGAGTAGAATGTTTTTTACTTGTTAGTCTAAAACTGGGCTTCAATGACTTAATTGAATCTCTTGCTTTGCAGCTCCAAGGGCCATAAGCAAGTGCAAGAACCAAATTGTTGCATGAAGTTGCTGTGAAGACAGGACGATTCAGACAATGGGAAAAGCTTTTGTGTAAAAAATTTATCCTTTTATCTAACTTCGAATATGGATTTAGCTTAAATATGTAGCATTCCGTGAAGGGGAGAACTGCCTTGTCAGAATATACGATCAACTATATCCAGATTTTTGTAGGCTGAAAATATATCTCTGCTGAAATTGTTAGTGCTTCTAGTCTTATATAATACTGGATTAAAATGAGCTTAAATGAAACGACAACTGCCTTGTCAGAATATACGATCAACTATATCCAGATTTTTGTAGGCTGAAAATATCTCTGCTGAAATTGTTAGTGCTTCTAGTAACCTTTTATATTTATTTTAATTGTCTTATATAATACTGGATTAAAATGAGCTTAAATGAAACGATATGGACTGAAGTCAATCAGCTTTACTTGCTCTTTAACCTTTTAAATAGGTAGTCCATGATGAAGAGTACACTTAAGAAGAGTCAAGATATCGTCACCCAAATACTCAAAAACAACACACGCATGTTGCTTATTTGGACCAAAGTGTGTAAAATGGTCCACTGGCCTCAGCTGAGGCGACCACACTGAAGATTAAATGAGACGATATGTAACAAGCATCCAAAGAGTGTTAAACTCGTTTCTTGTCTATTGCAATAATAACATCAGTATCCATGTCAAAGCAATCAATAGCAATTTCTATGGGCTCGGTTGGTTGGAAACAACTTATTTCGGGATTAGTTATCCCACCTTGAAGGTGGGATCAAAAAACACTTTAATTTCAGGATAACTAATTCCGGGATTACTGTTGGGAATAAACAAGCAATAATCAAATTGCACGACGAGGTAACAACGGAAGAAATATCCAAGCCAAAACTTCCCACACTATTTGAACCAAGAGAAGACAATAAACACTAGCACAAATGGAAATCCAAGCAGCAGCTATACCAACAATAAAATAGCAAAGCAAGCAAAAATAAATCGAATGGAAGAGACCAAATTTACGTGGTAGAACCCCTTCAAGGTGAAGAGGAAACATCCACGGGACCTCCGGCCCACAAAAGCTCCACTATAATCAACAAGAGTTACAACATTGTTCTCCAAATGGCTACAACAACAAAGCCAAGCATGGAGCAACAATACATAAAAGATAGCACCAAAACCAGTGAAGAAAAGAGAGAAATCACCCCCAAAAACGAGCTACTGTTCGTACACGAAAACTGGAGCTACAGACCACAAAATCCGATCTCCACCGTTGAAATCGAAGAACCAGATGTTGAGAACCCCCAGTTCAAATGTCAGCACGATCCAACGGTTAACGAATCGGAAAACGCAATTTAAAGTGGACTGCTGTAGCAGAAAATTTCTGGACGAAAATCTGCTTTCTCTCTCACGTTTTTCTCTCTATATGGCTGCTATGAATTCACTCTTGTGTTCTCAAAATAAGACCTAAATTGATCCTATATATAGAGTAAATTTTGGGAAAAATTGGCCTGGTCCAAATTGGATTGAGTTTTATTAATCCAATTCCACATAGGAAGGGAAAACCCAAAAACCTAACAATTCTCCCCCTCCCGACTATGTGGAGGAAACCGCCATCCCGGCGATCAAGTAACACTCTTCAAACTTCCCTCTTGGCAAACCTTTAGTCAACATATCCGAACCATTATCATCGGTGTGAATCTTCTCAAGTTCAAGCAACTTAGAATCCAACACATCTCTAATCCAATCGTATCTCACATCAATATGTTTCGACCTACCATGAAATGTAGAGTTCTTGCCAAGATGAATAGCACTTTAACTGTCGCAATAAAGAACATACCTCTCTTGAGCAAATTCAAGTTCCTCCATAAGTCTCTTCATCCAGAGCAACTCTTTACAAGCTTCAACGGTAGCTATAAGCTCAGCTTCTGTAGTAGATAGAGCAACATAGTTTTGCAACCTAGATTGCCAAGACACAGCTCCCCCTGCATAAGTAATCAAGTAGCCCGAAGTAGACTTACGAGTATCAATATCACCGGCCATATCTAAATCAGTGTAACCACAAAGAATAGGCTTTCTTGTCCCAAAACACAAACTCAGACTAGAAGTGCCACAAAGATATCTCATAATCCACTTCACAACATTCCAATGCTCTCTTTCCGGATTAGAAAGAAAACGGCTGACAACCCCAACGACATGAGCAATATCTGGTTTTGTACAAATCATTGCATACATCAAATTGCCAACGGCTGAAGAATAAAGAACTTTCTTCATATCTTCCTTCTTACTATCACTAGAAGGACACTTCTTCATGCTCAATTTGAAGTGCATAGCTAAAGGTGTTTTGACAACCTTAGCTTTATTCATGTTGAATCTGCAAAGTACTTTTTGAATGTACTTCTCTTGTGATAACCACAACTTCTTGGCCTTTCTGTCACGAACAATCTGCATGCCAAGAATCTGCCTTGCTGGTCCCAAGTCTTTCATAGCAAAAGACTTATTCAATTCTTGCTTCAACTTCTGGATTCTACAAGAATTCTGACCAACAACAAGCATGTCATCAACATAAAGCAATAGAATGATAAAGTCACCATCAGAGAATTTTTGCACAAAAACACAATGATCTGAAGAAGTCTTCTTGAAGCCCTGTTGACTCATAAAAGAACTAAACTTCCTGTACCACTGCCTGGGAGCTTGTTTTAAAGCATACAAGCTCTTCTTCAATTTGCAAACATAATTCTCTTTACCCTTGACTTCAAAACCTTCTGGCTGCTCCATATAAATTTCTTCATCTAAGTCACCATGGAGAAAAGCAGTTTTAACGTCCATTTGTTCAACCTCTAAATCTAGACTTGCAGCCAAGCCCAGAACAACCCGAATGGATGACATCTTCACAACTGGAGAAAAGATTTCATCAAAATCAACTCCCTTCTTCTGATTAAAGCCCTAGACAACCAATCTAGCCTTGTACTGCGGAACTGAGTTACCATCTTCATGTTTCACCCTAAAAACCCACCTGTTTTTCAAAGCTTTTCTATCTCTTGGAAGCTTAACCAGATCAAATGTATGATTATCATGCAAAGATTTAATCTCATCTTGCATAGCATCAAACCACCTTTCCTTTTCTTCACTATCCATGGCCTCATAAAAACTTTCAGGTTCTCCCCCATCAGTCAAGAGTACAAACTCATTGGGAGAATAACGAGATGAAGGTACTTTCTCTCTAATAGATTTTCTGACTCTGGAACATCAATAGCAACTGGTTGCTGGCCAACCACATCATCTTCCACTGGAGCATCAACAACATCATGCTGGTCATTCTGAACATGATCACTATCTTCATTATCAACTTGATCTTCATTATTTTGAAGATTTTCTTCAGGTGCAATAGTCACAGGAACTGGATCAACATCAACTAAGCTCTTATTGCTTTGAGAATCAACCTTCTCAGTTTTTTCAAAATCTTTAATTGTTTGGTTTTCAAAGAACACAACATCACGACTTCTAACAAGTTTCTTCTGAATTGGATTATAGAAACGATAGCCAAATTCGTCTTGACTATAACCAATGAAGATACACTGCCTAGTTTTAACTTCCATCTTTGACCTCTCATCCTTAGGAACATGCACAAAGGCCTTACACCCGAAGACTCTGAGATGAGCATAAGAGACATCCTTACCAAACCAAACTCTGTCAGGGACATCACCATCCAAAGCAACAGTAGGAGATAAATTGATAACATAAGCAGCAGTATTAAGTGCTTCTGCCCAAAATGAATCTGGCAGCTTAGCATCTGAAAGCAAACATCTAACCCTTTCAACTAGAGTTCTGTTCATCCTCTCTGCTAAACCATTTAACTGAGGAGTCTTTGGAGGAGTTTTCTGATACCGAATACCCTGCTGTCTACAATAATTATCAAAGGGACCAATGTATTCACCACCATTGTCTGAGCGGATGCATATTAGTTTCTTCCATGTCTGTCTCTCAACCAAGGCCCGAAAAGTCTTGAACACATCAAGTACTTGATCCTTGGACTTCAAAGGAAATACCCAGAGTTTGCGAGAGTGATCATCAATAAAAGTCACAAAGTAAAGTGCACCATCACGAGAGCTTACTTTAAAAGGACCACACAAATAAAAATGAACTAACTCCAGCAAATCCAGCTTTCTTGAAGGCGAATGACTGTGAAAAGAAACTTTTTTCTGTTTCCCGGCTAAGCAATGAACACATCTCTTTAACTTTGCTTGTTTCACTCCAGAAATAAAATTCTTCTTAGCCAAGTTATCAATCCTCTTCTCGCTCATATGACTCAGCCTTCTATGCCATAATTCTGATGAAGTATCATTCTCCACCAAATTTACTGAGTCACTACAAATGGAGCCCTGAAATAAGTACAAGTCAGACATCTTGTAACCTCGAGCCACAACCATTGAACCTTTAAGAAGCTTCCACTGGTCACCTGTTACACTCCATAATAATCTGTGCTACTTGTATTAAAACAAGAAAGAATGAGTTAAGAAGGTTCAAGGAAAGTTAATCGAGTTAGTAAGAATATCGTTATATATACATGGTTTCCTTAAGTATCCCAAGGCGACACGGTTACCTAAAGGGTGTGGAATCGCGCTATGAGTATGTATATGAAGTAATGCGAGTGACCTTTTAAAGTATTTGAGATTATTAGTAATGATATAGAGGGTGGACAAAAGATATGAATATACTTTTGCGATTGGAGTTTCGTCAAAGTTTTGTGAGTTCTCTAGTTATGTTTAAGGTTATTGTGAGTCTCTGGACCCTTCGAGATGTGTATATGGATTTTTATTGATGTATATAAGTGTGTATATGTATGCATAAGGTTGGAAGAGGATTAGAAGTTAAACGAAATGAATCGGAACAACTTCAGTAAAATTTCGGACCCGATTTTAGTCTATATTGTAGGAGGCATATCTCCTTGAATATGAGGAGTTTTAAGGTGTTTCAAAAGCCTAAAATGAAGTTCATCGAGTCTAGTTTATAATGCAACAAACCGCTCGTCAAAATGATATCGGGATAAGGAGATATGGACGATGCAAGGTGGGCTGGCAGGGCAGCAAGTTTGGACCCGACCCAAACACTCACATTTCGGCCCATGAGGCCCATTAAACTCAATAGATAAGTCACCACTTTGCCCTATATCATTTCACACGACCTAAAACAGATCCAAAACCCTTATTTTCTCTCCCAAACCCCCTTTCTAATTGAGCCATCATATAAGCTAAATCCTAGACCCTTGACATGATATTAGTTAAAGAGAAGTTGTAGCTTAAGTTTTTTTTTTGTGTTGTTAAGCAAGCAGCTGGAAAGAGGAACAAGATTCTTGAAGATTCTGATTGCTAAAGGTAATTTCAACCTCCCACTCATGTTATCAATTTGGATTAAAGGTTTAATATGGTGTATACGTGAAGGAAACGTTGATATACAAGCTAGAGAGAGAGAGAGAGCATAAACCATGGCATTCGGCCATGGCTAGCAAAATTGGAGCTCAAATTTGTTGCTCCAAAAATCAGATTTTCTAGGTATTTCAGCCCTTAGGAAGGTGATAATAACGTGGAGAATTCATTTGGAGCAACAAGAACAAGTATTAGTTCATTTCACAAATTCTAGCTAAGTGGAAAAAGCCAACTTGTTAAGGTAAGAGTTGATCATTTTTCTATGTGTTTGATGATGAAGTTGGACGTGTGGGGAATATGCAAATGTAAATTGTATGTGTGAAATTATGTATCTTGATGTTGAAGCATAGTTGTAACTTGGTAACATGAATTGCACGAATGTTGGAATGTTGTTGAAATGTTGTTGAATGCCGTAGGGGCTGTTTTTAATTGAAATTTGATGGGCTGATTTGAATTAATATTTTGGTTGTTGTAATCATAGATTATGTGATGAGAATGAAGGAATTTAATGGTTAGAGTTAGAGTTAAAATTGTTGTGGGTTGTTGTAAGGATTATAGAGATAATAATGTGATTTACTTGCATATGGATAGATGATGTGGTGTCGTGTGGCTGCTGTTGTATTTCCCTGAAATTTGCTGAAAAGATGGCATGAAATAAGTCGTAAGAAGTGTATTTGGGCTGCTTGGTGTGTTGTAAGTGTTCGTTAGAATTTCGGGCATCGTTATGTTATAGTTTAGGGGCTGTTTTCGGCCCAATTTGGAGAAATTGTTGGATCGTTGGAAATATTATGTGAATTGTTTAGAATGTTCTTGAATGTTATTAGTATGGGTTTGGGTTAGTATTTGAATGTATAGGCGTTGATGTTGGCTTGAAGGTAAGCCGTTGAATTGAATATTTGGAAAGTTGTCGAATGATGAAAAAGAGAGTATTAATGTAATATTGTCCTTCGAATTGGTTATTGGAGTTGCTAGGTTGGTTATTGTGGTTGTTGCTGTTGATTTTGAGCGAGTTAAATTCTCGGGATGGCCTATTTACAGGGGAAGTGCTGCCGAATTTTCTGTAGAATTTAATGTTAGTTTGGAATGAATGGCTTAAGTGCCTATGTTTAATATTGGATATTCGTTGGCATATTTGTAGACCTTGGGGAGCCCGAGGCATAGATTGGAATTTACTTTAAATTGGCTATCTTGGAGTGCGTACGAGGTATGTAAAGCGCAACTCTTCTTTCTTTTGGCATGCCTTAGTTTTCAATAGGCTATATCACGAGCCTCGAGGAAATTCCAAATTCGAAATCCGAGCACGTTATGATCCTTATATATATTTCTTGGCATTCTTATGTATGTTGTGATGAAGTATGAACAATTATGTCTTCGAAAGCATTGATTTCCAAACTTTGTACAAAAAGTTGTTTTAAAGAATTTCGTAACTACGAAATGCCATATCTTTTGTATAAAGGCTCGGATTGCTCCAATATTTTCATAAGAGTTTGCATGATGTATAATGAGTATGTTTTCCATGAGCGGGCCCGATTCGGGTCGATACCCGTTCGTGGGTCCCGCGACTTTCCTTTATGTAATTCAGACGACTTTTGAAAGAATTTGGTATGATTATCATTTCGAATTTCAAATATGATCATTTTACTTATGTTTGAATTTATGATAATGATTTTATGCATATGACTACTCTTTTAACTACTAAACAAAAAATGTTTTAAATAATTCATTAAGTCTTATAAATTGTTTTGGCACTCGGAACGACTTCAGAAAGGTATGCTTCTGTAATTCATTATGACATCCGAAACTCACTTATTATGATCCCGTCTGACTTCATTGAATTGGTTTGTCATTGATATGCCTCATCGAGTCTCTGAAAATATTTATGATATTTTAACTGCATTTAGTTTCTCACTACTCTATTCGTGGATGCCCCAATGTTTCCCACACTGAGCCCGGGCCAGGATATGTTGTCAAGCGTAATCCTCTGCATTGTTCGCCGTGCCTCGATGTGAGGGGGCAGGTATACGTGTACATGGGTTTGTGGAGTATGTTGTGCCATGTACACATGTTCTGATATGATTTGCCATGGCCATCTGATATGATATACTATGTTACGGGGTTATGCCCCTATTCTGATTCTTCTGTGTTGTGGCACCAGCGTCGGGAGGGTGGCCACGTTCTGTTTGCCGAGTCCCTTGGCAGGGGCCGGATTTGATATGACATATGTTTCTGTACACACTCCGCATGTTTTGAAGATATGTATTTGATACTTTGGATTTTCTACTCACTTTTTCTGTACGTTCTGTACCAGTTATGATTTTGTTTCTGTAATTCAGGCTTTACATATTCAGTACATATTTTGTACTGACCCCCTTTCTTCGGGGGCTGCGTTTTCATGCCGCGCAGGTACCGACGACAGGTTTGCTGATCCGTCCGTCTAGGATATATTTTCTGCCATTTGGAGCGCTCTTTTATTCAGAGCCCATCTTTTGGTACAGTCTGTCACTACTGTATATATATATTCTCGTTCATGGGTACGGCGGGGCCCTGTCCCGTTATATGATTCCGTCGGTCTGTTTAGAGGTCTGTAGACATGTTTGTAGGTTGGGGTCTTTCTGTACGGATGCGTGTATATGTTGTGTTTGGGCGATCCCATTCGCCGCGGCGGCCAGTCCGCATATGTTTAAATGTTGCTTTGTTGGCCCTGGGTGGTCATTGTTGGTATTATCTGTGCGCAGGGTTAATTTGGATAGTCTGTAAAACAAAGGAAACTCTGCCGAAATTTTTCTGGAAATTATCTAAATATTGAAATATAGCCTTGTCGGCTTCTGCTATATACTTGAATGCGTTTGATAATATTTGTTCTCAACTCTGTTTAAAAATGATGATTTAGTTTGTATGTCCGTTTGGGTGCCCAAGTAGGGCACCAGTCGCGGCCCACGGGGCTGGGTCGTGACATCACCACCAATGGTTTGATCATAACCATCATCATCAAGCTTTCCTACAGAAATTAAATTCAGCCGAACATCTGGAGCATACTTGACATTGTTAAGAACCAACCTCGACCCATTATTACTTTGCAAGCAAACTGTGCCAATACTAAGTACCTCAACCTCACTATCATTGCCCATTCGTAAATTTTCAAAATTACCCGAATTATAAGAAGAAAATAATTCCTTCTTTGGCGTGACATGAGAAGTGGTACCTGAATCCACAAACCAGGTAGACTCATCACAAACAAGATTGATATCGTTTTTACCACAAGCAACAAGAAGATCATTTGCAGCAATAACAACAACACGATTTTCATTATCGCCTTCTTTCTTTTGCTTTTTCTGGTCTCTCTTAAACTTGTAGCAATGTTTCTTGATGTGCCCTTTCAAGTGACAATAGTCACATGTAAGATTCTTGTACCTGGAGGTTCTTGACTTGCTTCTACTTTTACCTCTATCATTTTGACCTCTGAAACTACTTCTCCATCTGTCTCAGTAACCATCACTGGGAGCAGAATTAGTCAAAGAAACTCGAAGAGTTTCCCAAGAGTCTGGCAGAGTATTAAGAAGCCAAAGCCCTTGTATTTCTTCATCAAACTTGACACCCATTCCAGACAGCTGATCAAGGACACCCTGAAAATCATTGATATGATCAGAAATAGGGCTGCCCTCTTTGTATCTAATATTCATCAATTGTTTCAGTAGGAACAACTTATTATTGCAAGTTTTCGAAGCATAAATTGTCTCGAGTTTTTCCCACAAGATTTTAGCATTTGTCTCATTCACAATATAATTTCAAACATTATCTTCAACCCATTGCCTGATATAGCCACAAACCTGTAAGTGCTCAAATTCCCAATCCTCATCTTCAATAGACTTAGGTTTCTTAGAAGCAAACACAGGTAAATGCAATTTTTTGACAAATAGAAGATCTTTCATCTTGTTTTTCCAAAGATGGTAATTACTGCCATTTAAACAAACCATCTTGCTCATATTTGCCTCTATCATTCAAATAGACGATCAACACAACCAAATACAACTACAAGCTCTGATACCATTTTGTTGGGAAGAATCAAGCAATAACCAAATTGCACGACGAGGTAACAGCGTAAGAAATACCTAAGTCGAAACTTCCCACACTATTTGAACCAAGAGAAGACAATAAACACTAGCACAAATGGAAATTCAAGCAACAGCTATACCAACAATAAAATAGCAAAGCAAGCAAAAATAAATCGAATGGAAGAGACACCAAATTTACGTGGTAAAACCCCTTCAAGGTGAAGAGGAAACATCCACGGGACCTCCGGCCCACAAAAGTTCCACTATAATCAACAAGAGTTACAACAATGTTCTCCAAATGGCTACAACAACAAAGCTAAGCAGGGAGCAACAATACATAAAAGATAGCACCAAAACCAGTGAAGAAAAGAGAGAAATCACCCAAAAAATGAGCTACTGTCCGTACTCGAAAACTGGAGATACAGATAACAAAATCCGATCTCAACTGTTGAAATCGAAGAACCAGATGTTGAGAACCCCCAGTTAAAATTTCAGCACGATCCAACGGTTAACGAATCGGAAAACGCAATTTAAAGCGGACTGCTGTAGCAGAAAATTTCTGGACGAAAATATGCTTTCTCTCTCACGTTTTTCTCTCTATATGGCTGCTATGAATTCACTCTTGTGTTCTGAAAATAAGAACTAAATTGATCCTATATATAAAGGAAATTTTGGGCAAAATTGGCCTGGTCCAAATTGGATTGAGTTTTATTAATCCAATTCCACATCGGAAGGGAAAACCCAAAAATCTAAGAATTAGTTATCCCGAGTTGTTTTCCAACCAAACATGGGATAAGGTGACACTAATTTTTATCCAAGGACTATTTTTCTCTATCCAGCATACCAAACGAGCCCATGAGAACAATTTTGCTCATAAAATTTGGTGTTACCCATTTGACAAAGTCAATATCACCCCCCCCCCCCCCCTGAAGATCCAATGGTGCAATGCAAGAACAAAATTTTATCTTTTACCCTATTTTTTTCATATTCACTCTACTAAGTACCCTACTATTTTTTAGGTTTACCATTCAAATTGCGGACGCATAACATTATTTAACGTTATAAAACGATACAATCTATCCAAACGTTGTATCCATCGAAATAATACAGTACAACATAATATAATATAGTGTGATACATTATGATCCAAACAGAGTGTAAGTATATTGCTTAGTTAAACAAAGAAATAGTATAGAATTGTGAGTTGGAAAAACTGCTTTACGACCTTCGTGGTTGGTTCAACCTGTTTTTCCCAACTTTGGGTCGCCGAAACTTTGGTGGTTCCCGACCTTCTTCTCTCTGCCTTTGAAGCTTCGACTCCCCTCTCTCGAATCGTTCCAAACATCGCCAGTACTGAATCGCTACATTTATCACCTTCTTCATACTCACTGAGTTTTGACCTGAAAAACCCTTGTATTGAAAATACTCTTCTCCTAACTCTTCCCACAATCTTGAGTTCCGCATATGGTCTATAGATCTCTTCAAAACATATCGATCCAACGGCTCATCCACCCAAATGAAGTGGCGGATCTCCTCGGATGCAAAGTCTCCCAACATATGGTGAGGGACTCTACGATTAGGCCTTGGTATTTTGTTTGTGTACATGTCAAAACCCTTGTATACTTGCATTTTATCTGAGTTGATGATTTTAGGGAAGAAATGAGAGGCTAAGTCGATTGAGAACTTGAATTTTCCAGCAGCAGTGGGCCCCTTCATGATAACTATTTTCTCTTTTGTGTGTTTATAGCAAAATTATCCGTCAGAAGAAGACTTCTTCATACTTTGTTAGTTGTGGAGTGTCTGTTCTCTTCTTGTTGGTAAAGTTGAAGATACAAGGAGAAACAAGAAAAGAAAGAAGATTGAAGGGTTGAGATTATAAGACTGGTGTCTGATAGACTTCTATTTGGGCCATTCAAAATTTTGGCCCTACAGAACTGAATCAAACATTTGCATTGTTGTCCTTCTTTAATTCATGTCTCCGTAGAACATAAATTTATATTTTTGTATCATAATATTCACAGGTTATGCATTGACATGACTTCAGTTTCTAAACAACTTACCCCCACTGGACATAAGTTCGGCTGCTAAAGGAAAGATTAAAGACCAGCCCATTTTAAGGACAAAAATTAAAGATCGACCATTTCAAGAATAAAACGTCCAATTTTATGCATTTTAATTGGGTCATTTACATTTTTTCGTCCAATTTTGTGCTAGTCTTTAATTTTTGTCCTCAAGATAATTTTTTTTCGGCGCATAGGTTTATATTTTTGCATTATAATATCCTACACTCTTCCATCTCTCTCTCTCTCTCATCTCTCTCAACGGTAATAACACCCCACCCCACCCCACCCCCACCCCCACCCCCTCCTTCCTGGCAGCGAACCACCGCCGGCGGGTATACTTTTCCGGCGTGAACAGTACCTTTTTTTTTTCTCTCTCATTCTCTCTTCTCTTCTCTTCTCTTTTCCTTTTTTTCTTTGTTTTTTTGCCTGTTGTCTTCCCGTTTTTGCACTTGGAAACCCCCGCCAGTGGGTTTCCGGCGGTGAACAGTGTCCGGCGGTGAACAGTGCTCCGCGCGTGAACAGTGCTCCGGGGGGTTATGATGATGAGCATGGAGGTTTCGGCCTCGGAGTCAGGAATGGAGGAGGGGTCTCACTTCTGGATTTCGCTAAAGTCTTTGGATTGGTAGTAGCCAACTCGCGTTTCCCGAAGAGGGAGCAGCACTTGGTAACCTTTCGTAGTTCGACGGCTGCGACGCAGATAGACTTTTTGCTCCTTAGAAAAGAGGATAAAGGTCTTTGTAAAGACTGTAAGGTCATTCCGGGTGAGAACCTTACGACCCAACATAAGATTTTGGTGATGGATTTGGGGATTATGAGGAAGAAGAGGAAGAGGGTCGCGGATGACCTGCCAAGGATCAGGTGGGGGAGTCTGACTTTGTCGAGTGCCCAGGAGATAGGGGAGAAGTTGATGGCTATGGGGGCTTGGGAGAGTAGGGGGGACGCGAGCAGTATGTGGGATAGGAGGGTGAGCTGCATTAGGGAAACAGCTAGAGATGTCCTGGGAGTCTCGAGAGGTCGCCGTGGTAGGCGACGTGGGGACTGGTGGTGGAATGGAGAAGTCCAGGAAAAGGTGGAAGCAAAGAAAGTGGCGTTCGCGAGGTTGGTAGACAGCAAAGATGAGGAGGAGAAGCGGACGAATAGGGAAACGTATAAGATTGCGAGAAAGGAAGCAAAGTTGGCAGTTTCGGCGGCAAAAACGGCAGCCTTCGAACGTCTATATGCAGAACTAGAGGACAAAGGCGGGGATAAGAAGTTGTTCAGGCTAGCCAAGGTGAGGAAAAGAAAGGCACGGGACTTGGATTGAGTAAAGTGCGTCAAGGACGAGGATGGAAAAGTATTGGTAGAGGAAGCTCTCATTAGACGGAGATGGCAGTCATACTTCCATAAACTCTTGAATGAGGAAGGTGAGAGAGACATTGTGTTGGGAGATTTGGAGTACTCTGAGAGGCGCCGCGACTTTGGGTATTGTAGGAGTATAAAGGTGGAGGAGGTTAAGGTTGCTGTTCGAAGGATGCGCAGGGGAAAAGCTACCGGTCCTGACGAGATCCCTGGGGAGTTCTGGAAGAGTGCGGGCAGGGCAGGTTTGGAGTGGTTGACTGGATTGTTTAATGTTATTTTTAAGACGGCGAAAATGCCTGAGGAATGGAGGTGGAGTATGATGGTCCCTTTGTATAAGAACAAAGGTGATATTCAAAGTTGCAACAACTATAGAGGGATCAAGCTGATAAGCCACACTATGAAGGTGTGGGAAAGGGTGGTAGAGATGAGGGTGAGAAGAGGCGTGCCCATTTCAGAGAACCAGTTCGGACTCATGCCGGGGCGCTCGACTACAGAAGCCATCCATCTTGTGAGGAGACTGGTGGAGCAGTATAGGGAGAGGAAGAAGGACCTGCACATGGTTTTCATCGACCTAGAAAAGGCTTACGACAAAGTGCCAAGAAAGGTTTTATGGAGATGCTTGGAGGCCAAAGGTGTACCTGTAGCGTACACTAGGGCGATCAAGGACATGTATGAGGGAGCCAAGACCAGGGTAAGGACAGTGGGACGAGACTCGGAGTACTTCCCAGTGGAGATGGGGTTGCACCAAGGATCAGCTCTTAGCCCATTTTTATTTGCTCTAGTGATGAATTTTCTGACGCGGCGAATTCAAGGTGAGGTGCCATGGTGTATGTTATTTGCGGACGACATAGTCTTGATCGACGAGACACGAGGCGGAGTGAACGCTAAGCTGGAGTTCTGGAGACAAACTCTGGAGTCTAAAGGGTTCAAGTTAAGTAAGACCAAGACAGAGTACATGGAATGCAAGTTCAGTGACGTGACACATGAGTCTGGCGTGGAAGTGAGGCTTGGTACCCAGGTCATCCCAAAGAAAAGAAGTTTCAAATATCTCGGGTCTATATACAAGAAAATGGGGATATTGATGATAGTGTTTCACATCGTATTGGCGCAGGGTGGATGAAATGGAGGCTTGCTTCAGGAGTGCTGTGTGATAAGAAGGTGCCACTAAAACTTAAAGGCAGGTTCTACAAAGTGGTTGTGAGACCGACCTTGTTGTACGGTGCAGAGTGTTGGGCAGTCAAGAGCTCTCATGTCCAAAAGATGAAAGTTGCGGAAATGAGAATGCTGCGATGGATGTGTGGGCACACCAGGCGAGATAGGATTAGGAATGAAGATATCAGGGATAAGGTTGGAGTAGCATCAGTGGAGGACAAGATGAGGGAAGCGAGACTGAGATGGTTTGGGCATGTGAGGAGGAGAGGCAGAGACGCTCCAGTGCGGAGGTGTGAGAGGTTAACTATGGATGGTTTCAGAAGAGGTTAGGGTAGGCTGAAAAAGTATTGGGGAGAGGTGCTGAGACAGGACATGGCGCAGGTTCAACTTACCGAGGACATGACCCTAGATAGGAGGTTTTGGAGGACTCAGATTAGGGTAGAAGGCTAGTAGGTAGTCGTTGTTTCGATCTATAGTCTATTGCCCTTTTTTTCTTGCTACTATATGTGGTTTCTTGTACTTCGATTATCTTATTTATCTGTGGTAGCTACTGTTCCCTTTTTTTCAGACTGCTTTATTCTGACTTATTCGCTTTCTTTAGTTTCATTTGCATTCTGCTTTGAACTGCTTATGCTTATCTAACCTTTCTCGTTGTGATTTCTCTTGAGCCGAGGGTCTTTCGGAAACAGCCTCCCTGTCTTCCGAGATAGGGGTATGGTCTGCGTACACTTTACCCTCCCCAGACCTCACATTGTGGGATTTCACTGGGCATGTTGTTGTTGTTGTAATATCCTACAAGTTATGTCCCGTGCCTTTAAAGAACTTATGCCCCTGCTAGGCATAGTTCAATTTTAAAGGACAAAAATTAAAGACCAGTCCATTTGACAGAGGGAGTAATTTAAGATACTCCGTTTCAATTTAAGTGTCTTACTTTCATTTTTGGTTATCCCCAAAAAGAGCGCATTTTTCTATATTTACTAAGTTGACAATTTAAACATACTACATGACACTTTTATAACCATAAGATTCAACGGACATTTTAGTACATTATACACATTTTTAATTTATAACCACAAGATTCAAAAGTCTATTTTATTTTTTAATTTTTTAGCCTAGTCAAACTAAAACACTTAAATGGGGACGGACGGAGCAATTTAAAATTTTGTATATATGCATGAATACCAACTCTTGTACAATTGTTTTCGTCACTGTGGGGGTAGCTGATAGTTGAGAGCATTAAAACTCATTAAAAACAATACGATACACATTATATTATCTTCAATTCTTGATCATCTTCAATTCTTCATTATACCGTACCATTTCTTCCTCCTTAGAATTAGTTTGAGAGACAATGGCTTCACCAATGGACTTTGATCAGCCTCCCAATTCACCTGTTTCTTCAGCTCCATCTTTCGCCATAAGACCAAATAATCATAACACCACCTTCTTGAGAAGTATTTCCACAAAAGAACCCTCAAATTTCACCGAAGAACTAACGTATAGCCCGCTACGCTTAAGCACTTCTGTTCTTCCTTCCAATACATACAACTCTCAGCCTTCAACTCCTCGCCTTTCGTTCACACTCAACAACAATCCCACAAAGTCTGTCGACGATCATGACTTTCATCATCAAACCACTTATAGGTGCATTTCATCTGTCCTTAAAAAGGACGGACAGATCTTGTCCGTGGCTTTATACAACGGCCTTGTGTACACGGGGTCTCAGGCAAATGTAATACGCGTGTGGAAGTTGCCTGAGTTTACTGAGTGTGATCATCTTAAGACGAGAGCGTCTATGGTGGTTTCGTTACAAGTGTCGAATGATATGGTTTATGCTGCCTATGCTGATTGTAAGATTAGGGTGTGGCGTAGGACTTGGGAAGGAGCTATCAAGCATGTTCGAGTTGCGACTATTCCGAAGGTTGGAAGTTATGTCCGGAGCTATATCTCTGGTAGAGATAAGATGGTAAAGTTTTTCTATCCTAAATATTTGTCGTTTTAAGAAATTGAATTTGTTTCAAAATATTTGACGTTTTAGAAAAACATCAAGCATGTATTATCTTTTTGTTCGAATTCATCGTTATTGCTTTAACAAGTGGAGTATTGGTTATTAAGTTAGATGTTTAAGCAAGAGATAAAGGATAATTTGCGATTGATGTCTTTTCTAAAATGTGTGTAAAAAGTTTAAAAAACAAATAATATGAACCGAATGTAATACTTATACAGTACTCCCTCCGTTCAGTTTTACTTGTTTAGTATACCAAAAATAGATGTGCACTTTTAGTTGTTTAGTTTAGAAAATCAAGAGTATATTTTACCTTTGTTATTAATTATTGGATTGAAAATTTCAAAGAATTATTGGTGGCTGCACAACTTTTAAAGTATGTTTGATTTTTATAATATTAGGGCTCATATATAGTAAAATTGTTACTCATTTTATTTACTGCTCTTTAAGGGATGTGCCAAGTCAAATATGAATATGTAAAAATGAACCGGGGGAGTACTATATTTACTCTTCTTTTACTTTGGAGTAGTTAACTATTAATGTACATGCTTTAATATTGGTAGAACGTACTGTGAGTACTGCTCCTCTCACTCTGTAATCCTCTGCGAGAGTAACATGCTGTAGGGAAATTTTTTATGCATGGCAACCTTTTTATCAGCCTGCTATATTATTCTATTTTTCTTTCTTAATTATACATCGTTGAGTTTTTATATAAACCAAATATAGACTAGGACTATGTGACAAAAGGGGGTCCAACATAAGCAGGACGGCTGTAGCGTTAGTGTTATGATTTCATTGAAATTCAATATTTGTTCAAACTCTATATATATGTTAAAATATTAATTAAAGTACATTTAATACATTTTAAACCCAATGAATTAAATGATACATTGTGGAAAAAGTTTCAACTTGACCTATAAAGTTCAAATGTTGAATTTGTTTCCGGCTTTCCGCATATAAGTAGTGTTGCATCATAGAGGAATGTATCTATGTAAAAAATGCTGCCTTTGATTTCTTATATTGCCATGGCCCATGAGATATAAGTTTCCATGACCAATTAAATCATTTTTTCTCCTTTCCCTTCTACGCCTAGTAATCTACTATAAAGCTTCTCTTCTCATTTTTTGTATCTGTATATACACATAAATAGCAATGATTTTGAAAGGAGTATGGACTTGTACAGGGGCGGAGCCAGCCCTCTGGGTGGGGGTTCGGCCGAACCCAGTAGTTTTTGTCCGAACCATATATTTGTATTAGATTTTTTGTCAAATATGTATAAATTATTAATTAAGAACCCAGTAACATTTAATAATTAGAACCCCGAACCCACAAGCTCTGAATCCTGGCTCCGCCTCTGAACTTGTATGCTTAAATGTTATTGACAGAAAGCCTTTTTTGGAGCATAAATCAGGGATATGCATATACGGATGGTAGTCATGGTGTGCACCGACACTTATATTTTGCTAACAATTTGAACTGTCTTTTTCAATCTTAAAATTTTATTATGTCATTAGTTATTTATCTGTTCAAAAGTATCTGTATTTGGTTTGAGTTTGGACCGGAAAAGAGTTGAATCCACTATTGCTTTAGACATTTTTTAGCACTGTATTAATTGCAGCAAACCAAACATCGACTTGGACAGTTCTGGGAGCATATTTATTACATATGCAACTACTGCTTTGTGATTAAAGCACTGCAGCATCTAATTTAAGCCTTTTTCTAGCCTCTAATTTAATGCATACTTGAAGCCTTGAGATGCTTTGTCTAACCAGAATAGTAGTTCATAATCTTCACTTTACTGTGTAGCTAGAAAAATTAATGTCTTTATTGAATTATGACAGATGAAGCATATGGGACCAATATCTTCACTGGCAATTAACATATCAGATGACATTCTTTATTCAGCTTCCCTTGATAAAACAGTAAAAGTATGGAGAATTTCGGACCTCAAGTGCATAGAAACAATCCAAGCCCATAACGATCCGATAAACGCCATTGTTGTTGGTGACGATGGTGTCCTTTATACTGCTTCTGATGATGCCACGGTCCGAGTATGGAGACGAAATTTCTGCAGTGGAGATAGGCCACATTCCCTCACTGTGACTCTACCAGCAAAATGTTCACCAGTAAAGACATTAGCCTTAACAAATGATGGTGGGGTACTTTATGGAGGGTGCAGTGATGGTTACATTCATTATTGGCTGAAAGGTTTGTTAGTATTTGCCCTGAATTTCCTACCTTATTTGGATTTTACTATAACTGTATTTTACATATAAAAAAGGTCCAATATTTATCCTTTTCTTGGAGGGGAAGTTTTGCACCTCTATAAATTGAGGATCTTTCCTTCATACAGCAAGTCGGCAACACAATAGCACATCCGCAATATAATCCTTTAGGTTAAAAAGTTTTGTTTAGGGGGAGATTATTATCGCGATAATTCTATACTTTCTTTTATTTTAATTTTTCATTAGGTTAATCGACCAAACCAAATCGGAGTGTTATGCTCTTTTTTTAGTATAATAGTTTTTGTTGTCCGATTTATTATCGTTCAAAATTTACAATTATTAGCTTCAACATGACGTCTTGTTATTTTGATCCCCACAAGGTTGGTTCTCAGGGCAATTACAATATGGTGGTGCACTTCTTGGACACACACATGCTGTGATGTGCTTGGCCAGTATTGCTAATTATTTGGTCAGTGGCTCAGCTGACTCAACATGCAGGGTGTGGTTAAGGGAGCAACAAGATTGTCAACATGTATGTGTGGCCATTTTGCAAGGTCACAGAGGGCCTATTAGGTGTGTTACCGCATTCCCTGGACGAGTGAACGAGGAGACCGATGATGGTTGCACAATTTGCACAGGAAGTCTTGATGGAGTCCTCAAGATGTGGCGTGTGAGACGCACCAGCAGTAGCTATAAGGGCAAAGGTTCTTCACAGAATGTTTGTGAATATTTTGAGATGGCTTAAATCAGGAGGACCCTTTAATTTTTCTTGCAAGATGTGTTATTTCTAACTAGAGACGGATCCAAAATTTAAATAACAGTGCAGACATAGTATTAGTATCACTGACTTTCCAACTGTTTGTGACAATATTTAGGTACACATTCGCCCTGTTTTCAACTTTGACATAGAGAGAGTAGAAGATGCCAATGAATTCTTTACACCCTGTCTTCACGGATTATAGTTCAACTTTCCTTTTAATCTGTATTAATTCTAAATTTACTATCGGTTGACTCTGTAATTCACTCTATATAGTTTTTCTATTTTTATCATTGAGTGGTTGCTCATTGTACTGAATCCAGATCAAATAATATTTCCGCGGAGTTTATGTTTTCCTTACTTACAATTTAAAGCTTTTAAAGACAATTTACACAATTCAATACAGTGCCAGAGTAAACGGCCCCATTTAAACAATATAAGACAACACGAAACATTAGTGAAAATGTATGTCCTGCCACTTCAATATTTAGTCAGCTTTGTGACATTCTTGATCGAAGAAATTAAAGTAAAACACTAGGACACTGACAGAGTGGGAGAACTTGCAAAGCTACTAAACATGTTAGAATTGAAGCAGGCAAATTATCTGCTTGAGCCAAATGCATTAGCTGAGTTTCAAAGTAGGCTTAATGATCGATCGCCTGATGCCGTTCCCGACTGTTATCCCCGATTAGCAAAGGGCCTGAGAAACTTTCTACTTATGAGTAGCGGGTATAGAATCAATGGGTGATGCTTGGTTATAATTTTGAATCTATTATTATATGTTTGCTCTAGTTTTGGTTGTTTTTGATGTTGAAAACGTTACATCTCGATCGGAAAAGAACCAAGAAAAAAAGAAAGAATCAGAATTGATCGACAGATTTCTTGGAACAAACAAAAAGGAAACGAAAGATGAAACATAAATCATGGATCAATCCGGATTATGAACCATAAAAGCACCCATTAAACCGATTACAATAATACTAGTTACAACACCCATTATCCAAAGAGGAATACTTCCAGTAGTGTTGGCCATTTAGCCCACTTCGCTCCAAATTTTAACTAGTGGTCATGCTAAAGACATGACCTCATACAATAATTTTCATAGTTCTGTCATATCTTTTGTTTCATTTCTTCTGAAACAATCTGAAACACTTTTTGATTATCCATCTACTACCAGAAATTCAATGCATAATCTCAACACTCAATGTATATTTCTGAATAATATTTTTCTCTCCAAGAAAAAAGTTTCAGCTCCTGTAAGTTTGTTGCTGGCTTTGTTGTGGCTGCAACTGTAATTCCCTTCCGGTACCAGAATTCCAGTGATTGCTGTGAGATTGTCTTCGCTTTCGCAGCTGATAAATAGAGTAACATAGTATCTTTAAACCAACTAGGATCGCTATAATTATCAGAGCCGAGAATATAAGTGATTTGGTAGAAGAGTGCTTGCACCCAAATATGATGCTTAGACACACCATAGGGCTATTTGTCGGGGAAGTGACAAATTCAGAATTTAGACGCGGTGAATTTTGAATTGAGAGAGCGCGTACTGAAATCAAGATTGGGTATAGTCTTTCATAAATGGTTAGTCCTTCCCCCTTGCACATAAATATGAAGAAGCTTTTCTGATTACTGTACGTATTCCTAACTTGCTCATTGATTGATACCATTTGGTCACGACATTTTCTCCTGAATCAAGTATAGCATTCTTGAAATTTGTGTCAAAAGTTGGCAAAAGAAAAAGTTTCTTTCCATGGAACAGTTCTGTCTGTATGAGTGTGGCGTACTTTTTGCAGATACCGTATTAATTAGTATGTGTATTATACTCCATCCTTTCCAAAATGCTTGTAGCCTATTATTTTTAACTTTGACCAACAGTTTAAGATGTATTTTTTTATTTGATATTAGAAAAATTAGAATAAATGCTTTTCGGATAGTTTTTGCATATCTAAATTTTAATTTATAAATATTGAATTAATTATAATCTAATTCAATTTTAGCTCAAAAAATTAGTAAAGTTGACTCTTGTGAAGCGAAATGTGGCAACAACTTTGGCACGGATGGAGTAGTAAAGATCATATGTATGATCTTCTCATTGCTTTCTCCTATAATTAACTCGAAAGTAAGAGAATTAAAGCATAGGCATTTTCGCTAGTGTTTGACGTTTCTGAAAAGTAACTAATCATATGTATTTCATACGATGAATTTATGGGGAATCTTTGAAAAAGAATTTCCGTTATGAGAAATAAAATATACTCCACAATCCACATGCTATCTTTGGGATCTACTTTTTGATTCTACACTGTTTCTCAAGATTTTATTCATTAATCTAATTACGGAAAAGGTCTATACATGCCCCTCAACTATTCGAAATTGCACGTATTTGTCTGTCGTTTAAAGGTCGGTTCACTTATGCCCTTAATGTTACGTTTTGGTTCACCCATGCCCTTGAGTTAACGGAAACCTGACAAAAATATTGGAGGGCAAATTTGTGCAGTTCCACATAGTATAGGAGCATATTTGATCCACTGAAATTCCTAAATATTATGGCACAAAAACAACAATATGGCACAAAATATCACTGCATTCCAAAACATAAAAAACATTTGCAATTACAATCCATGCATCTAACATTACATTACATCTAAATTATACAACTAAAAGATCAAATGCAATTACAATCATCTTTTAAAGACTGTTTTCACAAACAAGAGCACCATTTTACCTTTTCAAAAGATTTGTTTTACTAATAATAATATCTTTTTTTTTTGTCAATTTGTTGATGACCTGGATAAATCTTTCTAGATATTTTTCGTTTTCCCAATCCCAATATCTACACGATAATGCATGCAACAACTGCATATTGTACCAATAGTTCTTTTTTTTGTAGTGCACTTTATGCTAGCCAATGATTATTTGGTACTGCATTTTGAAACTCCACACTTATCGTGCAACCCACACTTTGCTCTCTTATTCTTTCACTTGTTTATGAAATGTCGAAAGCTTTGAGTTCTTCAAATAGTTGTGGAAGGGTTCGTCACTCCATCTCACATCATGGACTCCAAATTATTCTACTAAATTTATGTTATGCGTGGAATTCGCGAAAGGGCAAGACCATTTTATGTAAGACCTAATATGTAATATTCTCTCTATTATTGCTATCAAAATTTCAGCACCGCGGGAGATGTTTTTTCAGGTGTCATAAGTCTAATGTAAGTTATCTCTTTTTCCTTGTGATTTTTTTGTGGCAGATCTGTAATGATTTTTTTTTATGTTTATGTTTTGTGCGGCATGCATTATCATATAGATATTGGGATTGGGAAGACGAAAAATATCTAGAAAGAACTATCTAGGTCATCAACATATTGAAAAAAGAAGAATATATTATCATTAGTAAAACAAATCTTTTGAAAAGGTAAAATGGTGCTCTTGTTTGTGAAAATAATCTTTAAAAGATGGTTGTAATTGCATTTGATCTTTTAGATGTATAATTTAGATGTAATGTAATGGTGGATGCATGGATTGTAATTGCAAATGTTTTTTATATTTTCGAATGCAGTGATATTTTGTGTCATATTGTTGTTTTTGTGCCATAATATTTAGAAATTTCAGTGGATCAAATATGCCCCTTTACTATGCGGAACTGCACAAATTTGCCCTCCAATTTTTTCTTCAGGTTTTCGTTAACTCATGGGCATGGGTGAACCAAAACGTAACGTTAGGGGCATGAGTGAACCGACCTTTAAACGACGGGAAAATACGTGCAATTTCGAATAGTTGAGGGGCATATATGGACCTTTTCCGATCTAATTAAGATGATTCTTGGTTGAAGAGGCGGACCCACATGAAAGATGGGAGTGCACGCGCACTCGTTAGCTTCGAAATAATTATGTATATATATATATGTGTTTATACCTTGAGAAATTAGTATATATTTAATTGTGTACTCTAACAAACAAAAGTGTCTTTAGGGCACGTTGGTGGTAACTGCTGTTTCCCTTACATGTCACCCAGGATAGAAACCGAATGTCACTTTTAATTATTTTTTGAGCCTCTTTTTAGGAAAACAATAAGCGCTTTAAATGAGCTCGTCCAGATTCGAACATGCACCGTTAACATTTGTTGCACAGCCTTAGCCACTGAGCTATATCTTTCATTTGCTTCACTGTGTTAAATTTTATTTATTACTAAAAAATCATATTTGACCTATACACTTGTTTTTCGCCATTGCTACGCTATTAGTGACTGGTCCGACACAGTATTATCCCTCAGTCGTCATTAAATATTTAGTTGGTGTTTATGTTAAGATAATGGTTCCCCCGCCGTCTTAAAATCCTGGGTCCGCCTCTGCTTGGCTGACTGAGATAATATTTCATATGCTTACTCAACTAAAATGTAGTTCACTCAGAAAGTCACTCAACTTTGTTTTCTAAACCCAAAATAAGGGTATTTCACTCCATTATTTTTGCGCCGGTTACCCTTCTTTTGGGGTGGTCTTTAATTTTTGGTCTTCGCCTAATACCCCGAGGTTCTGGGTTCGAACTCTAGCTTAGTAAAAAAAAAAAAAAAAAAAAGAATTTCGCAAGGCAGAATTTTCTACCTTAAGGTAGAGTTTGAAACTCTGCCTAAAGCATGTAAAACTCTGGCTTGCGATTTTTTTTTTTAATTTTTGATTGAGCGGGAGTTCGAACTAAGGGATTTTTAGCGAAGGGAAAAAATTAAAGAGCACCCCCAGTGAAGGTCAATCCTGCAAATTTCCCATTTCACTCAGAAAGTCACTCAACTTTATTTTCTAGCCCAAAAGTCACTTAACTATTGGTATTCACTTAGAAAGCCACCTAACTTATTTAAGTGTTTTTTTCTTTAAATTTTGCTAACATGAAATTTTATTTAAAGCCAAACTTTAAGAAATAAAAAGATATGCATTTTAAACATTTTATTAACCCGTTCCACTTGACCCAACCTGATAAAAATATATTGACCAAAAGCCAATGAATTCAACTTACATAAAGTGACAAAAATTATATTGAAAATTCAATATCTTAATTTTTAGGGGGTCGTCGAATGTATTCCATTGTAAAATTGAGACGTAATTAACCTATATGTTAGTTTAAATATACACCGAATATGCGGAATGTGTTGATACATATAATGCCAATAAACTGAAGTGCAAAACTGACATGTTAACAACTTTTCTTTTAAGTAATTTTTGCCTAGCTTATTTATCTTATATACATAATTCTTTTTCAACGGAATAAAAACATAAATTATATTGAAAATAACCAAGAAGTTGTTTGCCTCTTACGTAAAAACTAATTTGCAAACAATACCGAAAATAGTACAATATTTGTGTGTAAGTTGTATCTGTTGGCTCCTGGTCAATATATTTTTAGCAGGTCGGGTCAATAAAATGGTTAAAATGCATGTCTTCATATTTCTTAAAAAATTGGCTTTAAATAAAAATTTCATGTCAACAAAATTTAATTAAAAAATCACTTAAATAGGTTGGATAACTTTCTAAGTGATACCAATAGTTAAGAGACTTTTGGGTTGAAAAACAAAGTTGAGTGACTTTTTGAGTAAATTACTCTTAGCTGAGTGACTTTTGAGTTAGAAAACAAAGTTGAGTGATTTTCTGAATGAACTACCCTTAATTGTGTAACCATCTGAGAGATATTATCTCTGCTTGGCTTTTATCTCTTTGATCTTTACAGGTGCATTACAAACTTACTATCGTTGTATACAAAATTCCTTAGCTTACCTGTGCAATGTTTATCGAGGCGAGTTATTTTGTCACTAAAGATTCATATTTCGTCATCAAAAACCATCTGTGACGAAAAAAATTTCGTCAACCATTCGTCTCTAAATGTAAGTCGCTAAATATATACAAAGACAACTTAGTGTATCGTCTCTAAATGAAGTTGCATTAACTACAAAATTCCATTTTGTCCCCAAAGGCATACTATTTATGACGAACTTGTTCGTCGAAAAAAAAATTGTGGTTGGTAGTGTGTTTTTGTCACTAAAAAGGCAATTAATGCCGATGAAATAACCTTGTCACTAACTTCTATTTTAATTAGTGACAATCACGATTGTATTTAAAGCCATATGTAATTTGTAGCGGAAAAACTGTAATTTTGTCACTAAAAGCTATCTTTTATATACAAAAAATATTTCGTCATTAAATATACAAATTGGTGACTAAAAAAATCTTGTAGTTGAAAACTATCATGTCGTCGCAATATTTATATTGCTTTCACCAACAAAACAGAATTGTCACTATAAATTGTGATTATCAGTGACGATTGTAATTGTCATCTTAATTCGTACTCAATAAACTGATTTCAGGATAAATTATTGTCACCAAATATAATCATTTACTACGAACTAATTTGTTGGTGATGAAAACATGATTCTCCTAAAAATGGTACTAATTTATTCATTATGAGCCTGTTTGGATGGGATTATGCCTATAAGCTGTTTGCAGCTTATAAGCTAAAAAAAATAAGTTGGGGTAGTCTAACTTATTTTTTTTGGCTTATAAGCTGTTTTCAGCTTATAAGCTGCTTTAGATAAACTAAGTCAAATGGGCCCAATTATTTTTTTGAGCTTATTTTAAGCACAAAATGACTTTAAGCTGGCCAGCCAAACACTCAAAAAAGCTGAAAACAGCTTATAAGCAACTTATAAGCCAATCCAAACGGGCTCTATGTCAAAATTAATCCCTTAAGGATTAAAAAAAATAGAATCCATTGGATAAAGTTATTAAGTCAACTAAGCAAATATTTATTTTATTCTTCTTTTTTAGTAACTAGCGGTTTATTGCATTAATCACCAGTAGATAACTACAAAACTTGTAGCAAGCCAAACTCAGCCTGCTACTCCTGAATAACCTCCCCCAACCCAATCTAAGACTATGCTAACTAGTAAAGCAGTTGATATACAACCTGCATACAGCCTTTAGAAGCTCTCACATTACAAACATACACTATTTCTCTGGCTATAGTATTCCACGTTCTCCACTCTTTTTTGAAGATTCTCTGATTTCTCTCGGTCCACACAGCATAGATAAATTCTGCATAAGCCATCCTAAAAATAGTTGCCCGCTGAGATTTCCCTTTGCTGTTACGTATGATACTTTGGATATGTTGGTCGCAATCACTAGTCTGGTTTGCCTGTCTCTGTTGCCACTGCATTGCTCTCTCCCAAACTTGTCTTGCATAACCACAACTAAAAAAATAGGTGGTTCGCGGATTCCGGGTGACTTTGACACATTGCACATTCTGGCTTAGCTTCCAAACCCCACTTTGCCAGCCTATTTGCTGTGAGTAGTCTGTCTTGTAACTGCAGCCACATGATAAAGATAGCTTTTGGCCTTGCTGAATTCCTGAACATGAGGGATTTCCATGGTACTCTCTGCTGATTTCCCAAGAGTAAATGATATAGTTGTCTTATCATACTCTTACTAGTTGTAGCTTGAAGATGAACTTGTTCAATCAGTTATCTAGATGCCAATATTTTCTTTACCATCCAACTTGCTTGCTGAGGTAGGAGAGCACTATGAAAAGATTGATGTTTTATGTAATAGGTATGGACCCATCTGATCCATTACTTGTCTTGTTTATGCTCCAGATCCCAGCAAGTCCTGGCTATTGCTGCTTTGTTCCACAGTTGGAGGTTTGTCAAATTCAATACTCCTACTGCCTTAGGGGTGTATACTTTTTGCCATGCAACTAGGGCCTTTTTTTTTTTTTGATATAGTACTAGTGCCAGCCCATACATAACTTCTACAATAAGCATCAATAACTTTAAGTGACTTAGAGAGGATAACAAATAGTTGTGCCCAGTATGCCTGATTACCAAATGCCACTGATTGAACTAATAGAACTCGACCAGCATATGAAAGTTTCTTGGCAGTCCAAGTGGATATCCTTGCAGTGAGTTTTTGAATAAGGGGAAACCATTGAACAGTGGTTAGCTTCTAGTAGATAGTGGAATGCCAAGGTACTTGAATGGTAATTCACCCGTAGAGTATCCAAGTTGGTTCACAATAGCCTTCTGAACAGATTGGGATGTACCTTCAAAGTAAATGGAACTCTTCCCTAGATTAGCTTGCAATCCGGATGCCTTAGAAAAAACTCAAAGCAGATTTGCAATGCAATCACAGAAGTAAGATCAGCCCTAGCAAAAATAAGCAAATCATCAGCAAAGCTAAGGTGTGTGATCCCCAATCTGGCACATTTTGGAACCTATAATCTTTACAACTCTTAAGGTCATTAAGACTCCTACTAAGGGATTCCATTGCTAGTGCAGGTCAGTACAAAAACACAACACTAAATAGGTATCATCGGCCGACTAAGTATAGCTAACACAATTCAGACAATAAAGTAGGATAGACAGATAAATCAACAAGTATAAGTCAAACACAATCAGAATCAAGTATCCTTCATCACCTAGGTTGAAGCAACTAAACCCAAGTAGGTCCAGTCTCCATATATATTCAATCTGAAAATCAAACTACACAAGTACAACACCTAATCATCACAATATAAGCCAAGATGCAATGCAATGCAGTGTACACATGTACTCCGGACGGAACTATCGACGTCCCGGTAGCACAACCCAAGGTGATTCGCAAAGTCTAAGTGCCACTCATCCCGGATCTTTGCCCAATAGACAGATGAGACCCGGATCTTTGCCCATGGGGGTTCTCACCGGCACCACCCTGGGGGACCCGCGGACTCAATGCACTCACTCAATCCACGATTCCCGGACTAACATCAGATATCGAACTCTCACATCACTCTCATTTAAAAATCGAGCCAAGCTCATCACAATGTTCCACCAAGTACCAACAGTGTATCAACAGTATATTATGAAGAATGAGAATGAGTGCAATGCATGTGTCAACATTAAGAATCATCTCAATATCACAAGTACCAACATGGGTACGCCAACAATATATCAGTGTCACAAGTACCAACATAGGTACGCCAACAATATCATCAATAACTACACAGGTCATACGGAACTCTATCCTCGTATCAACGTCAAAAGTAAGGTACCACCATATCACAACCAAGATGTAACAAAAGTTCCCAAACTCTACTAACAACACGTGGCATCAAGTCAATAGAATAGAAAAATCAAGTCACAACACAACGGGGTGGCTAGCCCCAATCACGCAACAGGGCCCAACCTAAGATAATATTCAACCCAACTTCATACCTGAAGGTTTACATGCTTTCTCTGACAATATAATCTAAATATATGCTTCGCTACATGAAGTCTTACCAAGGGTAAGCCATAACCTACTTGGATGGCAGAAAAACAACCACCAACAATCACTCTTTTGCCTTGCCCTTCCGCTGAGCCTCAAGATCAAAGAAGTCTAGGCATATTCGAAATCTAGATTAGAAATCATGAAGAACGATACCTATATTGATATCATTCAAACTAGGTCAAAATCAACCTTAGAATTTGGGGAAACAGGGCCTACAAGGTCAAAACGGGAAATCCAGAAGTAAAATATCAAATTAAGCACTAGGTGATCAAAACCCATCAACTAATTGCTAGATTAACTCAAAGATTCCCCCAATTTCGAAATTCAAGTAAAAACCCCCAATTTTGGGTATAAACCCTAACTCTTTGATTCAAGGATTCAACACTAATAATGAAAGATATATGCTTAATAACCTTAGATACATCATAATCTAGCATAAACTCACTCAATTTCATCATTAATAATCCTAGATAGAATATTCATTAACTCCACTTTTATCTCCCATTACTAAGGAACTATAAGAAAAGAGGAATCTATGATGATCAGGAACAAGGAATTAGCAAAGAGGTTAGCAAGAGTTACCACCAAGAGTTTTCTCCAATAATCTTCTAAAACAGTCCCCAAGAGCTCAGTTTTCGTAATGGTATTAAATGAATAGACTAAGGGCTTTTAATGCACACTTAATGAAATAACAGGCCTGATACCGCCATAGCGACATCGGGGCCGCTACAGCGCCACCGCCCCAGCGTCATCTAGGACCGTCGGCGCGGTTTGGGAAGAAATGGGCTTGGCCGCCCCAGCGGTCATCCCACCGCAATAGTGGTGCCGCTATGGCGGACACCAGGTACCAGAAACCCAATAATTTTTCTAAGTCTCAACCGAAATCCTGACCCATTCACGAAGCCCTCTTCTCACAAATCACATACACAGATCCATGTAAAAATACACTACGAATGCACCCGTGGCCTCAGAATTTCCAACGAAGGTCTCGTTGATCGAGTCAACCCCGATACCTCATTACCAACTTCCTAACCCAAGTCCTAAAATGCATCTGAGAGCATTAGGAACCGAACTAGATATACACACAAGTTCTAAACGACCATCCGAACCTCTCGGAATCGACGGATTTTTTAAAAAGGTCTGTTTATCCAAAAGTTAACCTTAAGTCAACTCCTTTTCGCTTAAAGCCCAAATTCCATAAAAAGTCGCTTGAATCAAACCTAGACACCTCGAAAAGCATGTCAGCGGTCCCCTCAGGTAAAAAATGAGCTAACCAAGCTCGAAAAGGGGCGAAAATGCTAAAAGACTATAATGACCAAACGGGTCGTTACAAAAGGTGACATGGGGTCACCTTGTCTCAAACCTCATTCAGCATTGAAAGGTTCAGTAGGTTCACCATTTTTTATGATAGTGTAGTTCACTGTTCTGATACACTCCATTATCCATCTAGTAAACCTGGCAGGAAACCCCATTTCATCCAGTACTTGTTCTAAGAAATTCCACTCCACAGAATCATATGCTTTTTGAAGGTCAATCTTAAGCATGCACCTTGCTGATATATGCTTCCTATTATAGGCCCTTACTAGCTAATGAGCAAGGATAATATTATCAGATATTCTTCTTCTAGGGATGAACCCTGACTGAGCTTCACTAATAAGGTGTGACATGAATAGTTGCATTCTTGCCGAGAAGACTTTAGCAATCAATTTGTATAGGACAGTGCAGCATGCAATTGGTCTGAACTCTTTCACATTTACAGGTTTGTGAGTTTTGGGAACTAGAGTAATTGATGTACAGTTAATTACTCTACATAGTTTCCCAGTCTCAACAAACTTCTTTACTGCAGTGATCACATCAGTTCTTGAAAAAGTAAGAACTATAGCCATCCACTCCTGGTGACTTGTCATCAGCAATAGATTGCAATCCATCAAAGATTTACTGATCTGTTACTTCCCTTCATAGCTCCAGTTGCTGCTAGTGATTAAGTTGTGCTACCCTCTTCATAATGGCTTTGTCCACTGCATGTATAGAAGTAGCAGCTACTCCCATCAAACTTTTGTAAAAGGAAAGAATTTCATTCTTAATATCCTCAGGTTCTATAAGTCTCTGCCCACTTAGAGAGTTGAGTTCAAGGATTTGCTTTCTCTGACTTCTCTCTTTAATGACAGTAGCAAAGTACTTAGTGTTTGCGTCCCCCAGTTTAATCCATCTAGATCTAGACGTTTCCTTCAATGCACTCTCTTCAAGCAAGGACCATTTTTTAAGATTCTTATTTGTTGTTCTCTATTGATCCATTAACACATCAGTACATTGTGTATCTATTTGCTTATGTATTTCCAGGAGGTCCCTAGCTTTAGTAATGTTCATTCTAATTCCTTTAGGCCTCAGAGCTTTAAGTTTTAGCCAGATGTTCTTCATTTTGTTGTTGCCAAACCTCCAATTCTATGTTTGGATACCCTCCATGTTCAGCCTAGATATTAAAAAAATCTAAAAGGGGATTTTACTTGAGTCTGTGTAGAGTTGAGCTTTATCACCATTGGAGCATGGTCAGAAACATTCGGCAAATCATATTCTAGGACAATATGTCCCCACTGTATCATCCATTCAAAATTCCCAAATGCCCTGTCAATTCAACTCAAAATCCGGCCAGTACCTTGCTGTTTATTACACCATGTATAGTAGTTACCATTCCAGTTTAGTTCTATGAGGTCTAAAGTTTGGATGCATTCGGAGTACTCTTTTGTTTCAGCAAAGCTTATGGGGTTTCCAAACAGTGTATCATCAGGTAATAAGACTGCATTGAAGTCCCCACATAATAACCATGGGATATTGACTCCCCGTGCAACTTCCTCCATGCATTTCCATAAATCTTTCCTCCTCTCCAGAGTGTTGAAACCATAAACTACAGTTAGTAAACATTCAAAGGGGGTTTTCATTCCTTGCACTAGGCAGTGCATACATTGTGCTTCCATTCTAATTGCAGTAATTGTGAACCAATCAGTATCCTAAATGATCCATACTCTTCCATTAGTAGCCTGTTGGTAGTTGCTAAGAAGGCCCCAACCTGGTACCACATTATTGACTACTTTATTTGCATTAAACTCCTTGACCCTTGTTTCTACAATACCAGCTAATTTAATATTCATTATTCTGAGGTATTGCTTAAGCTCCTTCTGCTCATACCTCTTATTCAATCCTCTTATGTTCCAGAACAACCAAATCATTTCTTTGTAGGCTGATCTCCCCCTCTATCTATAGGAAGAGCATTCTTCTGTATCCCAGTTCCACTTTGAGCTCCAACTCTATTCTTAAGTAGAACAGTCCCTAGGACACTAAAATTCTCTGGTGTCAAGGTTGTATTAGGCACCATTATCCCCTTAGGATCTGACTTTGGACTCTGGTTTTGTAGATTATGCTATACTGGAGGAGTGGTAGGTGCACTGGCCCTCTGTGGAGGTGTTCCTACATCACCTCTGCTCTTTTCTTCACTAAGTTCTGGCATCACATTAGAAAGACCAAGGTCCTGTTGCTCTTAGTACACTTCTTCAAGGATGGTGTGAACTGGGCCCTTGTATTGCTATTCTTGAGTTCCATTCTTGAGTTACGTTCCTTGGAGCTCTTCTCCTCCTAGGAGCCTTTCTAGGAGCAGCGGATGGAGCTTTTGGTTCTGGGCATTTGTGTCCCACTTCCAGGCATATCTGACAATAACCTGGCCTCCAATCATATGAGACAAGCTGATCAAAGGTTCTGCCACATGGAGCAATGACTAGTATTTGATTAGGCAACACCTTAGTGATATTCACCTCTATTAACATACGTGCATAGGAGATCCTGGTTTGTTTAGTGGTGCATTCATTTGCAAAGATAGGTTTGCCAAGGACACTAGCAATCTTACTTAGTGAACTTGAACCCCAGCAATCCGTGGGTAAACTCGAAAATTTCACCCATAGAGGGATTTCTGAAGGAAATTCCATGCTAAAATAAAACTCAGGGGTCCATGGTTTCAAAATAATAGGCCTGTTGTTCATTGTGTACGGACCAGCATAAAGTATGTCTTGCATATCCGCCATGTCTTGAAATTTAAGTACATAGTATCCCTCTTCGTGAAGGAACAATTCTGGTTCTGGTACATCCCCCTAATTTTGGGCTACATATCGTTTCATTGTAGCATAACCAGGTACAGTTCTGATAAAATAAGCTATAAGCGCACATCTCCACTTTTTGGCCTCAGTTTCAATATCTTCCTTCTCTAATTGTACTATAGGAACTCTATCAACAATCTGTGGAGGAATATAGGTCAAGGCCATACCATTTTCAGCAGATCGGTTTTTCATGAACAGGTTGGTCCAAGATGAATTTTCTACTCTCTTCCATTTCTCAGCATGTGTCGGTGTTTGAGCCACCTCCTTCTTCTTAGCTTCCATATCCATTCTTTCAGTACCCCTCTGCCCAGTTGCAACCCTAAGTACCCTTCAGGTGGATCATTCGTCCTTATTGCATCCACAATTAGTTGTACCCCCAAATTCGGTGTTGCTGCTCTACTGCTAGCCATATCAATTGAAGCTTCTGATGTCAAATTAGCACTCGTTGGGTCCAGAAGCACAATCGAAGCTGGTTCCATAGTTATGCCATTTGCCGTAGATGTAGATCCCAATTTCTTCATCCTCATCTTCTCAAGTACTTTTGCTGGAAGGACATCCCCCCGGTCTTGCTTATTTGCCGGAATTCGAGCTCCAACAGAGCTACCGATGGTAGCAATCGTTTCTTTGCGTGGTCGCCCAGGTCCGTTCCCTTTCCCCTTTGCCATGGCCACGTCGGCGTACGTTTGGCTAACGTGCGTTAAGAGCATCAGAGAGAATGAGAGAGATTTTTTTGTCCTTTACTACTTTATATATATATATATATATATAAGTTTTTAATATGCAAAATGAAGACTTTGAATTTGTAATTAGGGAGTTTTGACTTGCCCCCAAGTTTTATTTTTAACACTTTGACCCAACCCTTATAAACTATAAAATACCCCCTGCCCCCATGCCCCCCTCCTTGCCCTTGCCCCCCACCCCCCACCAAAACAAATGTTTTTTTAAAAAACAAGATTTTGAAAAGTTTGTTTTTTTGTACCACCCGCCCCACCACCCCCACCCTCCAAAAAAAATTAATTTTATTTAAAAAACAGTTTTGAAAAGTTTTTATTTTTGGTTTTTTGCACCACCCCCACCCCATCCACCCCTCCCCCAGCCCTTGCTCCCCACTCCCCACCCCCAAACCCCACAAAAAAAATGTTTTTTTAGAAAAGATTTTGAAAAGTTTTTTTTTGTTTTTTTGCACCACACCCTACCCTCCAAAAAAAAATTAATTTTATTTTTAAAAAAAAAAATTTGAAAAGTTTTTGTTTTTGATTTTTTGCACCACCCCCACCCTATCCACCAACCCTCCTCCCCCCCCCCCCCCCCCCACCGCGCAAAAATAAAATCTTGAAAAGAATTTTTTTTCTTTGGTTTCTTACTCCACCCACCCACCCCAAAAAATAATTTTGTTTTAAAAGAAAGTTTTGAAAAGTTTTTATTTTTTTGTTTTTTGCACCACGCACCTCCCAAAAAAAATATTCTTGAAAAGAAGTTTTGAATTAGAGAGAGAGGAGATACCTCCTCCGTACGTTGATCCTAGCAAAACTCGGAAGAAGGCGAATAAAGAGGAGGTGTGGAATCGGGGAATCATTGCGAATTAGGAAAACCAAATGCTCCTTATGCAAAATAGCTGGCACAAAAAATAACATGTCTAAGCCAAAATGCTCCATAGTTGTTAATTGCACTGTGTTGTAATAATAGTTATTTTTTGAAAATTTATGACATTTTAATGTTGTTATTTTTTAGAATGATAATTTATGTTCTTGGTGTTTGTGAACTCGGTTTATATGATATGTTGATCGTGTTCAAATAACAAATGTGTGTATTCTTGTTAATAAATTGCTGAACAGTTTCCAACAAGTAATGAATCTGTTGCAACAACTCTATAACTTGTTGGGTTTATCCAACAAGTAACTAGACTTGTTGCAGCAACTAGTATCTTGTTGGGTTTTATCCAACTGCTAAAAGATTTTCAACAAGTAAGCAATTTATTGCAACAACTGACAGGCCTTGTTGCAGCAACTAAGTTACATGTTAGGGTTTTTCCAACAAGTGGAGTGACTTGTTGCAGAAACTGGGTAACTTGTTGTGTTTATCCAACAAGAGTAAGGACCTGTTCAACAACTATGTCACTTGCTGCAACAAATACTATAGTTGTTGCAATTGATACTACAGTTGTTGCAACAGATACTACACTTGCTGCAATAGATATTACAGTTGTTGCAACAGATACTACTTGATTCACCTATATTTAGTGATCAACAAAGGGAATCAATGATATTTAGTGATAAACAAAGGAAATCAACGATATGTAGTGATCAATATATAATACTTAATCAATTTGATGGTATTTTGAGTCAGGAAAGATGATCTATTAAGTCAATATGCACTAAATCCAATGATCATTAGAGTGAATTGATGTGAACTACTTGATTCACCCATATTTAGTGATAAACAAATGAAATCAACGATATTTAGTGATCAATATATAATACTTAATCAATTTCATGGTATTTTGAGTCAGGAAAGATGATCTACTAAGTCAGTATGCACTGCGAACTACTTGATTCACTCATATTTAGTGATAAATAAAGGAAATCAATGATATTTAGTGATCAATGTATAATACTTAACCAATTTGATGTACTTTGAGTCAGGAAAGATGATCTACTAAGTCAGTATGCACTAAATCGAGTGATCATTAGCGTGAATTGATGTGAACTACTTGATTCAACCATATCTAGTGATCAATGTATAATACTTAATCAATTTGATGTATTTTGAGTTAGGAAAGATGATTTACTAAGTCAGTATGCACTAAATCGAGTGATCATTAGAGTGAATTGATATGAACTACTTGATTCACACATATTTAGTGATAAACAAAGGAAATCAACGATATTTAGTGATCAATGTATAATACTTAATCAATTTGATGTATTTTGAGTCAAGAGGGATGATCTACTAAGTTAGTATGCACTAAATCGGGTGATCATTAGAGTGATTTGATGCGAACTACTTGATTCACCCATATTTATTGTTAAACAAAGGAAATAAATAGTATTTAGTGATGTATATATATATATATATATATATATATATATATATATATATATATATATATATATATATATATATATATATTCATCACTAAATACTATTTATTTCCTTTGTTTAACAATAAATGTTAGTATATATATATATATATATATATATATATATATACTAACATCCTTAATGGATTAGATAGTAATTTCATGTATTAGATGGCAATTCTAAGTGTATTCTTCCTAAATCGAGTGATCATTAGAGTCATCTGATGTGAAGTACTTAATTCAACCACATTTAGTGATAAAAAATGAATTCAATGTTATTCAGTATAAACAAAGGAGTTCAATGTGATCAATATCGTGAATATGTTGCAACATATGAGATACCTGCTGCAACATATGAGTAAGTTATTGCAATAATTCAAACAAGGTGATTAATCTATTGCAACAACTACGCAACTTGCTTAAACATCTGATCCATCTGTTAAAATAGATTAGTAACTTGTTGCAACTTCTTCAACAAATGTATGATCTGTTGCAACAATTAACTCATCTGTTGCGACATATTTTTTAGTTTTTGCAATAATTTAAACAATTGTTTGATTTTTTCCAACAAGGTGAGTAATTTGTTGCAATAACTAAGCAACTTGTTTTAAAATATTAGTAACTTGTTGAAACAGATTAGTAACTTGTTGAAACAAATTAGTAACTTATTGCAACTTTTTCAACAACTGTGTGCATATGTTGCAACAATTAGTAAGCAAAGCAAATAAGTTCATAAACAGAAATTGTTCAACAGCCACCTTGGCTCCAAATCAAAACTTTTTAAATAAGAAAAAAAAATTGGGGGTGGGGGAGGGGGGGGGGGGGGGGAGGCTGGTGAAAAGGCAAATAAAAAATATCAAAACTTTTAAAAAAAAATTGGAGGGGAGGGGTGGGAGGAGGAGAAGGGGGGCTGGTGGGTTTTTTGGGATTAAGTTGGGATCTTTTTGTATTTTGTAAAAGATTAAGAAGTTTTAAAAATTATAATTCAATCCCATTTTAACTTTATCGCATTTTTAAGACAAGTTTGACCTTGGTTGGTTAAACTTGTCACCATTTCTAATTAGTGACCTTATTTGTCACCTTTAGTTTATTTTTCCATGCTTCTAAGCTTTTCACTCTATAATTCTCATTCTCCTCCCAATTCTCTACGACTCTTTGTAATTAGTCAGAGTGAATTTGCACAGCTGCCTCTCTTTATACTTTTGGTGATATGATTTCTTTTGACAACACCATTATTTTCTTACCCGTTACATGGAAGACCCTCTTAGATTTGTATCGTCGCTCTAATTTTCGTTCACATTAGAGTGGAGAAAATCTCCAAAAAATTCTAAGTTGTTCTGTAGACAGATAACAAAGAATGTTTCTTAATGAAACAATGGAACTACCCACATCTCATTAATTGCTCAATCATCTGAATTTCAGGCTCCCCTTGTGAAGGTAAGATATTTAAATGAATTTTACCTATTGTGTGCCTTACAAATCACTGACCGTGTAAAATAATCATCCGCTGGCAGTGGATACAAGTTAAACTCATTCCTAAATTGTACGATAAGTAGGAATACAACTTTACACAATTGAAACAAACAAGAAATGTATACACTTCATCTAATACCCCAAGTGTTGAATAGTAGAGATACATTATTTTGTTATCATATATGAATGAAATAACAATACTCAAAGGAATAATATAAGCACAAGTGAAAGATCCAACAATGGCTATATAAAAGATATTTATCAAATTAAAGAGAGAATGTAGGAGACTTTACTTAATGACTTAAAACTCTTGAATCTCACTACAATGAAAATATGTGACAGAGCATTTCTATTTATAATACTAGAAAACTAACATAGACTAGGACTAGAAAACCAATTCCAATATGAATTAGACAAATAAATCCTAACTAGATATGAATTAAATAAATACCAAATATCAATCCTAAACAACTTTGGATTAGTAACCTTGGTTTAATTCCAACATAGCCTCCCTTAAACCAAGATCTTCAAACTTGAGCGTTCCATGAACAATATCATATCTTGTAGAAGTCAACCACCATAGAGTCATGGAAAATTTCCTAAAATATATAGCATCGGCAAATTTGCGGGTGTTGTCTTTAGTCAGCTTCAGTTTCACTTCAACAGGATTTACAGTTAATTTGACTTTCTCCATGTTAAACATCTTCAAAAAATCATAAGGATATTTTTTTTCTTGTATCCTTTAATAACTAGTATTGATTTAAAATTATCTGCTTCTTCAATTGATTTATAATTGGATCTTATGCTCCCATTCAACTTTAGTTGACTTTTCAAGAGCCGTATCATCAACAAATAATTTTTCATGCTCCTCCAAATATACAATTTCGCATAGTGGCCTCAAAATTAATTGCGTCTTCAATATTCATAATCATGCACGTCACTTGAGGATCTGGACCCTTAATTATTTCTGCTTCAATTTTGGGTAAATCATCAAAACCTTGCTCTTGGTGAATTCTTTCGCTTCTTTCATCACTAGATTCATCTTCAATATCTTCAAACAATTTTTCTTGCGTGATAATGGTGGGTACTTCTATTCCTTTTTCATTAGCCCCACCTTGTATAGACGAATCATGCCTATTACATATCTCATTACTTAAAACACTAGTAGCCTCTACCGAAAGGGCATTAGTCCCAACCAAAATATCCTTTTTAGTTATACCAGAAATCATTGATAAATCAATTTGAATATTATTGGATTCTGCATTGCAATCAAAGACATCTATACCACAACAAAAATTACCTCTACCTTCTCTTCTTTTCTCCACTAGATTTGTACCTCTACCTTCTCTTTGTTTCTCCACTATTTCTGAATTCTGGCCTTCTTCATTAATTTCTGACAGATTCGATGACTCTTCTTTTTCTTTTGGTTGATCATCCTTTGTTTGCAATGCCTCATCCATTATCTCATAAGTTTGTTCCAGGGACATCTCATGTCACCAATTCACCTTCTAGATCACAAAGTCTCAAATTATTAAGATCCTGGGTAGCCTCAAGAACTATTTTCTTGATGTGAAACTCTAATCTTAGAGACTACAATATCCTCTAAACAACTTTAACATCTTCCAATACTTCTCCATTGGCCTTCATATCATTAACAATTTCTGTAATTCTTGTAAAAAATTCGTTGACAGATTCTGTTGCACTACAAGATAACATGCTATTACCTAGGGATTTTAGCTAGAGAAATCAGATTCCTAGCTAATGTGCATCATTAGCGACGGATTTAGCTAGAAATGCCCTATTTCCTAGCAAAACTTTTGATCTAAAAATTTAGTCAAATTATAGCTAGGAATTAGCTACGGCCAATCCCTAGCTAATACGTAGCTAGGGATTTTTCCTAGCAAAATCTCTAGTTAATATTTTGCGGGAAATCAAATTTGGCGCAAAATTTCTAACTAGGAATATAATCCGTAGCTAATCCCTAGCTATATTTTAGCTAGGGAAGTAGCCTAGCAAATCTGTAGCTAATGTTTAGCATAAAACTTTGGCAATATTTTATATTTACCAAAAGATTGTGGTTTTGCCAGGAAAAAAGTCCGTGCTAATAGCTAAAAGGTAGCTAGGGAAGTTCCCTGCAAAATCTATAACTAAGTTTTAGCGGGAATTCTAAACTTACGCTAATTTTTTTCTTTAGTTAGTCGAATCCCTACTAATATATGGTAACATTTATTATTATTATTATTATTATTATTATTATTGATAATAAGATTTTAATAATATTTTTGGATTTCTTAATTTAAGTGACTATTTCACTAAATTATTTACAATCTGGCCCAATTTACTTGCGATGTTTGGCCTAAGAAATAATTTAGGAACGAAATTAAAATATTAAAACTTGTGATTTGAAACAAGTCATAGACATTTGAAAGGCATGTAAATCATCTGATTATGAATAAAATGAAAATTTAAATTTAAGTTATTTTTAAATATCGAATAATATTATTCTTTTGGGACAAGTTAAAAAGCAAAGTGTGTGAAGTAAAATGGGAAAGAGGTACATTATATTAATTTCTTAAATTTATTTATTTGTTGTGTTTGAATTTTTCTGTTTATTTCGTATTGAATTTAGTGGTAATCTATTTTATTGTAAGTATTTTGTTTAAATTCATAGAAAATTATGAAACATGGAAAAAATGCAAAAATATAAAACACAGAACAAGGACCTCGATTGTGTTAACCCGTTGAACCCTGTTATCTCCAAATTAACGAATTGTTTCTTCTGTTCACCAATCAGAACCCTTCGATCTCGTGCCAATTGTGAAAACTAAGACGATTTTAATGCGAGAGTTTATAAAATCATAGCAGCAACAGTGCACACTTTTAAAATGGTTGTTGCATTGGACAAAACATGACAAGCATTAAGAGACATACACTTGGAAGCTAAAGGATCAGGTCAATGCAACCAGGTGGATCAGTGACAATGATGGGAGAGCTGAAGTATGGTATAAAGAGGTTCTATGTCGTCCCAGCCTCAGACCTCACTGCGGTCACACACCTTTCGCTCAAAGCTAGATGATTAGCACAATCTCTTGCCCGAAGATCAGTTAAGGATAGTCATGCTTCCCGATATTTGGGGGACCATGACTTATCCCTTTTTCAGAATCCATGATCCTTGTGCCCACAATGGATCCGATGTGCTTAGGGTTAGGGAGTTAGTTAGTTAGTTAGATCAAACCTATATTTACCCCTCAATCCCTGATTTGTACACATAAAAAGATACATTGAGGAATACAAGTCTATTGTTTTCTTATGATCAACTCATTACTTTCACGCTTTTTTGCTTTGGTTCCTGGAAGCGTCCAGTTTCATAATTTGTGGATTGAATGAGCTTTCTTATCTCATTTACCTTATTATTTTCGTTGTTATAATTGTCTCGTTTAACATTGTTTATACGTTATCGTTTCAAACCTTACATCACTGATTTTCAGAACTAACTTGGATTAATGTCGTTGCTAAAGACCTCAAACAAATAAATTTATTTGGTTTTCCTAATAAATATATTTTAGACTAAACAATTTTCTATGTATAATTAAAGCGACGATTTCCTAACTAATTTTGAAATTCTTTTATTCCCTCCAAAATAAATGTCAAATTTGGTCTAATCCTCCTCTGTCTCAGTGATCTCTAATTCCTCGCCCACTACAAGAAAGTGTAGAATTCACAACAATTTTCTAGCAACAATAATATGTAAATATCAATAAATGGCAACAACTTTATTCAATTGTTGGTATAGAGTAAATTTTTTTACCCATAATTTTTTTCTTGTTGGCAAACATTCTAATCTTGTTGCCATATTTCGTGGGTATTATAATAAACTTAAAATAATAAATTGGCAACAACATATTTTAATTGTTGGCAAAAATATGTTTGTTGTTGGTAAAACATCTTACCTTCTCAACAACTTGTTGGATTTGTTGCCTAAATATTGTTTAATTATTTTTTCATTTTTCACAAAAAGCAAAGGCGCCAAATTATTTTTTCATTTTTCACAAAAAGAAAAGGCGCAAAATCTTCCCTCGTTTTTCTCCTTTTTGGCCAACCCTTCCCTCTTTTGTCCCAAACCCTTCCCAACTTCCGTCAAACGCTTTAGATCGTGCATTAGCAAAGGGAACTGCAACCTTCCCTCAGCTCAAATTTAGGGTTTGAAATCGTAAGCTTCTTTCCCTCTAATTTAGTTGTTTAAAGCTTAGAATTTTGATGACTTAATTTCTTATGTAAACATCTACAGAATTAGTGTTGTTATTCACTTTCGCTTTGTATATTTTTTCTTGACTAGTTGTCCCATTCTAATAAATAAGTGCTCCAATTAGAGGGTTATCATCCTCTCAATGATAAAATTAAGGCTCTGTTAAGAACTTTAATTGCTTGACACTAACCGAGTTCTGGCCTCTTGAGTTACCTAATCCATGGTATATTGGTGTTAATTCCTAATTCATGATTACATTGCCCTTTCTCTGATCCGATGGTGCCACTATCTCACCTAAACTTCCATAAACCAATCGGCCCAATAGTTTAAAGCAGAATTCTGTATTTATTGTGATGTTCTATGTGTCTAAATCCTTGAGAAAAGCAATGTTATACATGAACTTTCTGTAAAGGTTACGCTTGTGTGATTTCTTGTTGGTTTCATTACATTCAAGGTGATCTTCCATTTGAATTCATATGTATAAAACCCACTTTGTTTCAGATTCTCTATGCTAGTAGTTGTAGTAATAGTTCTTAGTTTGTCTTAATGAACATTCCTATTGTCCCACTGATTTAATTGATTATGGAAACAGATGCACAAAGTAACTGGTTGAATGCATAAATCCTGGGATGCTACAACAGATTATAGAAAAGGTTGAACCCAACATATCAAGATTATGGATTTGATTTCCCGTTTCCAATTCCCTCAGTGCTTTAATTATATTGGAGAAGAGAAAAATAATGGTTTGAATTGGAAGCCTAAACTGAATTTGGAATCAGGTAGAACTCACTTATCCGTAATATGCAACTAAATATTATAAAATTGTTGATGATGATTTGCTCTTTCTTCTCCTATCCAGGAAAAACTAATTTTTCTGCTTGAATGTAGTTGTATTGTTCTCTGTAGAATGTGTTGTTCTCTGGAATATAGGGGTGATTTAGTTGACCTTTCAGTTACGAAAATACGATAGATTTGGTTAAGAGGTTTAACTAAATATACCAGTGAGAGTTTAACTTGAGATGGATGAGGTGTCAAATAGTAGTATAGATCAGTAATAACCTTCTTTTATTGTTCGTGGTATGAAGATGCATCATGTACTTGAGTATTTGGCACACAACTGGCAAAATTTCTCGAAATAGAATGGAAGAAATTTGTATCGTGCACATGTAGTGCTCTATCTCTACTCCTGCTACCATCCAACATTTGTAGCCTATTAGGTGCATGAGTCGAGGTAATAGGATTCTAGGTAAAGGATAGTATTTGCTGCTTGTCGTTGGACATATAGATGCAGAAAGTAATCATTTGCTAGAAAGAACTAGAGGGAAAATATAGATAACTTTCAGTCTAACAAAGGGTATGTGCCCAGATGTATGATTCCAACATATATGTGTATCAGTCATAGTTGGAATGCTACTACAAGAGGAATTATTTACAAAAGTATCCGCTTTAATAGCTTCTGCAATATGAAAAACAGTAGGGATCACCATATATGTTATTAAGTTGATAAGTCAAGGTTTCTTTTTGTACTTTTATTGCATACTTATCACTGTTTATGCTTGAATTTCACAGCTTTAGTACACATTTGAATGCAACTTTCACTTTTTGCTAAAACGTCCAAATTCCTTTAGTTCAATCTTAAAGGCTAGTATTGCAAAGTCTTCTCAATGCAGGCCAAGCTTGTTACAAGAATTACATGGAGGACTTGTTCTTTACTAAGGTAATGTTCATATTACATGTTCATTCGTCTTGATGTAATCTTGTCTTATATGTACAACATGATTACTAGGACTTCAAAAGGTATAACTCAAACTAAATAAGAACCTTGTTTACAATAGGGTATTCAAACTGGCTTAAATTGTACTTTACGCTCCTTACAATTGAAGAACTTGAGAATGAATATGTGCCCATTTAGATTTAAATCTAAGAATGTCTAAAAGAAATTAAATGAGATTATTGCAGATGATTTATGTTTGTGTTAAACATGGAGATGTATGTACTCCTTCATCTCTACGAAGTAAGATCAAGCTCATTAGTATATTATCCCATGTCCAATCCATGTTTGTTGTCACGCCCCGAACCATGGCCTGAGCGAAACACGGCACTCGGTGACATACTGCATGTGACCGAGCGAACCATATGGCTTGCTTCTCAACATGGGCATCAAAACAATATACTCTACATATGATGCAATTTAAATGAGTCATGAAAATGTAATTTGCGGAATAAAGTCTTGAAATTATCTCATAGCATGAAATATCATGAAAACATAATAGTCTGCAAACATGAATGCACAACTGACTCTGTGAACTAACATCTGTCTATGAAACCTCTAAAAACATGTCTGAATACTAACTATCAGGACATGGCCCTGGACTACCATAAACTGAATATTAATGCAGACTCCATGTTGAACCCCGAGAGAAGTGGGGCTCACCAATAAGCTGATAACTGAAGTGATCCTACTGCGCAGATGTATGCTCCTGAAAATCGGTATCTGCACCGTGAAGTGCAGGCCCCGGGCAAAAGGGACGTTAGTACATGGTGAATAGTACTAGTATGTAAAAACTGTTGAAATGAAGAACATGGCACAACATAGGTATAGGACATGAACTGAAACTGAATGTAACTTGAACATGAGCTTGAAACGTGTGTAAATTCTTAAAACAGTAAATCAATGGAAATACTTGTATGTAAAACTACTTGTAACGTGGGGAATGCTATAGTATAACCGACAACATGGTCTGGTACTTGCGTCCTACCAGCAGAACACTTACAACCTTGCCAGGGATATGAGATTTAAGTAATAATAAGCATGTAAGGATCCAAACTGCATAATGAAGGTGTTGCCTCCTTGCTGACCACCCTTATCCTACGGTGGCAATGTAGTTTCAGGCTATCTGAGCCTTCTCGGTTAACTAAGCAATTCCCAAAAACATGAACATGATATAGTTGGCTAAGAAGCCCATGATTTTCATGAAATAACTTGTAAATAGCTTGTAATCATGATTTCACGAAATAACTTGTAACACGGTTTCATGAAATATCTTGTAAAAATGGTTTCATGAGATAACTTGTCATAATCTTGCAAACATATTCTTGATTCATGAGTGATAACAATAGTTCATAATTATATATATATATATATAATTGACTTGAAAACATGCTACATAAAATCATAAAGTTTCATATAAACGTAATGAGAACACATGAGGAAGAATTCATGATTCATGGATTAAGTTAGAGTTCCTAATAACCGTAATGGAAGATTAGGAATACAATAATGAATATAGATACAAAATTCATGTACATAAATACATAAATACGGGATACCAATATTTTGGGTTTAATGCCCTAGGGTTTGAACTTCATGGATATCAAGAAACGAAGCATGGGGAAGAACGTAGAGATTCCCACATGTGGATGGAAGTTCTACATACCTTAGTCGCTCCAAAACTTGAATTAAAGACTTGAGCATTGAAGAAGGTTTCCAAAATCTTGGATTCTTGAACCTTGAGATGGGTTTTCTTGAAAACCCTAGTTTAGGAATGATAATTTCTTGTTTAGATTACAAGGATAGGTATTAGAATTGATTTGGAATAATTAGAGTAGGCTTACCTTGTTGTTCTTGATGATGGAGGAGGGTAGGAGGTCGTTCTAGGGCTTGAAGGAATGAAAAATAATGATTTGAACTGATATGGACGAATATATACTGTTCTGGAAAAATTAAATTTTTGGCCTGGTTAAATACTGGCCGTATTTCAAAATACGGGCCGTATTTTGAAATACTGGCCGTATTTTGAATACGGACTGCACTGCATCTCTTCAGTAAAATGGCCATAACTCTTTGTACAGATGTCCGTTTGACCCCCATAATATACCGTTGGAAAGGTATTTCAAAGTTATACAACTTTCATGAAGGAAGTTTTCCCAAATTCCAAATACCCTTTGAAATACGGGCCGTATTTTGAAATACGGTCCGTATTTAACCATTTGACATCCAAATGCCAAATTCCAGAATGCTCAGAGATCCTTGGTTTCAGTTTACGACTTGAAATACGGACCGTAAACTGAAATACGGTCACTGTTCATGGGCGTAAACCCCCATCTTATAACTGAACAGGGAAATTCCAATTCCCATATTCTTTATCTGATTTTCTACGTCTAGGATCAGTGTCAAAGCTTAGGTTAAAGGTACGGGGTGTTACATTTGTCAACACTAAATAAACTCATATGAAGTCAGAAAATAATGCAAAACTTGTTTGGTGCTTAAGAGGGTTGTTTCCATCCCTTTAAATGTTTTCCTGTTATACTATGTTCTCCCTGTGTTTCCACTTTTCTTAGTAGAACTTTTTATGCTTTCATAATTTCTTTTTCTTATTTTTAATTTTCTTACTTCATCTATAATGGATTTGATTAGTTTAAAAAGAAAGTTCAAAGCAGTGCAGCTTAAATTTTAAAAGTAACTAGAAGATCATCTAATTGAGATATGATAGGCATTCAATCCTTTCTAGTCCTCATTCATCATCCTGTGTTAAATTTCTTTTCGTTGTTGGTCATTAATACTAGTTTACATTATTGGCAGTAATAATACAAATTCAAATGCTGTCGATGAGTTAGAAAGACACTAACTTCACAGAAGTTCCCCTAGAGGTAATTTTTTGTTTCCCTTTTATTAATTTAGTAATCCATCATTTATTTGTAAAGTAATAAATAACACAAAGAAGTGTTAGAAACATACACAATCTTCAAATATGAATTAGTCTATATGTGACAAAGATATTTAGTGGTAAAATTACCCCTTCGATCTCAAAAACTCTTGAATTTAATTTTATATTACTATTACTTTCTGGTATGTTATGTTTTGTGGAATGACTTATATTTCTTCCTTATTTATTGTGTTCCTCTCTTTTCCTTTGCTTTTTGTCACTCAAGTGGGGTTTGATATATCTTTATGAATAATCACTAGGAGCAAGTGATAGTTCATGTATAAAAGGTTCTATTAGAAACTAGTAAGCATAAAGATATTAGAGTACCGTTTAAACTTTATTTTTGAGATTTGGTAGATTTTGTTTAAATGTAATGACTAATTACCTTAATTTTTATATGCAGGTTATATTTACAAAGAAAATGAGGTGAATGTGACTTGTACGCCAAAGAATAAAGTTTGTGTTGAAGTCGAGGAGGTAGATGTGGAATGAAATGACAATAAATGAAGACATTGGTACAATGGTTGTATTCTTCCTTTGCTACCAACCTTAAGATAGTTGGGGGCTGGGGGCTAATCTTATTATCTTTTTAGTTGAAAGCATTTTTTTTTAGTCTCATTTGTAAACATGTACATCATCTTTTTGATATATATAATAGATATTAATGATTTGTTGGAGAGCTTGTATGGCTTCTATTATTGTTTTTGTCATATTCCAAATTATATACGATAATGCAATTGCATTTCTTGTGCCCATTAAAAGTTGAGAATGAATAGGGAGTGACTCTAGCTAGAAATATTTTGACTAGGGACATTCCTAGCTAATTGTAAAGAAAGGTGAACATCCTAAATAAACTTAGCTATGACTTTAGCTATGGAATTAAGCCTAGCTAACTTTGCTATAGAATATTGCCTAGCAAATTATCCTAGCCAAATTAGCTACGGCTGACCCAATATTCCTAGAAAATATTTAGCTATGAGCCTATTAGCCACGAAAGTTAGCTAGCGTCAATTTCCTAGCTAAAACAGTGTTAGCTAGGGATTTTAGTAAGTTAGCCAGGGATTTGGTCTCTAGCTAATTGCCTGTTCTCTTGTAGTGTTGGTTTCATCTGGGCCAACTCACTCTGTCTCCAAAGCTCTTGAAGTTTCTCTCTCTTCACATCTGCATCACGTCTATGTGATTTCGCCAAAATTGTCCAAGTCTTTTTTGCATGCAAATATTTGTTATATACATGCAATTCTACCTTGCTTTCAAGGTAGAAGCGTTCCTTATTATCTAATTGTTTATTTTTCTCCAATTGTTTAGCTGATTCACCAGTCAATATTGTGCCTTCTGGGATTTTCACGAACCCTTTATCAATAATGGACCATAGTCCAACAACTTTGAAAAAAATCTTCATCAGTTGATATCAACTCTCAAAAATATTTTTACCATCAAATACAAAAAAAGACAATTTGGTAAATATGAAATATTCATATTCATTTTTTTTAAGATATGTCGGATCTCACACAAGCCTTTGATCATATCTCACACAGGCTTTGATTGAATCTCACACAGGCTCTGATACCAATTTGAAGGAAATAAAAATACTCAAATGAATAATATAAGCACAAGTGAAAGACCCAACAAAGGCTATATAGAAGATATTTATCAAACTAGAGAGAGAAGGTAGGAGACTTTACTTAATAACTTAAAACTCTTGAATCTCACTACAATGAAAATATGTGACAAGGCATCCCTATTTATAATACTAGAAAACCAACATAGACTACGACTAGAAAACCCATTCCATATAAACTAGACAAATAAATCCTAACTAGATATGAATTAAATAAATACCAAATATCAATCCTAAACAACTTTGAATTAATAATCTTAGTTTAGTTCCAGCAATATACACGACCAACCTAACTCAACACATTAAAAGGAGTACATAAGTTAATTCACCGAAAGTCAGAATATTGCATTTTTTCAAATTAATTCCTACTCTAAAAGGAAGAAGAAAAAACTTATTGAAACTAAAAATCAGAAGCTGCAGCATATGATATTGCATCTCTGATGAGCATTCCGCCAAGGACCTACATTTTCAAATTTGTTATATATAGTCTGACTATCGTTTTTTCAAAGAAATACACACATAATCTACACATGATCTTGAATCGTTTTGGAATATGATTCTCAAAAGAAATAAAACAAAGTTGGTCTTATATTGAAATTCTCTTATAGAAGACCTTCAACTCCTATCCCGAAGATACAAAGCACCCGGTCCTCTTCTCTTGTGTCGAAGCGTAGTGTAGTGTGGTGAGTGTCACGACACAATCTGATGGGCCATGATTAGTGCCCGAGCTGGACACTCGTATATGAACTACTGAATATAATCAGATTGAAACTAAGGGCAATATGGAAATTTGCAAAAGCATGTTGTAAACTCATAATGCCATATACCAGAATAAACTTGTCTCCTGAGGAGTCACAGTTAGCCAAACATCACAACATATGCAAGCCGACAAGGCTGCTACTATACGCGGGAATATCCAAAACGAACTACATCTGTATAGCTGACCAAAACATATATACACAACCCACATGTGACTACAGACCTCTAAGAGTATAAAAAAGTCTATGTCAAAAGGATCAGTACCAAAATGACTCAAGCTCTGGAACAATGGAGCTCTCCAAGCAGTTGAGCAGAAGTCCTAAGCCGGAGGATCACCAAACTGAGAATCTGTACTTGCGGGTATGAAATGCAGCCCCCGAAGAAAAGGGATCAGTACGAAAAATGTACTGAGTATGTAAAGCATGAAGTACAATAAAGAAGATCATGACTGAGTAAAAAGATGAGAGGAGACAAGTATGATAATCAAAGATATCAAAGCATCTGTGCCTTATGAGATGAGTCATGTATATATATAATATACCGTACCCGGCCCATTATGGGACTCGGTGAATGAAGTCATATATATATATATATATACCGTACCCAGCCCATTATGGGATTCGGTGAAATAATCATATATCGTACCCAGCCCAGTATGGGACTCAGTGAAATAATCATATATTGTACCCGGCCCATTATGGGACTCGGTGAAATAATCATATACCGTACCCGGCCCATTATGGGACTCGGTGAAATAATCATATACTGTACCCGACCCATTATGGGACTCGATGAAATATAATACGTACCCGGCCCTGTGGTGAGGGACTCGGTGAAATATAATATACATAGCCGGCCCTCTAGTGAGGGACTCGGTGAACAATGCAATGAAACTGTGCGCGAATACGTACCCGGCCCTCTAGTGAAGGAATCGGTGAAGTGAGGCAATAACAATGTGCACGAATAGAATATTCGGAGCAATCTTGTTCAAACTGAATCACCATTTAGAATTCGAGAAAATAAACAGAATGAACCAACACTTGAGAATCAAAGACAATTGTCATGTCAAGCACTACTGAGAACTAGAGTTCATTGGAGTCATGTATGTTCGTCGTTCGCTCATTTTATGTAATCCATGCCAAAAAGAAAGAAGGCATAGCTTTACATACCTTGAAGCTTATCTATTTGCTCAACTTCTACTTCTCGAATTCGCAAATCTACAATCAAGGGAATTCATGCTATCGTTAGGCTCGTTATCAAGTGCTTACCTTAAGCCTTTAAGTTAACTCTTTCTAGGATCTGCCGAAATTTCGACAGCATCTCCTCTGTTTATATGCCTAGCCCAAAATCATAATTCAGCAACCAACAACAACAACATCAATACCAACATTAAAAACATCACTTCAACAAAAACATGTGCCATAAAACAGCCCACACACTATTTTCCAACTTCCATAACTAACCAACTTACTATACCATTATTTAACGACTTTGTCTCCGAGAATAAACCTGTATTAACGTAAATAGAAAGAGACTCATACCTTATTCTTTTTAAAACAACAATATCTCCGATATCCACTTGAATCAACGCTAAAATCCACCGCAAAATAATTCTAGAATCACAACCATGCGTTATTCGGGCTTGATTAACGCTTCACTACTTGAAAACACTTTTTTTTATGAAGAAATTGCCCTTTATGGTGCTGAGATCCCAATCTGATTTTTTTGATGAAAACAATGGGGTTTTGCCCCTTTTATAAGGTCCAAATTCGGGTCGGGTCACTGTAGCAGGTCGGTTACTCTAGCAGTTACTGTAGCACGTGTTTCTGCTCTATCAGCCGAACTTGTAACGTCCATAATTCTCTACTCCGATGTCCTATCAACGAGCGGTTTGTTGCGTTGGAAACTAGACTCGACGAACTTCATTTTAGGATTGTTAAACACCTTAAAACACTTCATATGCTCAGAGATATTCTTCCCTCAAGTTGGACCAAAATGTTTACACGAAACTTTACCCATCCTTTCTCCAAAGTCGTACTACTCCATTTCTTCCACTCATTTCCTTATAAAACCTTCCAGTATACCTTATGTAGATCCTTCACTCATTAAATATATTTAATAATGATTTCTCCTTATATTCCAAAGTGGTTTTACTTAACCATAACTCAACATACTTATGTTTTAAATTTGATAAGTGCGTCTTCGAAGATATGGGGTGTAACAGTGAGGTTGCCTCACAGAAAAAGTGGGAAATTGGGGAAATTATCAGTTAAATATAGTTTGGAGCAATATATTGTCTTCCTTTAGGAAATTATATAGGTAGATGCCCCAAGTTCAAAATACAAACTTAAACCAATTATCCAGCTAGTAAAACTCTCATTGGTTTGCACTTGAAAGACGTTAAACTAGCCTCTAACCAGATTATTGGATCACTTATCCCCCTGTAATCAAAGCTTGTAACTAATTGTGGTATATGAATTTGAAAATTTTATGCTCATGATTCCACCTTAGTTGCACGTTACAAATTGTTGGGTTTAATTGATAGGTTAAATGGGAAATGGAGGGAAAATGAGTTGTTTCCTCTTACTTTATGAAATAAGCATTTGTCCATCATTGGTAGTGGAAAGAAAAGAAAGTTCTCCTACTTAAAAGTAGAAGCACTCCTTCTTGTTGCTAAAGGGTTAAGAAGAGGGTCTCCCCTTGTGCCGTCATCGTCGCTCGGCTCGGCTTCGGATTCGGTCAGATGATCTGACAAAATTTTCTTCAATTTTAATTATTTAATTAAATATTATTTATTTAATTAATTAATTCAATTATCCAGATCCTGACCCGTTAGTGACCCGGATCCATGTGTCTGACCCGCGACCCGTTTTTTTTTTTTTTAATTTTATTAAAAATTCCCGCCCGTTTTCAAGTGACTGTTCTGAAGGGTTGCAAACCTTCAGAAACAGTACTTCCATGGCTATAAATTCATTTGATTCCTCATATTTTTCCTTACGATTTTTCTGAACTTCAAAAACTTCTTCTTCTTCTGCACAAATAAATTCTAGTGTAATTTACTGTCGTTGAGTGGTGCGCTGACACCATGGTTTTAGGTACCGATACACCGGTGAGTAAGATCGTTCTATCATGGGAGGAAATATTCCATTAACCTCGAGTACTTGAGGGGAATAATTTCCTTAAGGACACACTGTGCATTCAGTGGGCTCGATTTTCTTACTTAAAAATATTTTTCGGATACTATTTTGATATTTTCTAGTTTCTGGTTTATACTTTCTGATTTTACAAAGTTTACTGTTTTTTGGAATTTTTACAAATTTACTGTTTCAAAATATTTTCGTAATACAGATTAATAACAATCTTAAGGAAAATATATTTTATATATTAATCTGTATTCTGTTTTGGAGACTAAAACCTGTGTGTTTTTCTACTCCATATGAAATTTCGTATTCTGACTTGAAAATATAAAAACTTTATTGGAATATTAAAGTTCATACTTGTACAACGATGTGAAGAACATAAAAAACTTCATCGTTGTTGTTGTGAAAAGTTTGCTATCTTGATTATTAAAACAGTTTGTCAATTTTGACAGTGAAAAGAAATGGCAATTGAAAGCGCTACTACTTCTACAACTGTTGCGGTAACGAGCCGAACTGCTGTGCCACCGGTGAAAAAACAGGGGATATTTTCTGGAGCCAACTTCAAAGGATGGCAGCAAAGGGTGTTCTTTTGGCTTACCACTCTTGGTATGCAAAAGTTCACCAACTAAAACCCTCCAGTGCCTGCCGCCGATTGCTGGACAATGAAAACTTTATGATTGTTGAGGCGTGGAAACAGGCAGATTTTCTATACAAGGGCTACATCCGAAGTGCTTTGGAGGATGATTTGTATAACGTCTACAGTGCTATGAATACTTCGAAAGAATTGTGGGATGCACTTGAGAAGAAGTATCAGACTGAAGACGCATGCTTGAAAAAATTTGTGGTTGCCAAGTTTCTAGACTATAAAATGATAGACAGCAGAACTGTTGGAACCCAAGTTCAAGAGCCTTAACTTATTTTTCATGACCTTACTGCTGAAGGTATGGTAGTTAATGAAGCATTTCAAGGGGTTGCAACGATTGAAAAGTTTCCTCCTTCGTGGAGAGATTTCAAAAATTATCTAAAGCACAAGCGCAAAGAAATGAAGTTGGAAGATCTTGTGATTCGTCTCAAGATTGAGAAAGATAACAAAACAGCCGAGAAGAAGTCGCGTGGGCAACTGCCCCAAAAAGTAAGAAAAGAAAGAAGTCCACCGGACAAAAGAAGGAGCAAGCCAAGAAAAAGTTCAAGGGCAACTGCTATAATTGTGGGAAAGCTGGCCACAAAGCCCCAGATTGTCGTCTCCCGAAAAAGGACAAGAAAAAGGGACAAGCCAACATAGTGGAGAAGAATGATGGCATTGATGACCTGTGTGCAATGCTATCAGAGTGCAATTTGGTTGGAAACCAAAAGAGTGGTGGCTTGATTCTGGTGCCACACGACATGTTTGCTCTGTAAAAGAAACATTTGCAAGCGTATGCGCTCCCACTGGACCCCAAAAGGAGCTTTTTATGGGAAATACTCCAACAGCCAAGGTTGAAGGATATGGGAAGATACTTCTGAAGATGACTTCCGACAAGGTGCTGACTCTCAACAACATTCTGCACGTTCCAACAATTAGAAAAAATTTAGTTTCAGCCACGCTACTCATCAAAAACGGGTTTAAGTGCGTGCTTGTTAGTGAGAAAGTTATAATAAGTAAGAATGAGATGTTCATAGGAAAGGGCTACCTCATCGAGGGCCTTTTCAAACGAAATGTAATGGTTGTTGACAGTATTAATAATAATTCAGCTTCGTCTTACTTATTGGAGTCAAATGATTTATGGCATGTTCGTTTAGGACATGTCAACTACAAAACCTTGTGAAAATTGATTAATTTAGAAGTATTGCCTAAATTCGAGTGTAATAAATCAAAATGTGAAATCTGTGTTGAATCTAAGTTTGTTAAACATCCATATAAGTCTATTGATAGGAGTTCAGATCCTTCAGACCTAATCCACACATATATATGTGATATGAAGTCAATACCATCTCGCGGTGGGAAAAAGTATTTTATAACTTTTATTGACGATTGCACTCGCTATTGTTATGTGTATTTGCTTAATAGTAAAGATGAAGCAATTGACGCATTTAAGCAATACAAGAACGAAGTGGAAAATCAATTGAATAAAAAGATAAAAATGATTAGAAGTGATAGGGGTGGAGAATACAAATCTTCTTTTGCAGAGATATGTTTAGAATATAAAATTATTCATCAAACTACTGCCCCCTACACACCACAATCAAATGGAATTGTGGAAAGGAAAAACTGAACATTAAAGGAAATGATGAATGCTTTATTAATAAGTTCCGGTTTACCGCAGAGCTTGTGGGGGGAAGCTATCCTTACAGCTAACCGAATACTCAACAGGTACCCTACAACAAAACACAATCTATTCCATATGAACTATGGAAAGGAAGAAAACCCAACTTGAAATATTTCAAAGTGTGGGGGTGTTTACGAAAGGTACAAGTTCCTTTACCCAAAAGGGTAAAAATCGGACAAAAAACTGTGGATTGTGTTTTTATTGGATATGCTACAAACAACAAAGCTTGTCGGATTTTGGTTCACAAATCCGACAATCCCGAAATTCATGTTAATACGGTAATTGAATCAGATAATGCTGAATTCTTAAAAAATATTTATCCGTATAAAACTAAATGTGAGTCGTTAAGTGAAAGATCTAAACGACCGCGGGAATAACCAAAGGAAAGTACACCAAGTGAAGAGGATCCAAGGCGTAGCAAACGTCAAAGGACATCTACTTCCTTTGGACTAGATTTTGTGATATTTTTGCTTGAAATGAGCCTCAAACATTTAAAGCAGCTATGTCTTCTTCTGATTCAGCATTTTGGAAAGAGACAGTCAATAGTGAGATTGAATCAATTTTGAACAACCATACATGGGAATTGGTTGATCTTCCTCCTGGAAATAAACCTTTAGGATAAAAATGGATCTTTAAAAGGAAAATGAAAGTTGATTACACTATTGACAAATATAAGGCAAGACTTGTGATCAAAGGTTATAGACAAAAAGAAGGCCTTGATTACTTTGACACATACTCGCCGGTAACAAAGATAACATCTATTCGGGTGTTAGTGGCACTGGCGGCCGTACATTGTCTTGAAATCCGTCAAATGGATGTTAAGACAACTTTCTTAAACAGAGAGTTGGAGGAAGAAATTTACATGGAACAACCTGAGGGATTTGTGGTTCCTGGTAAAGAAGGGAAAGTGTGCAAACTTGTTAAGTCTCTTTATGGACTAAAACAAGCACCCAAACAATGGCATGCTAAATTTGACCAAACAATGTTGGCAAACGGATTTAAGATCAACGTGTAGGACAAATGTGTTTACATTAAAAATACTCCAAATCATGAAGTCGTTGTTTTTTTATATGTTGATGACATGTTGATAATGAGTAAAGATATTGCCGATATAAATGCTACTAAGCGCATGCTAGCTAGCAAATTTGATATGAAAGACTTAGGAGTTGCTGATTTGATCTTAGGAATCAGAATTCATAAAACTGCACAAGGTCTAGCATTATCGCAGTATCATTATATTGAAAGAGTACTTGACAAGTTCAAGTATTTGGATTTCAATGTTGCCAAAATTCCAATTGTCGTGAGCTATAGATTTCAGAAGAATGAAGGTGAAAGTGATTCACAATTGGATTATGCAAGAGTGTTGGGAAGTTTGATGTATATCATGAATTGTAAGCGACCAGATATAGCATGTGCTATTAGCAAATTGAGTCGGTTCACAAGTAATCCCAATCAAACTCACTGGATGGTAATGAAACGAGTTTTGGGGTATCTGAAGCATACCCAAGATTATACTTTGCATTATAACAAATATCCCGCTGTGATTGAGGGATATAGTGATGCAAATTGGATCACCGGATCATCTGAAATTAAATCCACGAGTGGATATATTTTCACAATTGGGGGTGGAGCAGTGTCTTGGAAATCATCCAAACAAATGTGCATCGCCCGTTCTCCGATGGAATATGAATTTATAGCTTTAGACAAGGACGGTGAAGAAGCTGAATGGCTCCGGAATTTCTTAGAAGATATTCCATTCTGGCCCAAACCTCTGGGACCTATATGCATACATTGTGATAGTCAAGAAGCAATAGGTAGGGGAGGGAGCGTTATGTAAAACGGAAAATCTCATCACATACGACGAAGACACAATACTGTGAGACAACTACTCTCTAGTGGAATTATCACTATTGACTATGTAAATTCTAGAGATAATTTGTCGGATCCACTTACAAAAGGCCTAACTAGAGAGGCGGTTGAAAGATCATCTAGGGGAATGGGTTTAAGGCTTAGGACAAGTCATCATAGCGGTAACTCTACCTAGTAGACTGGAGATCCCAAGAGCTACGTTCAAGGAGATCAAACAAAGTTGTGACTGACGGTTCGGCATTGTCAAATAACTCAATCCATTCTCATGATGAAGACAATGTTCAGGAACAAGGATAAAACATTAAGCCTTTTTAACGAGTTGATAAAGCTTAAGTTTTTTAATGGTTTCTAAGTTTGGCAGGTTTGACCAAATAGTGTATCTACGCGATAACACGTTTATGAATCACCTATGCGAGTGTGAAATGTAAGCCGCTTCAAAGAGGATAATTGTAAAAGGCCCATTCTCTATACACTCATGAAACCAGGAGGTGTTCATGGCTGAAACGAACGTAACCGTAAGAACCATAGACGGTAAAGGATTGATTATGTGACATGTGGCTGTCTAGGTATACACCAAAGCTCGACAGGTCAAAGATATCAAATCTACCGATTGACCGAGTATATCCGAAATATGTTTACTACGGAAAGTTCAAAGGGAAACCTACTTATCCGGATGCAATTAATCCTTGCTTGTAAATCACACACTTGTCTGTGCATTCCTTTATCTTATAGCCATTCCCCATTCATGTGGGGGATTGTTGGGTTTAATTGATAGGTTGAATGAGAAATGGAGGGAAACGAAGTGGAGGAAAAATGAGTTGTTCCCTCTTGCTTTATGAAATAAGCATTTGTCCCTCATTGGTAGTGGAAAGAAAAGTTCTCCTACTTAAAAGTAGAAGAACTCCTTCTTGTTGCTAAAGGGTTAAGAAGAGGGTCTCCCCTCGCGCCGTCGTCGTCGCTCGGCTTCGGCTTTGGCTTCGGTCAAATGATCTGATTGATTGATAATCTTTTTGGACCAAATTTTCTTTAATTTTAATTATTTAAATAATTATTATTTATTTAATTAATTCATTAAATTATCCAGATCCTGACCCGTTAGCGACCCGGATCCGCGTGTCTGACTCGCGACCCGTTTCTTTCCCGGATTTTATTTAAAATTCCTGCCCGTTTTAAAGTTACTGTTCTGAAGGGTTGCAAACCTTCAGAAACAGCACTTCCATGGCTATAAATTCGTTTTATTCCTCAGATATTTCCTTACGAATTTTCTGAACTTCAAAAACTTCTTCTTCTTCTGCACAAATAAATTCTAGTGTAATTTACTGCCGTTGAGTGGTTCGCTGACACCGTGGTTTTAGGTACCGGTACACCGATGAGTAAGATCGTTCTATCCTGGGAGGATATATTCCATTAACCTCCGGTACTTGAGGGGAATAATTTCCTTAAGGACACACTGTGCATTCAGTGGGCTAAGATCGTTCTATCCTAGGAGGATATATTCCATTAAACTCGGGTACTTGAGGGGAATAATTTCCTTAAGGACACACTGTGCATTCAGTGGGCTCGATTTTCTTCCTTAAACATATTTTTCGGATACTGTTTTGATATTTTTCCAGTTTCTGGTTTATACTTTCTGGTTTTACAAAGTTTACTGTTTTCTGGAATTTTTACAAAGTTACTGTTTCAAAATATTTTTGTAATACAGATTAATAACACAAATAACTTTCTACTAAGCTTAAAACATCAACTAAAGCTAATCCATTTCAATTTCCTTTACAAATTGAATAATTTGTTCTTAAAATAATTATTCAAAAGAAAGATATGCTTAGTGGAGCATTCAATTAGTTGCTGATATAACAAACAATATGAAAACTAAAATACTGATTGTTACAATAAACTAAAGATCAATGTAGAATATAACTTGAATACCTGAAATTTTAACTCTTCTAGACACAATTATTTCATCTTCTGTAGTGCCTTTGATGGCTCGCTGCTTCTTTCGCCTTCTCATAATAATTATGTATTCTAGTTCTTCGACAATCCAATTAAAATTTCGACTCGAAAGTATGAAATACGCTATGGAGAATCCAATAATAAGTCCTTTCCCATATCCCATAAGGACCGCCTTCCCAAATTCACTTAGAAATGTAGAATTGCTTTCTTGATCCAGGACATGTGTCGTGTTGTTTGTCTCAGGCATCCCGCTACTTCCACAACCTTCCAAAATAGGGAATCCACGTAATCCATCATTGCCTTCATATGAGTTGTTCTCAAATGTAGCAAATTGACGTCCTTGAGGGATGCATCCTTGGAGATGATTGTCGGAGAGATTTAAGAACTCAAGATATGTAAGAGAAGCAAGTTGTTCTGGTATGTCTCCTGAAAGCTGGTTAACTGAAAGGTCCAATGATTCAATTGAAGATGAATCTCCGAGTGATGGTGGTATATGACCTTGCAATCGATTATGACTTAGATTCAACACGCGAAGTGCAATGAGATCTCCCGTGATATTTGGAATTTGTCCTTCAAATTTGTTGCTTGAAAGATCAATGGTCGTGTAAATAGTCAAAATTCTGACAAGTTCAAGCTCGAGTCCCTTTGTTGCAATTGTTAGAGAATCTTGGTAGTACTCATCTCCAAGATATGTCGGTGCCTTCATTGTTTGATCAATGGTCCTCATGGCTTTCAACTGTTGAAAGAGACTTGTCGGCAAGTTTTCTATGAAGGCATTGTAAGAGAGATCTAAGATTCGAAGCTCAGGAAACAAGTTCTTCATCCTTGATGTTCTGATTGGTCCATGCAATTTATTTGATCTCAAGCTTAAAACTCGCAGCTTCGGCAGAGTTGCCAACCCTATGGGGAATGTGTCTTTAAGGTGATTATCTCCTAAATCAAGAACTTGCAACTCTTTGCAATTGGCCAAAGATCGTGGGAGTTTCCCCGGTAGCTTATTGTCATGCAAGTTGAGGCTTCTAAGTGAACTTCCAATGCTAGAAGTTGTTAGAATTGTCCCAGAAAGATTGTTCTGGTGCATATCCAAAACCTCAAGGCTACTGATATTACCCAAACATTGTGGAATTTCTCCCATCAAATTATTTTTCGCCAAATCTAGGATTTGTAATGATGTCAAATTACAAATAGATGAAGGAATTTCCTCAGTGAGATTACTTTCGGATAGAAGAAGTATCTTATGGAATTTTGCGGAATAGGTAGTGAGCCTTGAAGAAAATTGGACCGTAAATCAATAACATCTACAGATTGAAAAGGAAGTGAATCCACACCTACCAGCATGTTGTGGGATAAATTAAGACGCCGCAATGAAAACATCCAGTTAGACCATGCCCAGTCTGGAATTTTTCCTTGAATCCTATTATTTGAAAGGTCCAACTGTGAAAGATACTTTGCACATCTCACATGAGGCTAACCGTAAGAACTCAAGAGACTCTGGCCAAGTAAATTTATTTTGGTTCTCATTGGTCAACGAGATACTATTATATGAAAGATCTTGCAACGGAAGATTTTTGAGGTCTAGAAGCTGACATCCACATCGCCACAAAAATTATTTGATGAAAGATCTAACACCTGAATATTCGTTACGGATCTTAGAAACTCCAAATCTTTTACTTCACATGCCGCCAATCGTAAGTACTCAAGAGATTTGGGCAAAGAAACTTTGACTTTGTTCTCATTGGTCAATGAGTTACGATTATGTGAAAGATCAAGAACTCGAAGATGCTTCAGATTTGAAAAGAAGCTGACATCCACATGACCACTAAAATTATTTGATGAAAGATCAAGCGTGTCTAGGTTCACAAGGTTCTGAATTGACTTGGGAAGATGGCCTTGCAACTGATTGTCTCCTAAATTAATCTCGACTAGTGAATTGTTCTTAAAATCCTCAAGATGAACGCAAAGAAGAGCAAGTATTCCCTGTTGATCACTACCTGTGAGAAAAATATGAATTCCCATGTGGCAGGCATATATCTACACAGACCAATCAATAGTTCAAGTCACACACTCCCATAATCCATTTTCTCTTCACAAAATTCCCTTCAATCCCCCCATTTAGTTGACATGAATAATTAAAGGGAAATATCCAAATCCATGTCTTATTATTTTCAATAATCCATACTTGTAGCAATGGAGAAGTAGTTAGAACTCAAACCTAAATTACTTTGTGACGGATTATGGGAGAATATCCAGAATGGTATTGTTCCATTCACAGAGTTATTATCAGGGAACAAATATTTTATATGTGTGATATTTGAAAGAGATTCAGGAATAGGCCCCCAAAGATTGCACGAACGAAGTCTCAAAGACTGTAGTGACGTTAGATATCCAAAAGATTCGGGAAAATTACTAGAAAAATTCACGCTGTTGAGATCTAACTCCATGAGAGATGCACTGCTGTTCCATTTGGTCATTGAAAAATAACCACTGAGCTGAGGATTCTGTGATAAGGCAAGTGCTTTCAATTTTGGCAGGTGAAAAACACTCCCAGGTAATATCCCAAATAGCTCTGTTTGATAAAGCCTCAGAGTTGTTAAATGAGAAGACAAATTTGGAGGAATGGTCGACGAAATGTTCACACCATTAAGATCAAACTCTCTTAGATAGGTCAAGTTCTGAAGGAGTAATTTAAAATCATGAGGCTCAAGTCTCAGCTTACCAATATCAACCATAACTGGGAGATGAAGAGAACGCAACTCGGAAAGATGAGAGATTTCAAAAGGAATTTCATCTAAGAAATATGAATAGGAAAGATCAAGACGTGTCAAGCTTGAGAACTTGTCAAATTTTGGCGAGATGTGAGAATTGGAAAAGTCATTCCTGGAAAGGTTGAGCTTTTGCAAATGAGAGAGCTGGAAGAGGGTGCTAGCGATCAATCTTACCAACAAGTTGGCTGCAACTGATGTCAAGCTCAATCACAGGGCCACTCAACTCATTGCATAACACTCCATCCCATGAGCAACAATCTCGTCTCATAGTCCATGAACTAGTTTTTGCATAAAAATCACACATAACTTGAGGATAAGGAGGAAAAGGTATTGTGGGATCTACAGTAAATGTTTTACTGAATTTTAGAAGGGAAATGCTTTCATCTTTCAGACACAGATGAGGTAATATGGCTGAAGAAAAAGCAATTAATTGACAGAGAAACACAACTAAGAGCAGAACAGAGAGTTGCCTATAGCCCACCATGCTTGGAATAAAGAGTTTAAAAGTTGGTAGTGGATAAGTAACAAAAATGTGTGCAAATATATAAGCTAAAGATTCCAAGTTTTCTTTGACGTGTCTTGTATTCCCAGTTTTACAATTTTTTAACTAAAGCTATTTGTGTTAGTTAATTGTAAGACTGAAACTCGATTGAATTTTTATTTGCTGTTACATCTATTTGATTCAAATAAATACAATTAAGTTGTCTGTAATAACAAATAATATGCCGAGCAGTTAAAAAAAGTACGTATAATACTTTAATTTATAACGTCGGATAATTCAAGTTAGAGTGTTGATGAAGGTCATATTTAAGCAACTAAATGAAAATAAAATATCAGAAAAAAGAAAACTAGTTAAACCACATGTTTTTGTTTCACTTCCATATGCTCTTAAACTTCGGAATGTTGTTAGATTAAAAATACGAAAAGGAATTGCAGAACTCTTTAATTTCTACAACATATTAAGCTAAAACAGTCATTCTAGTCTGCTAGATATCCTTTACGTGTCCAATTGCCTTTTTCTTCATCTAAAGTATAAACTCATTTCCTTGTTTATTTTCAAACGGAACAAGAAAGAAGAAAATAGAGGTAATTTAGGTCAATGAAGACTATGAACAATGAATGAAAGTGTTGTTATTTCTCAAAGTCAATACACAAGTCTTGGCATAGAAATTAAAAAAAAAAAAAAAAAAAACTACAACCCACAGGGTCTTTCAATTTGATGTTCACTTTGATGTTACTCTTTCTGTAAGCTTATCTCCTCTAATCGCCTTGGATTATGGGACTAGTTGTGCATTAATTTAAGTCTCTTTTTTTGTGCATTATTTTAAGTCTCTTTTTTCTACTTTTTGAACTAAAATAAAAAAAATCTTATTTTTCTTTCAATATTGCACCCCAAAAATAATGTGGAAAATGAAAAGGTAAGTTTTCACTATGTGACGCCAGTGATGGGGGTCTAGACGACGAGGACGGGTTAAAGAAAAGGACCGATAAACTTTTGAAGAAAGGATGCACATGACACCTTAGGCGAATTTCACATCTGAATGGAAGAGTAAAGTGAAGAGCTTTATAAGGCATAACACAAGCTCACATGGTTGCGCATGATGTATCATAACCTAAGGAATAAATCCGTGAGGTCTATTGGATCAAAGCGGACAGTATGTGCCATGAGCTTGGGCTATGACAAGTATGGCATCAGAGTTGGATGCTCCCTCAGTACGGCAGTAGGGCAAACCTCAACACGCTAAGTCCTTCGGGAAATGTCTGTGATGCCTAGACGGGGCCGGGTTAAGGAAAGGATGACAGTCTCCGGTCTCCTAAGCTTCTGAATAAGAGGTGCACATGACACCTTGGGAAACCACACATCTGAAAGGGAGAGGAAAGTGAAGAGCAAGACACAAGTTCACATGGTAGACACATTTTTGAACTCGATGATGGTGTAGCTCAATGGACAAATATCTATCGAAACAATACGGATAATAGGTGTTATGAGCTTGGATTGTGACAACTTAATTGATTATTGATGAAGATCTCAGTTTATGAAATTGTAACACAAACTTAGTGGACAAATAACAAAAAAAGATTATCTTTAAGATACTCTCTATTAGATTGGATCTGTCCTAAAGTCATATGTCCCAATCAAAGGGGCTTTGTGAAAAGGAGTCCTATTTCAAATAACTTCTTATTGGACCAATAACTGGTCTAGTCAAGCATATTAATAACAAACCAATTAAGTAGGAAAATGTTATTTTCAAATTAGACACGACTAAGTCAGGTTATTGGCCTTCTTCTGTATAATTATGGGATATTTGAACTTTTGTGATACCCGAATAAACATGATACTTCGAATTATTTCTAACAAGGGGTACTTCATTTTCATCGAGACATCGCTTTTTCAAACCTCTTTATTTCTAACTAAGAACTTCTCCCCAAACTTTTGAAAAATATCATCGACCATAATAAATTCACTAGTTACTTCTTGAACCAAGAAGGTTTTATATGTTATTAATCGTCTTAGTTTTGCTAATGATGTACTAAATGCGATTATCAATATTGTGCTTGGAAAGCCCTGAACCAATTCCCTTTATGTTTAGAAATTGGAGTTCAGCTGGTGCCTTCATAGCAGTCTATTCTAAGTTATTTGTAAATGATACGGCATCTAGGGCACAAAGAGATGGAAAAGGGAGATAGATACTTTACATTATTAGAAAAATTCCACTCTTACATAATAACATTACAAGGGAGTTTATTTAGGTGCTAATTAAAGGATAAATCTAGACATAAAATTACTAAATGCTTTCAGCCTTTCACACTCTCACAATGAACTTGATCATCTCGAAAACACAAAATCATGCCCCTAAATAACATAAAAATTGGATCTAATCACATAGATATCCTTTATTTACACGGCTGATTCTCTCTTTTTTTAAAAATAAAATAAAATATTATTCTCACTCATTATATTAATTTTTGTTTATTGCCTTAGTAACAGATTTTTCTACAAGTTTAGAAGATTTCAAAGATATGCTCATGATCGAAAAAATAAATAGCCTTCATAAACTAAAGGGCTCAGTTAATATTATTATGGATCTTTTCATGCTTTATCTCTCATCTTTTATACTAAATATCTGAGTTATTAATTCTAATTTTAATCGTTACATTAGCAATCAAATATTATGCGAATATCTCCTTTCTTATTTACAGATTCGATATATAAAACCATTGGACACTTGTGATTTCTAAAATGGAAAAACAAGAAAAAAGTTGTGAAACTAGCTACCTGTATATTATTAAACAAGAACGAAAATATTGTTAGTTAACTAAAAATGGAAGCTGAGGGGCAGAGCAAATATCATCTCCTTCAGATTTCATTTATGGATTATTGGCCATGTGATTTCACTCTAAAATATAGTTGCCCTACATCAATATAAAGCAAAGTATATACTACTAACTAGTGTATTTGTCCGCGCTTCGCGCGCAGAGACGGAGCCATATGATTTGCTAATGTATAACAACCAAGGGCGTCTCAATAAAATTAATGGCCTAAAGCTAAATTTTAATCCGAGACCTTAAATATATACACATACATAAAAAAAAAAACCTAGTCTTGCCTTTTTATTTTTTTTATAATTGTTGCATTTACTTCACATAGTTACTTCACATATTTATAATAGTGAGGATTAATTCAAGTTAATAAGACGTTAGTCATGTGTTTTAAATACATTACCTTAGATGTTGTTGTAAAATTAAACTTTATTTAATAATATGAAGATTTTGAGTAATTTAGTTCAAAGTTCTAAAATATTTCTCTTAAAAAATAGATAGTTTTTACTCTTCTTTTATTATATAAATTTTGTACTTCTTTTTACAATGTTAAATATTGTCTAAGAAAAAATAAAATCATAAAATTCATCCATAAAAAATTTGGGGCCTCAAAAGTTTGGGGGGGCTAAAGCAAAGGTTTTACTAGCTTCGCCCTTGAGCCACCCTAATAACAACCATCAAACTAATGAACAAGTATCAGTATTTAATATATTTTGACAATATAATTTTGGGTTTGGCTTTGTGAAAGAAAACGATGAAAAAGAATGGTAGCAGCAAGTATCGGGAGAATTTGATTTGCTCTTTTGCTTATTGATTTGTCAATTTTATAGTTTATTTTTAAAATATAAGGTGTTAAAAGAAATTATGTATTTCTCTGTGATAGCAAAAAGGGAAAAGTTACCCCCAGAGGAAAAGAACTGCACGAGTTCAATTTATACGTTCTTCTAATTTTAAAAAGTGAATCAAAAGAGAATCTTGCATATAACAAAAAAAAAAAAACACACACACACACACACGCACCCACAGGCACTGGTGGGGTTTCGAACTCACATCTCTGGAAAGAGAAAGCTTCTCTAGCCTCTGCATTGTCACTGAACCGTCCGCTTATTTGTGCATGTGGGTTCGCAAGTAGATAATATCAACATTTACTATTTTTCTATAGTAAGAATATAGGATCTACGCAAAAGCTACTGGGTTTGCCTGAACCCCTCTTTAACACTGTAGCTCCGCCCCTGTTCGCGCGGCGTAGAAAAATTCTCTTATAAATCATAGATTTAACACTGAGTGACAATACTCTTTTTTAAAAAAATCTCCACATTGATAATGATATGAGCAATATCTTGTACTTCCTTTGCAAAAAGTTCTGAGTAAAAGAAAACAAAACGGGAAGTAACCAAAAGTGTAAAAAAACAGAATCGCTACAATACAAAATTTCCTCAAAAACCAATAATTAGAACAAAATTGTGGCATTTAATTAGAATCATAGAAATCACAGAAAAATAACATACAAAATAAATACTCACAATTTCTCAATCAAATCAGCGTTTCAATAGGGTGATAAAATGAGATAAATCTAACTTTATATCACAATTCAACCGCACACAAGTCACCCGCATGAATCAACTCTCGATCTTTAGAAACTAATGAACTTAGAAAAAAACAAAGGTGATCCCCCGACTCTTATACCACGTAAAGATTTATCCATAAATAATAATGTGGAAATTTAGAGAAGATAATTTGAGAGAGGGAGCATCATAAACTTTGTCCTATGTATGGAACGACATCATTAGTTGTCTCTAGAGACAACTTTGTTTGATCCGGTAATTCCTCAGTGTTGCTTGTATCATCAAAGATAGAGATCTCTGATCCGAAATCACCATAAAGCACCGTGATCTGCCCAGCTTCTTCAGACATTATAAACTTGTCAAGACATGCTAATCACAACACATAGATAATAGCATACCCAGAAAGAAAATATGAGAAGATATAGAGCCCGTTTGGATTGGCTTATAAGTTGGCTTATAAGCTGTTTTCAGCTTTTTTGAGTGTTTGCTTGGCCAGCTTAAAGTCATTTTATGCTTAAAATAAGCTCAAAAAAATAATTGGACCCATTTGACTTAGTTTATCTAAAGCAGCTTATAAGCTGAAAACAACTTATAAGCCAAAAAAAATAAGTTGGACTACCCCAACTTATTTTTTTCAGCTTATAAGCTGCAAACAGCTTTAAGCTGTAAGCCAATCCAAACGGGCTCATATATAGGATATCAATTAGCAGAGGAAAGAATTGGGTACTTATTCGTGATTAACAATAATTGCCAATAATTATTGGTAAGTATCAACATAAAACGGCTATCAACAAAAAACGGCTTTAGGACAATGATGCTACATGGGCTGAATTGCAAAGTGTACGTGCAGGGTTAACTCTTCCGACAGACTATTGAATGTATGATGCCTTTTTAATCCATTTAGATAGTAAAATATGTAGAAAAATGAAGGAATACTACCAAGATTAACAAAAGGAAAGTAAAAGCAAATAGTTTATGATCTTGGGAATGTAACATACATGGGTATATAATAAATTCAAGAGTAAAGAATGTGGTTAACGGTTTGGATTTCAACATAATTAAGAAAATTAAAAGATATGACTTTTCAGTTTTTTAACATAGCACATTTAACATCATTAAGAGAATTAACTTTGTGACTTTTGAGTTTTTTTTTTTAAATATAACACATAAATTGGAGAAAATAGAAAAATGTCAAAAAAGAGAAAAAAGATAAATGTGAATAGTGACCTAAGAGAGGTGCCACATCACCTTCTCTATGTCTAACTTTATATTATAATATATAGATTACGCCATTAACATACTACAAATATAATAGTATATGTGTAATAGTATCTATGTATACTAGTTATTCTCTAATTATACTTCGGTTATACAATTAACATACTACATTAACAATAGCATATGCTTACATATACTACTCATTATTATTATTATTATTATTATGTATAAATATAAGGAAAATGAATTTTTAAATTTAGTATACTATAATTAATACTATTAAATAAATTTTTTTTTTGAATTGAATTCTTTTTGTGGCAGAAAATTTTCGGTCAAAAGTAGGATCCTATGCCTACGGGGAGGAAGGAATTATTTTTGGATGAAATTATCTTCCTAATATGTTTCCGTTCAGATTTGCTTATTTTTAGGAGTATTGCTTATTCTTAGAAGTATCCCTTAAAATAAGCAAATATTAATGGAAAGGATTGGAATTTGTAGGGGTTTTTAGCTATAAAATTTGCTACCGTATATTATTCGATAGACTAGTAATTAGATTTAAATGCTGCAACATTGATCTCCTTACTGTCTTTTCTATTTATTGTTCATTTTTCTTCTTCTTCCAAATCCCAAATTATATTAGGGTATAAACGATTAAAGAAAGATTAGGGTTTTGTGCACTAGTCTAACTCTCTCTTCACGTGGGATAAACGAGTTATAACTCCCCAACACAGTTATGGGTCATATCTTTCTACCTTTAAAAGGGGAATAAGGTATATACTCCATCAACACAATTCTAAAAGAAACCAGTAAAAGAAAAGAGAGAGAAACGAGTTTCTAGAGAAGCAGAACAATCACGCCATTCCGCTCAAGATCAAGAAATAAATAATGGAATCAGGTACGTTTTTCTCAAATAAGAACTATCGCTTATGGATTTACGTGAAAATCATATAGTTTCCTAAATAATTGATAGGATTTCATGTTAGATTGTTTATGTCTTGCAGTCTATGACTTATGAAAATTCTTTCATGTGGTATCAACTCGACCTATGTAATTTAGTGAGTTACGTTGCAGTACCGTCTAAGTTTATTTTGATTGAAATTGTACCCGTACGTAAGGTTACTGTCTTTTGTCTTCCTAATTTTATTGGGAACCATGGAAATCTCATCTGTATGATAAAACAATTACTATAAGGCTTCCAGTCAGAATTCAAATCATTGTGATATTGGTTGAATGCATTGAGGATTTATAAATGCTTTAAACTAGCTCTCTGTTTGAATAAGGCAGAAAAAGGCATGTGATTTAAGATGGAAAAATAATTTTTCTCTGGGTCTATTTGACATGATGTTTCAGACATAGATTAATTCTAGAGATAATATCTGAGATGGTCACTCAATTACTGTTTTATTATCTCTCTTTGCTTTTTCCTTTTCTTGCATGTTTATGGTGTATTTTTTCCTTTTCCGCTGCATTTAATTGTCTCTTCTGTTGATGCTTCTTGTTTCCCTTTCTAGTGTGAATTAAGCAATGATTTTCCAATATATTTTTTGTGTGAATTAAGATATTGATTTTTCAATATATCTTTTTATCAATTTTTGTAAGCTATATCAAATGGCTCTTCCATGTTAAGTGGGTGCTTGCTGTTGCACCAGGAGCCGTTGCACCAGGTCCTAAAGCATGGGTGTTTGTATCCATTGAGCAATATATTTTTAGTGGGTCGGGTCAATAAAATGATTAAAATGGGCATTTTTTTTAATTTATTTAAAAATTGGATTTAAATAAAAGTTCCACGTTAGCAAAATTTAATGAAAAAAATCACTTAAATTGGTAAGGTGACTGTCTAAGTGAAATACCAATAGTTGAGTGACTTTTAGGTTATAAAATAAAGTTGAGTGGCTTTCGGAATGAACTACGCTTAGTTGAGTAATTTTTGAGTTAGTAAACAAATTTGAGTGACTTTTTGAGTGAACTATTCTTAGTTGAGTGACTATCTGATGGGTTGTGCCATAATTCTATGTTTCTCTAGGTTTTGTTTGATTTGACCATTTATGAAACAATTCAAAAGCATATTATATAGTTGCAACATTGAATTTCAATTGCAGAAGTATCTGAAATACGCCTAATGTGACTGAACTATAAAGTTTCTATTGGATCCGAGACACAGTTATGGCATTACGGTATTTCATATTATGTGATTCATGATCTAATGATGTGCCAGATTAGGTTGGGCTTGTTAGACTTATGTTTATTAAGTTTATTTCAGTATCAGATATAACTTTAGAATCAATTAAGCATGTGAGATTCGTTTGGCCGAATCTTTAAAACAATTAGTTCCAAAATAATGATTGAGCTTATACATATTCATTTATCCATAAATTATGATGCTTATGAACAACATAATAAATATTCTCTTATGAGTCCATTGACGTTTATGGTTATAAGACATTTACGGATCGCCCAAAGGTTATCGTTTGTTCTTATAATCATTAAAAATTAAGGTGATGATTATTTGTCTCAGACCAACTTAAAAAAATTAATTCCCTTACACGGGGTCTATTGGCAACATCATCAATTGGATCATCATCAGAGAATATGACTTTTTGTTCATTTAGAAGTTGAAACGATAGTCATTATACCAAATATTGTTAATAGTGAATGAGAAATCTGAATATCATCCCAACAACTTCACAAGGTGATATATATCCTCAATCATAATAAATATTGATTTCATCAACATCTGATGAACCCTCCGCATACACACTTTGAGAAAAAGCAACAGAGGCACGGTCATACTTTTTATTATCATACTTAAATAAGTACTTAATGGATATTGATTGATTGCACCATTCCACATTGATGTGAGCACCATACTTCAATAATAAAAAATAAAAAAAATGATTGTACCGCACCACATACCTGGTGTCCAAGTTAATACCATCCTTTTTGATAGTTTTTCTATTATCTCTTCTTCTATAAATAAATAGGATAATCATCTTCATCAATTGTGGTTGACTCTACAAAAAATTTTGGGAAGTACTTTCTACATCTCCCATTCTACATGATAGTATTTAAGTAGCACCACACGAGTCATGTATCATGAAACTTTTCACGGCTTTGTAATAGTGAGGATCAATTACTTCATCTGGTATTTTTACGGTAATTATACGATCGATATCCGTAGCTATCAGATATTTGTTATGCTCATGAAGGAAGAACAATATATGAGCATGAGACAACATTCGTTTTTGGTACTCGCTTGTATAAATAACTGCACAAAAATCAACAAAATTATAGAATAAATAAATAGTTTCAATCTTAGTTAAAAAATTCTCATGCAAAAGCAGACACATTGTTTAAATTATTATTTAAAAAATTGATAATTATATCTGATTTTACTTCTCCAAAAAATTTATTTTCTCGAAAATCCTTTATTAAGCGATCCGATGCGATTTTGAAAATCTTGATTAAGATGTCTGGATGATCCTCAAGATTTAAGCCCCAAATCATTACAATCCATGAATATTAGTCAGTTCGGGTTGCAAGTGGATGTGCTAAAAAGATCGGGTACACAACCCATTTGCATATTGCCATAGCATCTTGATAATTTTGAAGCATGTATCGTGCCCCCTTATGAAGCTTGATGGTAGAATATTTCTTTTCCCTTGGGATGAAGGATTAGTTTCTCTATGCAAAATAGATTTCGCTAACCCTTTATACATCGCAACTCAATTATTTTTTATGAGTCCTAATATACTCCAATTGAGCAGATTCGATCATTGTATATGCGTCAACTAAGAGTTGTTGAAATAATATTCTTGTAGACACAATTGTTGGAACTTCATACTTACAACAACAACATACCCGTTGTTGGAACTTTATCCTTCTTGTAATGAATTATGTAATAAAAAAATTCTCGCATGCTAAACATTTTCTTCCTCCAGTTAATTCGTCATCTTCATTAAAGGAATGTCCTCTTTGTACCCATCTTCACCATATGGAAAAAGTAAAGGATACTGCAGATCAGAATAGGCAGCATTCAACTCATTTATCATCTACAGTTGTTCAGATTGGGTTTCAATTATGATATTTCTGTCACATCTAGATAGTTCAAAATCCTCAACCTCTAAAGTAGCTACCTCTGAAACCGTCGGTAAGTTGTATCTTCTTCCATCAGTATTTCTTTTCCCTATGAATTTGAGTCTAACATTGGAGCATCTATCTTCTTGAAATCTATCTCTTACCATTGTAAATGTTTTAGCCTAAACATTTTGTCCATCAAGCATTTGCTTCAGATCAGCAACAATATCAACATGAAGTTTGTTTACGTTTTGACCATAATTGTGAAAGCAGCTATATAATGCTAACCTCACAACATGGATTCTATTTTTGACTTCATTTTCTGTATCGTAAATAATAATTGCGCAAATTATGGGGTAGATCCTTCAGGAGGCAATAAACTTCCAATTTGATGATAATTCTGGCCAAACAATTTGAATGTTCTTGGTCCACATGTTTGGTTGACAGAGACATCAGCGTTTCCCCTCATTGATGTAAATGAGAATGTAGAATTGTAACTCCTAATGTTCTCTCAGAAATGGTCACTCTAGGTACTACACAAAATAAGAGTTGGAGAATGATGAACATACATATATAGTGCGGATTATCGTATAGTAATAAGATTAAATTAGATATTTTTGGATCAGGTTAGAAGAAACATCATTCTCAAACACGTGGACCAAGAACATCCAAATTGTTTGGCCAGAATAATCATCAAGTTGAAACTTTATTGCCTCATGAGGGATCCGCCTCAAAATTTGTGCAATTATACATTTACGACAAAAATGGAGTCGAAAATAAAATTCATGCTGTGAGGTTAGTTATTCTACCTAAGATTTGTAATAATGTATACATAACAAAGTACAACACAAGAAAATATATAACAAAATTTCATATAATCTTTGCTTCCGCAGTTATGATAAAAAAACGTAAACAAACTCTATACTGAGATTGTTGCTAATCTGAAACAAATGTTTGATGAACACAATGTTTGGCTAAGACATTTAGAATGATAAGCGATAGATATTAAGAAGATAGAAGCTCCAATTTTAGACTCAGGTTGATAGGGAAAATAAGCACTGATGGAAGAAGATACAACTTAATGACAGTTTCAGAGGTAGCTGCTTAAATGGATTGAGAGTTTGAACTATCTAATTGTGATAGAAATATCATAATTGAAACTCAATATGGATAGATGTAGAGGATAAATGAGGTTAATGCTGCCTATTAAGTTCTGCAGTGTGCTTTACTTTTTTCATATGGTGAACATGGGCACAAAGAGGACATTCCTTTAATGGAGAATGATGAATCAACTGGAGGAAGAAAATGAGTTAGCATGCGAGAATTTTTTTCGTACAAAATTCAAAACTAGAAGGATGAAATTCCAACGATTGTGTCTGCAAGAAAATTATTTTAGTAATTCGTAGTTGACACATATATTGAAGTATATTAGGACTCATAAAAAATAATTGAGAGTTGCGATGCATAAAAGGTTAGAAGAAAGCTATTTTGTGGAGAAACTAATCCTTTGTCCCAAGGAAAGAGGATTATTCTACCGTCAAGCTTTACGCAAGGGTGCACGATACATGCTTCAAAATTATCAAGATGCTATGGAAATATGCAAATGGGATGGGTACCCTGTTCTTTTGGTCACGTTCACTTGCAACTCGAAGTGGCTTGGATTAGTAGATTTGTAATGAGTAGGGCTTGAATCATGAGGATCGTCCAGACATCTTAAGCAGGATTTTGAAAATTAAATTAGATTGGTTAATAAATGATTTGTGAGACAATAAAGTTTTAGGAGAAGTAAAATCAAGCATATACAATAACTTTTTAAATAATAATTTAAATAACGTGTCTGCTTTTGCCTGAGAATGTCATTTTGATTTTTTGTACAATGATATTTACAATTGAGTACCAAAAATGAGGGTTGCCTCATGCACATATATTGCTTTTTCTTTATGAGCATAACAAATATTAACCAGCTGCGTATACTGATCGAATAATTATAACAGAACACTAGATGAAGTAGCTAATCCTCATTAGTACAAGGCCGGGAAAAGTTTCATGATGCATGACCCATGTGCATGCTAGAAAATCTTCTCCTTGCATGTAGAATGAGATATGAACAAAGCACTTCGCAAAAAAGTTCGTAGAGTCAATCATAATTGATTAAGATGATTATCATATTTATAGAAGAAGAGATATGGAAGAACTAGATGATATTAATTTGGACAACAAGTTTGTGGTGCCACACAATCATTTTTTTTTATTATTGAAGTATGGTGCTCACATCAATGTGGAATGGTGCAACCAATCAAGATCCTTTAAGTACTTATTTAAGTATGTTAATAAGGGCATGATCGTGGCACTGCTGCTATTTTTCAAAGTGTACATGAGGAGAGTTCATCAAATGTTGATGAAATTAACATGTATTATGATTGTCGCTATATATTACCTCATGAAGCTACTAGGAGGATGTTCGTATTTTCTTCTCACTATAGACAACCTTCGGTTGGAAAGACTGTCATTTCATCTTTCAAATGAACAAAATGCCATACTCTCTTATGATGATCCAATTGATGATGTTGCTAATACACCCAGTGTAAGGGAATCAAGATTGTTAAGTTGGGTTGAGACACGTAAATGAAGCAAAAAAAATTAACTTTTGCAGAATTTCACCTTAAGTTTGTGTGGAAATTAAAGTTGAAAAGATGGGAGAAAAGAAACACTTTTGCATTTTCTATTGGAAGGATTTTCTTCGTTCCTCATGGAACTGGCGAGCTATACTACCTCAGATTGTTGTTGGATGTTATTAAAGGTCCAAAATAATATGACGATATTAAGAGAATCAAGAATTATGATCATACGACTTTTAGAGATGCATGTTATAAACTTAACATAATTGATGATGACAGAATATATGAATGACATAAAGGAGGCAAGTAATTGGGATATACCATTGTATCTTAAGCAATTATTTTTTATGTTGCTGTTATTGAATTCGATGTCACGACCACAAAATGTTTGGCAATAAACATGGCAATTGTTGTCAGAGGATATCCTCTGTGAAGAAAGAGTATACTGACTGAACAGATATCGAGAAAATTGAATGATTAAAATAATATCTGCTCTTGAAATAAATATGAACGGATATTTGAAAATTCAGAGTGATCTTTAACTACAATATTTTTTAAGAAAAAGGCTCTTAGAGCCTGTTTGGGTTTAAAAAAAGCAGCTTATAAGCTGGAAACAGCTTATAAGCCTAAAAAAAAAAAACAATTGGGGTAGCCCAACTTATTTTTTTTGGCTTATAAGTTATTTTCAGCTTATAAGCTGCTTTAGATAAGCTAAGCCAAACGGATCCAATTAACTCTTTGGGCTTATTTTAAGCACAAAATGGCTTTAAGCTGGCCAGCTAAACATTCAAAAAAGCTGAAAACAGCTTATAAGCTTGTAAGCCAATCCAAACGGGCTCTTTTAGACCAGATATAAAACTGACTAAAAATGAGTATTTTATGATTCTAGGCTATTTTGTCAGCATGGTAACCGTCTAGACAATGTGTTTGTCAGTTTCCAACATGCAAATAATTCCCAAAAATGTTATCCACCGTCATCACTGATAGAATACTTGCACTTATAGTTCAATGAGTAATGGCGGAAATTCTATTTAGATTCAATGATCTTCTCATACATATATAATTGTTATGATCCAATATTTGCAATTGTAGAAAGTACTTATCCCAATTTCTTTAGCCATTCTAATGACATAGATTACCTTCAACAAAGAGAAATTCTTGCTGACTCTTGACATGGTGGATGGGTGGAGCCAAGTGTAACCAAGGGGTCCGAACCCCCTTCGGCAGAAAATTATACTGTGTATTGAAGGTTAAAATTATCTTTTATGTAAGTATATATACTAGATGGTGAACCCCAAAGAAACCCAGTGGGGATCGCATGGACTGAGGCTAGAGCAGAGTATATCGTGGAGTTAACGGGAGTCTTAACTGATAAAAACAAGGCTGCAGCCCACTTGAAGGTTTGTGATCCTAAAGAGCAAGAGTTGTTCTTATTTTGCCTTCCCTGCCTCAAATCATAAAGGAACTGTCTGTAATTGTGTGTATTTTTAAGTGTTTGTCTTGATGCTAAATGCTTTATCGTGGAGTTAACGGGAGTCTTAACTGATAAAAACAAGGCTGCAGCCCACTTGAAGGTTTGTGATCCTAAGAGCAAGAGTTGTTCTTATTTTGCCTTCCCTGCCTCAAATCATAAAGGAACTGTCTGTAATTGTGTGTATTTCCAATGTATTTTTAAGTGTTTGTCTTGATGCTAAATGCTTTATGCATTTGTCAGTGAAGATGCGATTTTTTAGGCTTTACACCTGTGTAATATTGTTTTCTTTTCTTGTCCATTCAAGTTTTTGTGGAAATTTAAGGACAGCGTACATTGTCATCTTGAAAGCGATTTGAAACAACTTTATCTATTGTCTCTACATGAGTCTTAGTGTTACGAGTACATCGTTTGTATTAGCTCTATCTGAATATTGCTATGCAAATTGATGCTAATGCTATGATATCTGAGCGTTAACTACATGAATTGGCCATTATTTGGAACGATATGGTAAGTTATATATGCTTTGTTAGCGATTAACTTAGTTTCTTATTAGTATCCATTAGTAAGCATCTTCAGCAAATTTAAGTTGATTTTTCTTTCCCTTTCTTTTCATTTTGAGAATGATTTATAATGGACTAATTACCTTTATGGGTTATTCAAGAAATGCTAAGCCAAAGGAGATGTTAATTTTCAACTACTTGCCGATTTTCCAAAAGGAGAATGGAAAGGTTTGATGTGTCAACTCAATCACATTGTTGCAATGCCAGGGAAAGCTACAGACCGTTGACAGGTTTGCAAGGTGGGAATTTCTGTGAATCCTTCTTGTAATGTCAAGCTAACAATGAGATTAGAGATCATCTCTTTGGTGAATGCAAATTCTCTAAAGAGCTATGGGGCAGATTATTGGTCTGGATGCATCTGCAGCCTGCTGCAACAGTTATCTGGGACTTACATTTTAATTGGATTATTCAATAGTTCAAGGGGAAAGTGAAAATGGCTAGACTACTCAAATTAACCTACACTGAGTTTGTCTTTGCACTTTGGGAATCTGCGGCTTTTCTAGCGCAAAAAAAAAAAAGTTGAACCAAACTAATACAAAAAAAAATAATATATAAATAGGTTTCACGCACGAATTTCGTGCATGAAAGGACCAAACTGCAAAAATAAAAGTTTGGCCTTTCACGCACGAAATTCGTGCGCAAATGAGGCCAACCATCTCCCTCGCCATGTCGGTAAAAAAAGAGAATAGAAAGCAATAATTTTTAGAGATCTTGTGAATTGTGGGGGCCAGGGAAGAGACTTGACAAAAAGCGACATGGCTTTTAACTCACATTTGTATTATTTTGCTGCATGTAGAAAGATTTTGCTTAAAAATATCCCTTCACATTAACGAGTCCAGAACCAAAATGCCCTAAAAAAACCATTTTGAACCAAAATATCCCAACAAAAAAAAAAAGTTACCAAAGTACCTTTAGCGCAGTATTTTACTGCGCTAAAGCACTTGACGGAGACGGAACCGTTAAGTGTTATATAAAATATTGAAGTTCCGGAATCTCAAAGCATGATTAATATACGGCTAAACTACGTAAAGAGGAGTGAAAAATGTGATGTTAATGGAAATGGCGGACCCCTATAACGCAGTAAAATAATGCGTTATAGGTGAGAGAAACTTTTGGATAGCGCAGTAAAATACTGCGTTATAGCACTTAACAGTTCCGTCTCCGTCAAGTGCTATAGCGCAGTAAAATACTGCGCTAAAGATACTTTGGTAACTTTTTTTTTTTTGTTGGAGTATTTTGGTTCAATTTTTTTTTTTAGGGCATTTTGGTTCCGGACTCATTAATGTGAAGGGATATTTTTAAGCAAAATCTTTCTACATGCAGCAAAATAATACAAATGTGAGTTAAAAGCCATGTCGCTTTTTGTCAAGTCTCTTCCCTGGCCCCCACAATTCACAAGATCTCTAAAAATTATTGCTTTCTATTCTCTTTTTTTACCGACATGGCCAAGGAGATGGTTGGCCTCATTCATGCACGAAATTCGTGCATGAAACTTATTTATGTGTGTGTGTGTGTTTTTTTTTTTTTTGTACTAGTTTGGTTCAACTGTTTTTTTTTTTTTTTTTTTATGCTAGAAAAGTCGCGGATTCGCACTTTGGAGAGAAAGAAATTATAGGACTTTTGAAGGTGTGACAAGAGACTCCGCGAGCCTAACTTGAGAAATTATTTGGTGTTTGCAATATTAAAGCTACTGGTGATATGAAGTACCTGCTGCACAAACTTTATTTTTGCTTTGAGAATTGCCTATTGGGAATGACTGTGTTATGTTTTGTAATTTCTGCCACTTGGTGATTAATGAAATTTTAATTACCAAAAAGAGGAGATGTTGACAATGTATTTCATTAGTCTCGGTTGGTTTACCTGTTGATCAAGGAAATTTTTTTTAATGCTTCTTTTCTTGTTGGTAAATGTATAGAATGCAGATTTAAGTTATTCTTTAGCTATATTTTTTAATGATTTTTTTTTTAAATACTTTCCGCGCATTGAACAGATACTAATACTAGTATTAAAATAAGAACGAAAAATATTGTTATCTAACAAAAAATGGAAGGTGAAGGGCAGAGCAAATAACATCTCTTTAAGATTTCAGCATACCGGTTTTTCTATACTCCATTTGTTTCAATTTATGCGATACAATTCGAATTTCAATAGCTAAACTTTTTTAATTTAACCATGAATTCGGACATACGATGTTTAAGATTTTTTGAAAAATAATTTATATTTAAAAATTACATAAGAAATACTATTCACAATAATTAACAATCTAAAATATTTAAAGAGCATGCCAAAAAATTGCAGTCCATATTTTTTTTGTTTGACTCTCGAAGTTCGAACTGTATCACATAAATTGGGACAGAGGGAGTATTCAAGCGTGATATTTTTTTTTTTTTTGGGAAACTTGATTCTAGTTAAACCATTTCATGCTAGTGAAAGATCATGTGTTGTTCTGTAATGAGTTTGGCTATCTTTTCCTCTTACGAAAGGACATTACTTTAATTTGGTCCCAATTTTCCGTTACTGATTCTTTTTTAACAGCAGATTTAACACCTGCGATATTCAATTAGGTCCAATTGTTGAAGTGTTTTGAAAAGAGTAGATTATTTCTAGAATAACAATACAATTAGTGTAATCAAATTGAACCTATTTGCTTATAATTGTACCTTTGATTTTTTTTTTGGGATTACTACATAGCATAACTAACATTACTACATATTTATATTTAGTAGCTATAGTTTAAAATAATTACATTTCATAGCTAATAATTATATGTTAAATACATCTTATAGTTATATATATACAAAGTAAAATACCCCATCATCACATTATTCACTTCCAACCCAATCCTCCCATCTCTCTCTCTCCCCTCCCCCCCACCCCTGCTCTGTCGCCGACCACCACGACTTTCTCCGGCAAACTTTTACGATTAGATCCGGTCAGATCTTTGCCGGATCTGACCGGATATACATGAATACAGTCATGAATACAACGAGCTTTTACGATCAGATCCGGTTAGATCTTGGCCGGATCTGACCGGATATACATTAGATCTTCACCGATTGGCCTCTCGTCCTTCTCCGACGAACTTTTACGGGCAGATCTTGGCCAGATATGACCGGATATAAATCAGATCTGATCCGATTTGCCTTCCATCCTTCTCCGGCGAACTTTGACGGTTAGATCTAGTCCGACGGTGGCTTTTCCGGTCAAATTCCGGTACCAGATCTGAAAAATCACGTTACTTTTTCAGTGTATTCATTAATTTTTTTAGCATACAATTCATTGTATTCATTAATTTTTTCGTTGTATTTGTTGTATATTTACCGTGTATACAATGTTTTTCGCTTGTTTTTGTTAATTTTTTGGTGTATCTATGTTGTATACAGTATTTTTCGCCTGTATCTGTTGTATACATATCGGAAAATATGATGCATTTGTGTAATTATTGGTGTATATGCATTCAGTTTTTTACTTGTTGTATTCATGAATAAAATAAGCCAATTTATGAATACAGATAATTATTTCATGAATACAGTGGGAAAAAAATTATTTTAGTCATGAATACAGCGAAAACAAAAATTGAATACAGACGAAAAAAAATGAATACAGCAAACAAAAAAGTAGCTACGAGCTGTAAATACACAAAATGTTGCTATGCCAGATTTTTAACCCTTAAAATGTAGTCATTTATGAAATTTTCCCTTTTTTTTTTTTCCTTTTTAGTGCAATCCAGCATGATATTAACTTTGATTTCATCATCTGCTTTCTTATGCTAGCTTAATGGTGTCTCAAAGCACGGATACTGGTACCATAAACAGGAATATTCCTTTAATTTTAGGTTTCTTTTTGCAGCCTCATATTGCTATGTATGAAGTGAATCCATTAGCTACATTTATTCATTGCTCTGAAGAAGGGAAGGGTCTGCATAATGGAGAATGGGGGGTCATTGGACCCTTCCCTTAGTTTCGTCAACATGCCTAAGAAGCATATTGTGGGATCTTCAAATGGATTACTTCTCTGCTGCTCTGACTTTTTCAAGGAAAATTCACATTTTGTTGTATGCAACCCCGTCACCAGAGAATACAACGTCCTCCCTCGACCTCACAAGGTTTACGGACATGTAGCGTTGACATTCATGTGCAAAAGGAATGATGATCGTGCATCACTTGATAGGATCAGCTATGAAATACTCCGGGCTGGTATTCCAAATACGCGAGGATACTCGAACATACGAGATAGAGACATTTTCTTCGTTGACTGGGGAATGGAAACAGTCTCATCTTGCCATTTAGTATGCATTGGCAAAATTGCCCTGGCTTTGTGCTAGATGATGTGATTTACTGGAAAGACCCAGAAGAGTTCCTGTTGGCTTATGATCGATCCAAGGCTGAAGATCAAGAGAATGTGCACGATTAAAATTGCCTAAAGAAGATGAAAATTGAAAAAGTTAACTTCTAGCTTGTGTTCATGTGAGGGCAAAATCCATTACGTTAGAAGTACCAGTGGGTGCCGTATAGAAGTTCGGGTTTTGTCAGACTAGAAAAGAACTGAATGAGTCCTGAAATTTAAGACTGAGTTTCATCGAAATTAACCAAAATAATTCCAATCCGCAACTTTTTTAACCCAAAAAATGTCAAAAGGCATCAAAATACCAACAAAAAAAAAAAAATTACTGAAGTAACCTTTGCGCACTTATTTAGTGCGCAATAGGACCAAACTGTAATTTTGCAGTTTTGCCCTATTGCGCACTAAATTAGTGCTCAATATAGATTCAATAAATTCCGCCCAGCTTCATTTTCCAAGTGACTCTTCTTCACCTCCTCCATTTTCAATCTTTCAACATACTTTAGCACCCCCCCCCCCCCCCCCCCCCCCAAATCATGTCTCAAAGCTATGAAACGTCAAACTTTGGTATACAACCCGATGTTTGTGAATGTAGTAGTTATTGTAAGCTAAAAACATCAAGGACCGAAGATAATCCGGGGCATCATTTTTTGACGTTATAAAGTGCCCGAACTAAGTGTTTTTACATTTTTTTAGGGTTTAAATTTTTTTCACATTATCTACATATTATATGTTTAAAAACTGATTCTCTTGTAATGTTTATAGGATATGGGCGGCTGCAAACATTTTCGTTGGGAAGATAGCATTCCCGAAGATAAAACGGTGGCAGCGAAGATTAAAAAGCCTCCTGCCTATAGAGATACCGCAACTTCACGTATCTCAAGAGATACCGTGAAGTTTGACTTGCAATTTAAGCTTATGGAAGCTAAAGAAAAGATTGACCTTTTGGAGGTCTTGCTAAAAGAATCCAAAGAAAAACAAAGTTTTTTCAAGGCTGACCTTAGAGAAACTCAACACGAGAAAAATGCTTTGAAAGAAAAACTAAAATTTTGGAAGATTATTTGTGCTATCTTGTTGTTGTTTATTATTTCTATGTATTTTGTTTATTATGTTTAATATTTCTGTGTATTTTGTTTTTCTATGTTTTTTCTATTTATTTTGTTATTTTTATGTATTTTGTTCTTACTAGTTGCACGTTTTCATTTATGATGTAATCCTCACCCTTTATGTACTAATTTATCTGTTTTTTTTTTTGTTGAATTTTTATGTATTATAAACTCTAAGAAGATTATTTAAATTAATAATAGACTATAACATTCAAAGAAAATTAAAAACATCCTAAAAATATTCAAATTGGTGACTTCATCGTCAACTAAAAATACAAAGTAACCGTACGAGTCCGAAACTTAAATTACCCAAAATCTAAGAGAGTGAATCAAAATAACCCCTAATCATCATCAGAATAGAAGTCCTCAATATCGTCCTCATAACAATATTTTGGGCTTCTTAAGACATCTTTTTTCTGTAGATGTTAATTCTCTACTTGTTGATGATGCTTGTTCTTCGGCCAACTTTAGCATGTAAAATCTACAATGTCTTGCTAGCATTCTGTTGTTTTCTTTCTAATCCTTTGTACGGAAAGCTCGCAAGTATCTGGACCTACTCGAGGGATGGTGATTGAGTACCTTGTTGGGATTTGAGCGTTGAGATTTTCCAAGTCACGAACAAGACGTTCTGATTCGGCATGCCAATGTGCCCATTCTCGGCGTAACCTGCAAAAATATTCTCGTGGATATGAATATTTCATGCTGCAAAAATCATCATTACACTGTATAAGAAAGTGGAGTTTCATATAGTCTAGTTGGAAATCATTGTTATTAAGAAAACTTGATTCACTGAAATAGCTGCTATGATTTGAACTATCATCACCACTGCTATTCAAATCCTTTGGAAGCAATAAAGACCAATCTACATTTCTACTACTCGACATTGAAAATGTTGTAGTCTAATAACAAATGAAAGGCTACTTATATAGATGGAAACCCCCAAGTACCCTCGGGAGGTGGTCATTATGACCCTACCTACTTTATTATAAAAAAATATTAATCTTTATCGGACATCTCACAGTCCTAATCCCACTTGGATTTGAATCTTACGTAACCATGTTGACCATATTCTACCCTTAGGCAACGTATTTTCATCCGATTGTTCTCTTCGTGAAAATAGTTACGAGCAAAATTCAACTTTTGTGGAGTGTCACGAGGCATTGACATAGCACGTTTTTTTTTGGGCGTTTAAGCCGTAATGACCTCAAGTTTTGTTCAAGCGCTGCAGCCTCCCTGACATGCCAATCGCATTCCTCTCTCATTGTGTTATTGTATTGTCGATTGAATCTGTTGTTCGGGTTATTTGAGTATTTAAAATCATCATCTAGTTCCCATGTCCTACCCATTGCTTCGAATATGTCTTTTGGGATAAAACATATAATAGAACCAATATCAGCAAATTGGGTATAGAATGACATGATAACCCGTTTTAATGTGAATGCTAGTTGTTCGTCAATCATGTTATAGCCTACTCTTTATGACAATAACTTGTATTGCGCAACATTTAAATGCGCAATATAGTGTGTCCGCTTTTTATGACAAACTATGCTTGATATGACAACACAATGTTGTATTATTTTATGACACTAACTTGTATTGCGCAACATTTAAATGCGCAATATATCAGCCATAGATGACACATTATGCTTGATGTGACAACACAATGCTCCATTATTTGTCCGCTTTTTATGACACTAACTTGTATTGCACAATATTTAAATGCGCAATATATCAGTCATAGATGACACACTATGCTTGTGCGCTTTTTATGACACACTATACTTGATGTGACAACACAATGCTCCTTTTTTGTCCGCTTTTTATGACACTAACTTGTATTGCGCAACATTTAAATGTGCAATATATTAGCCATAGATGACACACTATGCTTGTGCGCTTTTTATGACACACTATGCTTGATGTGACAACACAATGCTCTATTATTTGTTCGCTTTTTATGACACTAACTTGTATTGCGCAATATTTAAATGCGAAATATATAAGCCATAGATGACACACTATGCTTATCCGCTTTTTATGACACACTATGCTTGATGTGACAACACAATGCTTCATTATTTGTGCGCTTTTTATGACACACTATGCTTGATTTGACAACACAATGCTCCATTATTTGTCCGTTTTTTATGACACACTATGTTTGATTTGACAACACCATGCTGCATTATTTCAAAAATCTTATCCTATTGCGCAACATTTTCATGCACAGTATTTTCATGCGCAATAGGGTACCCACGTTATTTAAATGTTCACTTTTACACTCATATTTTGCCTATTTAATATGAATGTTGGATGAGGTAAAAACTCATCCATTTCATAAGTTTTAGTCTTTTAAGTTCTTGAAAAAACAAAAACTTCAAAGAAAAAATGTCTTTTTATTCTTGAACCATTAGGGTTTCTCTATTTTGGGATGGAGTTATACTTGATGATAATAATACCGTTCGTTATAGTATCAAACCAAAAGCCCATGTAAAGTTTCCAACAACCTTAAACTACAAAACATTAGTCACTTACCTACATAAAAAAATGAAAACTGATCCCACAGAGTATGGATTATCTGTAACTGGCAGATATCCAAACACCATTTCATAAGGCTTAGTGCTTTATGGTGTGTGGAATATCAATGATGATAACTCTTTGAGGGAGTATTTGAGGGCGCCTGAAGAATATAGGGATGTAGTCGCCATTTATATTCTTGAAATGTATATAGAAAAGATACCTGAAGAAACCCCTTAAGTCCAGCCTACTCATGATAACACTTAGGAGGACGTTAGTTCCTATACACGCATTTTGAGTGATCAAGTCCCGCTGGAAACTCTAAGCCAGCAATTTTTTCAAACAAACACTGAAAATTGGTAAATATTCATTTTTAAATTATTATTTGTGTAGTAGCACGTGTTTTATTTATTTATTAGTAAATATCCTTTTTTGGTATCTTTGTAGGGGTTACACACCTGATATGAGTAATATTAGACACAACTCTCAGTTTGGTGGAGTTGAATATTATTCACAAAACTCGCCAGTGGTACCAAATGATGATTTTGGGCAATCAACTCAGTTCGGTAGAGATGATCTTTCTCCAAACAATGTCAATATAGATCAATATTGGTAGGTTCATCACCTTGATATTAAATAATCCATATATATTTGATGTTGGTATTTAAAATATGTTACTTTTAGTGTAGGAAGAGCCCTTTCTTAGATGGTGATGATTTTCCAAATTATTGCGAGACATCATCAAGTGATAGCGAATCGAATAATGCAGAAAAAACCGATGATGATGATGAAGATGAAGAGGTCGATGTTCAATATGATGGGCAGTAAGCAAATTTAATAGCATTGATGCAAAGTCCGCTGCCGGAAAACCCAACTCCCGAAAGCCCAATGCAGTGGCATTCTGACAATATTCCATATCTAGACAATCTTTAAGGTCGGGCTGATGCCTTTGTCTTCAACAGAGAAGATGATCAATGTCGTCAAAAAATGTGGAAAGAACCGGCAGATCTTATAAAAGATGATTGCTACCTTGAAAAAGAGATGGTGTTCGGATAAAAAAAGCATTGCAAATGGCAGTAAAAATTTATTGTTACAAGGAAATTAGGGAGTATAGGGTTGATGATTCAACCAGAAAAATATGGAGACTAGTTTGTAGACGATAGTATCAAGGCTGTCAATGGATGCTTCGGGGAATTGAAAAGCCTCATGGCATGTGGGTTATCACAAAATTTCACAAACGTCACATTTGTGATGTGGGAGAGAATCGAGCAGATAATTTTAATTTAGATATAAATATGATTGCTCAAGTGCTACTTAAAGACATTGCAGAAACCTCAAGGTAACCTATTCGACCTAGTTCATTATAATTCTTACATCAATTAAATTTTCATTGCTAAGTGTTGTTTTTTTAAACTTGTGCAGGATCCCCATTAAAGATTGCATTAGAAACGTTAAGATGGTATATTAAAAAACAATAAGGAAGAGAAAGGGATATCTTGGGCGTAGGCGTGCATTTGAGATGATTTATGGAAATTGGGAGGGCTCTTTCAAGACGTTGCCGAGGTATATGGCAGCTCTACAAAAATTCAATCCGGGAACTGTTGTAGAGTGGAGGCTTCTGGGCGGTACAGTTTTTAACTATGTGTTTTGGGCATTCAAACCATCCATTGATGATTTTGGTCACTGTCGGCTAGTCATATCCATAGATGGCACACATGTATATGGTGCATACGACATCAAACTACTCATTGCGGTAGGAATGGATGCCAATGGGTCGATATTCCCTCTTGCTTTCGTAATTGCCACTAACAAGAGCAACGACACATGGGGGACGTTTTTGACATATTTGAGGCAACATATTATTAAGGATCGTATGGTCATATGCATGCTATCTGATTGACATCAAGGCATAAAGCACTGCATGTCTACTTTGGAGGGGTGGCAGCCTCCCTTTGCTTACCATCGCTATTTTTTATGGCACATCAAGGTAAATTTTCAAACTAAGTTTGGAAACGGCACACTCAACAAATTGATGTGGGCAGCTGCGATGGAGAATCAACAAAAAAAATGGCTTGCGAGGAAGGAGATGATCAAGGCAGTCAGTCCAGAAGAATATACTTGGTTGAAGAAAATCGAAGTTGAGAAATGGACATTACATGCTGATGAAGGCAGGAGATGGGGGATGCTCACAACAAACAGCTCGGAGTCATTCAATGGTTTGCTAAAATTTGCTCGGGGACTACCCATTACCGCAATGGTAAGAATTACTTTCGTGCTAGTTGTGGAGCGGTTTGTGACAAGAAACAAGCAAGCCAGAGCCATATTAGCAGAGGATGGGAGATGAATGCCAAAACCTTTCAAAATGATGGGGCATCATAGGCAAAAAAGTCACCTGCACAAGATGACCGAATATAGCCTGACTGAACGTGTGTATGAAATCAGAACAAGTTATTACCAGGGTAGGAGAGGAAACATACATACTGTTTATGAGGGCACGAGAACGTGTAGTTGTGGTAAGTTGTAAACATACCATATGTCATGTTCTCATGCCGTCAAGTGTTTCGAGGCAATAGGAAAAACGGTATCAAGTCATGCGGCATCGGAATACAGCGTCAAAGTTACGCTAAAGCATATGCTGGCCACTTCTACTCACTTGGTGATCAAGCTTATTGGCCAGACGAGCCGTTTTCAATGTTGCTAACAAGGAGTATATCCATAAAATTGGGGTTAACTCACGAACGCGAATTCCCAATCAAATGGATGTTCCGGATAGGACATACTCTCGAAGGTGCTCGACGTGTAAGGAGTTTGGCCATGATAAGCGTTTGTGTATCCTACGAGGCCATGGTGGTGCAACTACGTCTCGTAATAGAAGAGCCTCCCGTACTTGATGTATTGTTTTAATTATTTTGTTATTGTAAATAATGATGTATTATTTGGTTATTGCAATGAATTATTTTTAAACTCTCATATTGGAGGAGTTATTTTGAACCTCTCGAAAAAAAAGTAATGCCTTGACTAAAAACTAAAACACTTGAAACAAAACCTTATAAAATAAAAGACTTAAACCTAAACATAACAAGATTCAAACAAACAAAACTTACTTCGGGGCACTTTACAACCCCTAAAACGACGATCCAAACGTTTAGATAAACTTGATGTAATGAGCCGACATTATTGTCCGCAAAAAAAGATATCAAGTTCTATATAAAATATTAATATTTCGGAGTTTTGAAACATGACTAATCTTGCGTCAAAGTATGAAAAATGTGAATTTGAGAGCTTTATTGTGTAAAAAAAAACCTAGCTATTGCGCAAAGGTTACTTCTGTAACTTTGGAGGGGGGGGGGGTATTTTGGCGCCTTTTGACACTCTTTGGATTAAAAAGTTGCGGACTTCAATTATTGCATACAGGACATAAACATAGGACATCTACATCCATGCAAATCCCACTTGCTTTTCCTAGCTACATATAAAATTTGGAAGTGGAAAACAGCATGAGATAGCAAGTAAAAATAGCCCTTATGATCACTTCATTTATGAATGGCCTTGTGCTCCTAAGTCTACCATCGGCCGTCAATCACATTCAAGACTGTTGCAAGCAGTGGCGGAGCCAGGATTCATATTAAGGAGTGTCAAAAAATATAGATATGTCACAACCCAGGTTCGAACACGTAACCTTAGGGAGATTTTGCAACTCCATAACCATTGTGACAAACCTCGAGCTTGTGTCAAGGGGTATCAATACTAGTATACATACCTATAAAACCAAAATTTCACTTATCTATACAATGTAATTTTCCAGCGAAGAGGTGTCGCTTGACACCCCTCGGGCAAGGGTAGCTCCGCCCCTGGTTGCAAGTCAAATGGATGCCACCCAGAATGTTTGTTTCGGAGACGCAAGACAAATTTACAAAGAATTTATCTTGCTAGTCATTTCGAGACTTTACAAAGAATTTCTCTTGCTAGTCATTTCGAGACTTTCTAACATATTCTAGCGATTGGTATCCTCATGATCCTTTGTCAATGCCTCTTCATAAAGTTATATAAACTTATAGGTAACCCTTTTATCACTATGTTTCATCAAGGTAAATTTCTTAGCTTTTGGTTATTTGTTTTTTAATAAATTCCACTAGGCTTGTGGCCTAGGGCTGATTTTATATATTTTCTCAAAAACAAAGCAAGGTAATGTCTTTACAAAGGGGGTCATATAGACCAATAGAAATCATGATTAATCTAATGACCAACTTAAGTCTTATATGATGGCTTAAGTTGGTACTACAAATGACTAATATAACAAAGTAGTAAAAAACTAACACTTGAAGAAGAAATCTGCTAATCCCATCCTGTAAACCAATGTGAATGATTTTCTCCTGCATGTTGTAACAGCCCAGCCCACTAGTGATATTGTCCGCTTTCGGCCTAGGCCCGCACGGCTATAAAACGCGTCGCTAGGAGGTAAGTCATGCTTACTTATATACCCAGCACCTCTCCTGTGTTATGCCGATGTGGGACTTTTCCTCCTAAGCTGGAGTGTCACATACACCCCCTCTTATGGACTCAGCGTTCTCGCTGAGGTTTGCCCCACCGCATGGGATTTTCCTAGACTCAACACTAAGGTTTGCCCCGCCTACCCGGGATTTGCCTAAACTCAGTTGAACTCTAGTCCCGCATCGACAAGGCTGACACAGGAGTGGCTCTGATACCAAGTTTCTCACGATCCAAATCTGACACTTAGGCCGTGACCGGGCACCTTTTGAGCTTCTACCCATAAAGCGAACCCTCTAAGCTAATCATGCGAAAATTAACGAATAAAATGAATAATACGCAAAGTCTCATAATATAACGAAAAGTGCGGAAGCGAAATACAAATACTGAGTCTTGCACATAAACCCCATAAAATGTCTAAGTCATGGAACTACTAGTCTGAATAGAAAATTACGAGACGAAGCTCGGAATACTACTAAGTCGACTAAAGAAGAAGAGGCCGCCATGATCTAATGGTGGCTCACCTCCACTGAACTGGACTGAACAAAGCTGGAATGAATCAAGTATCGGCTACCTGGTCACCGTTAACCACACCTGCACACATACAACATCAACAAGTGTGAGTCTAAAAGACCCAGCAAGATCATCGACACTCTCAGCTAACCCCTGGGGCAAGTCTTTGAAATTCCTGATAATGCATAAAAGCAATTACACAGTACAAGTATATTAAATATATACAAACACTGAAGCTAAGCTAAAATCATGAAGCACAACCAAGCAGAACATGAAATACTCTAAATCTGAATCTATACTCACGGGACATAGTACGTATTTATCTATGTCTTACCCCGTTTTCCGGAGAGGACATTATTTACCCCCATCTTACCCGGACGAGCAATACATGAAATACACTTAATCTGAATGTATGCTCACGGGACATAGTACGTATTTGTCTATGTCTTACCCCGTCTTCCGGAAAGGGCATTATTTACCCCCATCTTACCCGGGTTACTTAAAATTCTAGCATCTATCTCTCACCGAACATTAATGGGACATGTGGATGTATGCCCCCCTGAAGATATGATAAGTGGAACATACATCCATTCAATACCACTTCTAAACTTTACACTTATATAAATAGTAGCTATTTAAGCGAAATTACGCTAAAGGACTCATACGGTCATTACTTGAGAAACTTGGAAATTATCCAATTTAGATCATGCTTGCCCACTCACACGAACTAAATGGTTTAAATGCATACATACTACACAAACCATATGCTTTTTATGAAAAGCAAGTAAACTAAGAGTTTAAAGCCTCACTTGCCTTATAACCGGAACGCAATCTCTCTTGAAATGCCAAATTCTCTTCAACAATCTCCAATAGCCTCAATCTATCCATAACATGAATAAATGGTCTAAATTAGTCTAGGAAAACTAGTCCTATAATTTTAGATTTAGAACTAAATCTCAACCTTCTATACTTTGATCCATAATTCTTTTAAAAAGTAGAACTTGTATCTCCATATATACCCTTACTAAACAATTCTACAATATTTTTATATAACCCCAACATCCCAAAATGAATACTAATATTTATAGTTTACATAAAAAGGGTGAAAGAAGGAAAATAAACATCCCAAAATAAATTCTAATATTATAGAGTGTACAGAGAAAAGACGAAGGGAGGGAAAGAAACAAAAATGGGCAAAAGAAACAAAATGGGTACTATACATAGTTCCACGTGAATTGCAACAAAAGAATGGAAACTTTTGCAATTTGAAACCAACCCCCTCTACAAATCCTACCATTCTTGTTAATATCCAAAATCACTCTGCAACATGCTTTTTTTTTTTAAATACTAAAATAATAACGTACTATGTACCTGGAATTTTTTTGTCTTTCTTAACCGAGAGAAATCTTTCTCTGTAATGGTTCTTGAACGCAGTAGCACCAACTGCCCTATGCGGCTGGGAATAGAATAATGATTTTTCTGTCCCTCCACTTTCATCTAAGAACTGACCAATAGCTGAAGTGGTGGGCCTGGCCCACTAATTTTCTCTTAACCAATTCACCCACTAATATTATATCATGTAAATAATATTTAATTAAATACATGTACACCCATATTATATGAATATATTCCATAATTAACCGCTTTAATACAAGACCGCTAAAATTAAATAAACTGTGAATAAGGAAGTAATTCTAAACACTTGAAAATTTTCAGGTTGTTACACATGTCAACCAATTTGTGTCCCAAGTTTGAAACCTTGATGCACAACTTGGTCATCAGTCCATGTATATCAGCAGTATATTTGTGTATACCAGCATGATACACGTGTATAATAGCCCCTACAATCTTGTTCAACCTCATGTCTGCAATTATGTAACCTTTAACTAACAATAACTCCTGTTTGAGACTCAAAAAACCAGCTGCTATACCGCAATATACACATGATATACTGCAGAATACTAGAGTGGTCCTATTGATCTGAATGTTGATGAATAGCCTCCAAGGTTCCTTGTATGAATTTACACCTTGTAAGATATGTACGCACAACCTGTGACCTGGAAATGCAGAAAAACCAATTCTGCATGGCTATACAGCTGCTACTGATGTAGTTGTGTCCCAAGCTTGTCCCTTGCTTGTTGTTCCTCTGTTGTTTCCTGTTACCTTCTTGCAATTATGTATGCAGCAGTATAGGTGAATTCTTAATGTATAAATCCCTTTGATGCAGCCAAGGAAGTCTCCATTAGATGACAATTCTTCTGCAGATTGAGCACAAAGTGCTGATACCACTGCATGAAGGTTTGCCAGCATATAAAGACTGATTGGCCTTGTAGAAAATTGCCTTAAATCCCATGACACCAGATCTGAATCATATACACATGCCATCCTTATGTAACTTCTGTGAAACTCCCCTCTTTGACACTGTTGCACAGGACCCTCAAATTCAGATTCAAACCAGCTGTCTGTACTTGAATTATCAATATCTATCCTCCTGCCTTCAAAACATTTATGAATCTCACCACACTCCCTCCTTGATACCAAATTTGCAGTGGAATGAGCACCAAGTGCTAATACCACACACTGCAGCCTTGATATCAAAGAGTTCATGTGTGTGCAATGCTTCTGCAATTTCCATCCTGCAATTATCAAATGTATCAGGTTCTCTATGATTTCCACATGTGAATCCATGAAAAAACTGCCATCTTGGCCCTTGGTACACTGATAAAAATGCATACTTATCATGTTCTGTGTAAGAATCAAAGTAGCATTGATCTCCTCTCCATTGAACCACTTCTGTTCAATATCATGACAGATATGATTCAAAGTATGAATCTTCCTGATGTGTTGTACCTTGTTCCCACTGCAAAGTTTGTAACTTGCAAAAAAGAAAACCTGGTTAGCTTTTGGTTATTAGCTAGCTAGACAACGTAATTTTATTTATCGTTCCGAATGGCACCAGGGGCTTGTCCTTCGTCATTGCTATGCCATCTGTAGTAATATGAAACTAGGATTGAAATTCTTTCTGCGTATTACTATACATAGTTTTTTCAATTTTAGTTACATTGCTTGCTCCTAATTATATACTTCATTCATCCCAATTTCTTTGAGGGTTGACCTATTTAAGGAGTCAAACAGCTTTTCTTTGACTACTATTTTATCCAATTCTTTTCATATATTGTGAATTATTAATTATGCAAACTTATATAGTACGTTTTATGTAGTTTTCAAATATGTAAATTTTATTACAAAACACTTGAAAAGTCAGTGTTTGAAATTGAGTCAAAGAAAGAGATGTTTGACTCCTCAAATCGGTCAACCCTCATATAAATTCGGCCGGAAGGAGTAATTATTAGGGAAAAGGACATATATGGCTGGTCGGGTGAAACTAATTCCACCCAGTGTCCAAAGTCCTTCTAAACCCAAATTATACCCACTAAACTAATCCCATCCATTAGCCAATACTTAAATAAGACAATTTTCAAATAAAAACCCAAATACAAAAATGTTTGAGGCAATTTTTATATATAATATGTGTCATTTGTATATAAAATATGTATCAGTACCTATCTGTAATGTATAGAAACTGTATAAAATATGAATCACTAAGGTATGTATCATTTTTGTATATAATATGTATCATTTGTGTATATAATGTGTATCAGCACAGTGCAACTGCCCTGTATAGAATAAAAAATTGTATCATTTTTGTATATAATATGTATCATTTTTGTATAGAAAGTGTATATATAATTCCAGCATGTGTATATAAATTGTATCAGTCGTGTATAGAAAGTGTACCATACGTACAAAAAATGTATCATCGAAACCGTATCATTGTGGTATATAATATTTATCACTATTGTATATGTAAAAAGAATCATATCATTATTGCATAATATGTGTATAATAAATGTATAATTAACATATAATTTATGTATAATAAATGTATAATTAACATATAATTTATGTATAATAAATGTATGATTAATTCTAGCATATGTGTATAAACTGTATAATTCTTATATATAAAGTGTATATATAATTCCAACATATGTATATATGCTGTAGCAACCCTTTAGTGGTGACTAAGTTGCCACAAAAAGTCATTTTCTTTTTAAAAGCGCCTGGGTTGTTGGGTCGGCCAGCTTTGGCATTATTTTGGGACGACCGGCCATTTTTTTGCATTAATTTGGGCCGATCGGAAACCTAGTGGAATTATGCCCAAACAGTGGTTAAATGTGAAATTAGTTTGGCTGAGTGGACACACAGTGTCCTTTTCCCTAATTATTAGGGAAAAGGACACAAATGGCCGCTGGGCCCAAAACAAACCCACGCCCTGGCCCAAGTTTTCCCAAACCCAAAAAGTAGCCCCTAAACAATTCTCATCCGGTAGCCAAAATCTGTAGCAAGCCTTTTGGCGACTAAAAGTCGCCACTAAAGGTTGGCCGGCCCAACAGCCCAAGTGCTTTTTTAAAGTCAGACTTTTTGTGGCGACTAAAAGTCGCCACTAAAGGCCTGCTACAGAAAAATCAGGCTTTTTAGTGGCAACTAAAACAGTCGCCACTAAAGGTTAAATATCCCAAAACATGTATAATATGTGTATATTTAGTAAGAAATATTCCAAAAAACTCTGAGGCGATTTTTTGTATATAATATAGATCATTTGTGTATAGAAATATGTATCAGTACCTATCTCTAATGCATAGAAACTGTATAAAATATGAATCACTAAGGTATGTATCATTTCTGTATATAATATGTATCATTTGTGTATATAATGTGTATTATAGAATAGAAAATTGTATCCTTTTTGTATATAATATGTATCATTTTTGTATAGAAAGTGTGTATATAGTTCCAGCATGTGTATATTGTCACGACCCAACCGGAGGGCCATGACAGGCACCCGGAACTAACCCACCAAGTACCACAAAACATGCATACATCTCATATCCATACCTGAGTGGGCTATTGTGCTAGCTAATATATCTCATAATCTGTAAGGACACAAGCCCGAAAGAGCCATACACATATATACGCCATCAAACTGGGCCCATGTATACAAGCCGACAAGGCTGTCAAAATGATATAACACAATATGGACTGGGGAGGTCAAAAGACATCTAACTGCGCACATCTGTCAACGAGCCTCTACATGGGATACATAACATAATAAGGATAGGACAGGACCCTGCCATCCTCATCTGTACACAAGGAACCATACCAGTAGATCTGCAGCTCTGGAACAAATGGAGTACTCCCGTACAACGCTGAGAACACAGCCTATGAATCCGAATCGTCTCCCTGTCTACCTGCGGGCATAAACGCAGCGTCCACAAACAAAAGGGCGTCAGTACGAATAATGTACTGAGTATGTAAGGCATGAATAACAACATAATAAGAAAATATAGAAAGTAACATAAGATAAGAGAGATAACCTATACATCTGAATGCCTCTAAAGGCGGAAGTCATACATGCTTAGCTTTTAAAAAAATATTTTTCATATATATATATATTGTTGCGGAACGTGCAGCCCGATCTATATATCATATCATCCCGCAACCGGGGTAACATCATAATCTGTCCACTGCAGTGGTGTGCAAATCTACGTGCCTGCCCGGCCGACTATAGCGCGGCGAGGTGTGAGAAAATATATACATATATATAAAGCATGCACAAGAGCCCAAATAAAATGTTACTACTCGATCAGAGTGACGTGAGGTCGGTAAACCTCCGATTTCTATTATGGAATCATCATCATCGCCATATCCTATCTTGGAAGAACAACTATTATAAGATGGGATCAACAATAATGAATACAATCGATAATTATGTGACAAGCTCAATAGTATCATGAGAACATTAAGAACTTCAAGCTTTGGCATTTCTAGAATTGAAATCATCATCGTACTCATCATCATTATCATCACAAGGATCATTATCAACTATATCATAAGAATCATGAAAATTATGGGCCTCTAGTGTTTCTAGGAATAGGCATGTTGTGGATATCATGTGTAGGTTGACAACTATGGAATCATGCCTTTAGAAAGAAAAAGGTTAGCCTGACATACCTCGTCGTTTCCTTAACTACTCAATGCCTATCCTCCCAAGCTCGTAAATCTACATTAGATGATTCACACTTTGAGTAAGTCATTGAAGCGCTTATGTAGTCAAACTAAATTAATAAATGAGCTAACGAAAATTGGGCAGCATTTCGCCTTATATCTTCTATTTCCGCCAATTCCAAAACAACTCCCAAAACCACAATAAAAACATCAACAATTCCATAATCAAAAGATTACATTCCAATTATACTCAATCCTATCCCAAACTTCTTTTCATAAACAATCCATCAATACAACCCCTTATACACTTGTATACCACACTTCCTCAACATCATTATTACCCCTCATAATAAGATTATACTCATAACATGCTAAAAATTATAGCTCAAGTTAATTTACAACTCAAAATATCATCAATTCATATTTGAACTTTTTCCCATAACTCTTTTCACTTTCTAAGCTTTCTAAACCTTCAAATCAACTTAACATAAGAGATAAGATGCAAAACATACCTTGTATTTGAAGAATTTCAACTCACACAACTTGCTTCAAGACTTAATCCCCACAACTCCAAGTGAAAGCAAGAACATCCAACTTCCATAAATTAACTTAGGTTTTCAAGGTTGATCTTCCCTTGGTTTGATTTGGAATGATTTGGAGTGAGTATGGATGTTAAAGGAAGCTTAGAGAGACATTAGGGACTTATTTTTGGTGAAAAAATGAGGCTCAAGTCGTGGAGGAATCAATATATATACCAAGTCCACCAACTTAAATTTTCTGGAAAATTCGGGCAAAGTACAGGTTACTGTTCATCCCGTACATTGGAGGTAAAAATTTCAACTTTCTGGAAATTTTGGTAGAATACGCTCAAAATGTACGGGACGTACATTTTTGTACGGGCCGTATTTCATCCCGTACTTCACAGAAATAAAATCTGTTACTTGCATTGGAAAGAAGACTCACTAAACTCCTCATATTCTAAGAGATATGCCTCTTTGAAGTTGGACCAAAAATTCTGTCCAAAATTCTACCAAGTTTTTCCAAATTTTCAACGAACCTAATTTCTTCGATTCACTTGATCCCAAAACCTTTAAATACTTGTCTAACACTTATTAAAAGTATTCCATAATCTAATAGGGGTATCATAGCCTCTCTGGACTCACGTTAGTATGCTTACGACGACGCGAAAATTTGCGAGGTGTAACATCCTTCCCCTCTTAGAAACATTCGTCCTCGAATGTTAAACTCTTAGGGATTCTACAAAAATTTTGCCAGAATTTCCCCTGTAACTATACCACTACCATCCTGTCACAACAACTCAAAATATACAATGCCTCACAGGGCTACAACAACAACAACAATAATGATCCCACACGACTAAGAAAGCATTACACACCCGAAGACAATGATGTCTCTGTCTGAACCTTCTCTAGAGTGAGAACAAATGTGGATACCTTGATTTTATATCTTCCTCAGCTTTTCAAGTCATCTCTTCTACCTTCACATTCTTTCATAGTACTATTACCGATGTTACATCTCTGATTCTCTTCACATCCCTAGAACTTGGCTATCTGAGGGAGTAGTAGGAACCTCCTCGTACGATAACTATTCTGTAATTCAAACATCATCAATTGGTACAACCGTGGGGAATTTATCAATACACTTGCAGAGCATAAACGTATAAAAGACTGGATATGTAGATTCCAATTCTTAGGAGAAATCTTGTAGGCCCTTCGATTATCATCTTATAAAGTCTAAGGTATCCAATCGTAAACTTATCCTCGTTATTACCTCTCATAATGCTTTTCAAGATGAAATTCCAAACCTCACACAATCTGATACTCTCCCATTCTTATAGAGCTTCATACGAGCCATCTGGGTAAACAAATTTAAGCTACACCAACTGGTCATTTTATCTTAACAAGATAATTCCATATATAGCTTATATGATCCCTTATAATTATTAAATCTATATTGATCATTCCTTTATTCCTCAACGACATATATATTTGTTTCCTCGGTTTTTAAGGCTCCTGTTTATTTATTAACGAATCACGAACTCTGTAATATTTCACCTTTGTTACTTCTGAATAGATTATATAACTTCACTACATTTATCATATAGTCGGTCCTGACGTTTTAGAAATTCACCTTACTGAAATACTCCTTCCCTGAATACTCTTTCAAGCTTTGTTTTTTTTTTGTTTTTAAAAGATGTACCATATTTAGGATACTATGTCTTTACTCAGGTTTTCTCGACATATACCACATTTTGCTATTGCTATTCTCCACTATGTTACGCTTCACCCGTTGAATCTCTATTGTGATCTTGGCAAGCTCCTTATATACTTATATCATCTCTGTGGTATATAATTACATATCCTCCTATTACATTTTAAATGAACGTATCCATTTCGGTGCTAGATCTGTCCTATTCATCTTAATGATATGGGGCTGTCTTACACGAACTTGCTCCTCATTATCCTCTTCATTACCGCCACTAGCCTCTAGTTCCTCATTTAGATCCATCTCATTCAATTTACTTACAACGTGACTTTAATTCTCTTACTTCCTGAATATTCTAGGCCTGGAATTCTCAGATCACTCATAAGCTTTCGCTTCCACATAATCATACACATTTATTCTTTTTCATCATAGGCTATTACCATCAAGTACTCGCGTTCCTTCGAATAGTTCATTTTCATTTCAGCCCTCTTCTATTGTTAACTTCACATTTTTCCCTCAACAAGATGCTACTAGATTCTGTCTCGGATGCTTTTGCCTTTAAGGTTTTCCTTGTACAGTGTTTTCCCAACCGTTGTGCGATGCTGGAACTTCGTATCCATACAATTAGCTCGTGGTGGCTGTTTCTCTTAACTTCTTATCCTAGTCCTTTATTTACCTCGAGTGCCATTTTACTTAATCATTTTCTGCTTCTTTATTACTGAACTTCCTATTACACCCTTATCTTGAAACTTCGAATAATTCCTTCCTTGGAATGCTATCTCTCAATCTTCATTTAGTCATGCATATGACTGACTGATTATGTTTATGATCAAATCGTTCTTACACCTTACCGTCCTACTTGCGTAATATTCCTTTGAGGTAGTTTCCAATTATTATTTTTTGGCTACTATATTCCCATCTTTACAAGGCATACTTCTGATCCCCTACATGTTGTTTCGTCTTCCCCCTTAAGGTGTTAACCCACTACTTTGCATTTGGCATCCCATTTATCTCTCTTGTTTCCATATACCTAACCTCCCAGTAATTTCCGCGACTAATCTTAACTATAACTATTCGTCTTCTATGTTTGTCTAGTCGGTTGCACGCACATGTAAAGGGTCACATACTTTTATAGACATATTGGCCTTGGATAGGTCTAATCTTTCATTGAAGAGATCTGCATAATTTTCCTTACCGTCCTTCCAAAAATCACCCTTCTCCTATTACTCGCTTTCCCATTTCCTCACTGTAATTGTATCTAGCACAAAATTCTATCCTCCAAAAATCTGTCCTGATTGTCAATATTCCTCCTCTTCTTCATTACATAAACGCTCGTTCTTTAGGCAGGTCTCTTTTAGACTACAAGTTCGTCTCATCAATGAAGAGCATATTTTAAATCAACTTGCGACTTCCTAGAATATCTCTCACTTCCTTCATTAACTACTCTACCTTGTACTACTAGCTCAATAATCCTGTGATGGTAAACTTCTGGAGGAAAATTTTTCCGTACCTGGGTCCTATCTTTGTCTTATACATACCTGCATAGCAACTCATGTTTCATATATCCTTACACTCGTTCCTTTGTATAACATCTTACCAATATACTCTATACGATAAGAAAGCCCTCGTCAATATCTAACTCATTGAGTGACATACATCATTTTTTTTTGTTTACCTCTGCTAACCAATCATATCCCTTTTTAACATTCAAAACGATAACTATCCTTGGCGAATCTTGCATTCCGTATCCTATTCCCTTTAGACATTAAGCATCATCATCCTTATAATTGATACTCGTTTCTATTTCCTTAATTCCTGCTTTATCTCTTTCTGCTCGTAAATCATCCACATATTTACATTCAAGTGTCACATTTAAACATATACCTATCCCTTCCACTTCCCACCTCAAAGAGAAAATGCAACTCCCATCTAATCATATCAATGTCTTATTAATAAAAACACTTATAAGGTTGCTAACCACTCACAATATAACCACAGTCGTTTGCTATCACCCAATTGAAAATCCCATCAAACTTATCTTCTTTTTAAGTCTTATCCGTAGTACTTCGGAGGTTATCTTAACAAAATCGCTCGTGATATATCAATACCATCCTCAAGGTTGTACCTAACGTCGTCACTCATCCCCTTGTACTATACTATCTTCCCTTACTTACAAGTCATTCCTATCTTACAAATTTCTCTTGGTACCCATCATTCGTAATCCTGTTGATATAATCTCTTCGTCGAACTACGTTCCCCACACATGCCTTCCTAATTAATTCATACAATTGCCTTAATAGCCCAACATATCTTTTCCACTGTTCTCTCAACATATTCACAATTTTAACCCATAATCTAACCACAACTTCATTCTAGATTCCTTATTAACATTCCTCTTTTCCTTTCCCTAATATACTCATTGGGGTTTTACAACTTACCGTCGTTGCATAACATAAAACATTTCAAAATCATACTTGCTTAATTTTAACACCTTATCAAAGTGACACATATACCTTGCATTGGAAAGAAGACTCGCTGAACTTCAATTTACATAGGTTATGGATTTCGTAACTCCTCATATTCTAGGAGATATGCCTCTTTGAAGTTGGACCAAAAATCCTGTCCAAAATTCTGCTAAGGTTTTCCAAATTTTCAACGAACCTAATTTCTTCGATTCCCTTGATCCCGAAACCTTTAAATACTTGTCTAACACTTATTAAAAGTCTTCCTTAATCTTATAGGGGTATCATAGCCTCTCTGGACTCACGTTAGTTTGCTTACAACGACGCAAAAATTTGCAAGGTGTAACATATTTAAACTGTATCAGTCTTGCATAGAAAGTGTATCATAAGTATAAAAAAATGTATCATAGAAACCGTATCATTGTGGTATATAATATGTATCACTATTGTATATGTAAAAAAAAAAATCATATCATTATTGTATAATATGTGTATAATAATTATATAATTAACGTATAATTAATTCCAGTATATGTATATAAACTGTATCATTCTTGTATATACTACTAAATATACACATATTATACATATTTTAGGATATTTCTTACTAAATATACACATATTATACATGTTTTGGGATATTTAACCTTTAGTGGCGACTTTTTTAATTGCCACTAAAAAGTCTGATTTTTCTGTAGCAGGCCTTTAGTGGCGACTTTTTTTTTTTTTTTTTAAAAGCGCTTGGGCTGCTGGGCCGGCCAGCGTTTGACATTATTTTGAGCCAGCCGGCCATTTTTTTTCATTATTTTGGGTCGAGCGAACTCCTGGGGGTATTAGGCCCAAATAGTGGCCAAATATGGCATTACTTTGGGCCATTGGATACACAGTGTCCTTTTCCCTAATTATTATGTTATTGCCATTTTAACCTTTCGTCTTTAATTGTAAATGTTTTGTTACTACAGCCAAAAGAAAAACAATTTACAAATCAAAGTCAAAAAGTTTTCCATCATTATTTCTTGCTAACCACCCTGAGGTCGAGTGTTCCTAGATTGGAACTAGAAGCGACGTCCGAAGCTCCATAGGACATAACTGATTAACCAAAGTCACGAAATTTTGAATATTAAGTTTTCTATTAGTATCACTAGCGAAATGTAATTCTGTCAATCAAAAAATATTGGCATCGATGATTTAGAATCATCAACTATATTTTCTTAGCTTTTTCTATTCCAATCTTTAATTCCTCTACATTGCACCCCATCTCCAAATTACCATTCGACTCAAGTGATTCAACAAAGCAACGAGAGCTCGAAAGTTTTTTTTTCAAGTATCACTATACTACTACACAAAACAGCAAATTTTGACCTCAACTGAGGTCGAAATTTTTTGCAGAATTTTAATTTTAATTTTTTATTTTTCAACAGATTTCGACCTCATGAGGTCGAAGTTATTTTCAGTACAAATAAAAAATTACAATAAATTATTTTTGGAAAAATTTAATTTTATAAAAAAAAAATCTAATTATTTCATTGTTTTGCTGCAGCTTCTATCCGGGCAAAGCAACAAAAAGGGTTTCAAAGGCAGTGAAAGGACTCTGTAGGGGCGCCCCTCCGACTTGGAGAAAGGTAACACCCAAGTTGAAGAGGCAGATGTTTATGGAGTTTAGGGTACATGCATTTATACGTATTTGTTATATTTAGTAAAATATTATAACTCTCTTGATTGGTTCCATATATATAAATGAAATCATTTAAATTTCTTTGCAGAAAAAGTGTTCCTGGCAGCTGCAACATGAGGAACAAGTAGCGCAGAATTTCGAGAAAAAGGCGGCAAAAATACTTAAGGATGGGTTTCGTAGAGCTCATAACTTATGCCAGAAGCTTAAGTGGGTCCATGTGGATAACTGGAAGAAGCTATTGCATTACTGAGTGATCCACGATTTTTGCAACTAAATGGGCTAGTGAAAGAGAAAGGTGAATCGCTACACACTAGTGGGGCTACGAACCAAGTTGACATGAGGAGGAAGCTAGTACGTCTCCTTAAATCATATTTTGAAGATACTCAATTTATTTACATTATTTGATTAATAACTGAAATAATTTGTTTGCAGGAGCTTGAGAAGGGGCAGATATTATCTCAAGACGAGGCGTTCAAGATCACTCACACGAGGAAGAAGAATAACGCTGATGGTGAAGACGAATGGGTTGAGCGAACCTGGGTAAGTCACTAATTAATAATAATAACTACTTTCTTTTCTAAATTTATCTACCGACATTGTATCTTTTAAATTCAGAACTAATTTCAACAACGCTTAGAGGGGTTTTGTGCCACGTAGCTAGCCAGCACGCCAGTAACCCAGAGTTAATAGAGCAGAAGTGGATGGAGAGTGTTGGTGGCCCAACTGTTACATCTCGCCCTTTGAGAAACTAAGTATGTTACATATTCCTCCACGTAAGCCCGGAGAGGCTATGGAACTCTCAAGCGGACAAGGAATACTTTTAACAAGTGTTAAACTTGTATCCAAGTGCTCCGGGATCAAGCGACTCGAAGAAACTAAGTTTGTCGAAACCTGGGGAAGATTTGGTAGAATTCTGGATAGAAATTTTAGTCCAACTTTGAGGAGGTATATCTCCTAGTATATAAGGAGTTATGGAATGAAGAACTTATGTAAATTGAATTTCATTGAGTATAGTTTCCAATGCAACAAAACGTATCGATACAACATCGAAGTAGAAAGTTATGGGCGTTTCAAGATAGGCTGTCAGAGGCTTCTCTGCGATCGCGACCCAAAGGCCTCACGATCGCGAATGCCAAATTTTGAGGCGGTGGGGACCGACCTTGTGACCTATATAAGCCTGCACCTCTCACTTTTCCTTATTCTTCTACACATTTTAAGACCCCTAAAGACCCTTGAATCATCTCCCAACATTCCTTATCATTAAAAACCAAGAAATCATAAGGAGGTTATGTATTGACAACATTGTATTATCGTGATTATTGCGAAGAAAGGTGAAAGATGGAGGGATCTTGGGTTTGAAACCATAAAGGATCAATTGGAAGTTAATAAGGTAAGATCCCTTCGTTGTATTCATAGAATCACGTTGATTCAGAATTATATTTGTTAAATTATAACATACTTAGTTGAATTGAGCAAAGGACGGAATAATCCTATATAGATGTTGTTGATTGGATGAATTAATGGTTGAATTGAATTTGATGTTGTTGATATTGGGTTGGTTGTTGTTGTTGTTGTTGTAAACTTGGGACGTAGTAGAAATAGAGAAAATGCTGCCCGAGTTCTCGTAACCCGAATCATCCTTCTATATACAACTTATCTAAGTTGATGTATGAACATGATGGAATATGATTAAGGATATATCTTTCAATATAGGTTCGGAGAAGGGCGGGCATCAAAATAAGGGATTCTTTCGAGTGGCGACTTGACAAATAAGATATGTAGGGTGTTCGTTTCCCTCTTTCTTTGGCACAAATCCAACTAGAACATGAACACGAGCGTTCCATAACAATTCACTCCAATCATATATCACTTCTTATAGATGTTCTTTATTGGATTACTAACTTTTTTCCAAATTAGTTTGATGTACTTCTTCATTAATTCTTGAAATATTATCATGTTTATCATCATTAAGTTATTTCCTTGAATTCGATACGAATTCCATAATTCATTCGGAGGTTACCGACCTTACGTCACTCCTAAATGTGCACACCACTGCAGTGGGCATGTTATGATGTTACCCCGGACGCGGGATGATGATGATACGATGATGACGTACTATATATGCGTTTCGCTGTAGCCAAGCTTACTGCTAGCCTATTGGCTAGAGCTAAGCTTCGACTGCGACTGCTCGTCGCTTCTGGCCGCCTTATCCCGTCACCCGAGATCCAAGTCAGCACCGGCAAAGATCTTTTCTATATATATATATATATATATGAAATCCTAATCCCTGGCACTTCTGTTAGCTAAGGTTGCGGGCTAAGAATCAACCCCCTTTTCTCTTTCTTGGGGAATTTCTAGTTCGTGATGAAAGCCCTTTCGGTTCGGGACTGGGCAAACGTGGCTTTACATTACAATAGGCTCAAGTGCATGTATTTACTGGGGCTAATCAGCCTTTTTTGGCTAGTTCCCCATTAGTTGACTGCAACTCTTTGAATTGAAGGAGTGGAATTGGGAATTAGCATGTTGCTCTTACTGGCTTTCCTGCCCTTGATCATCATCTTCTTGAATCATTAGGTTAGACCATTGACTCATTTCTCTCTCTCATATATATATATATACTTGCATATGATTCTTAAACTCATACATTGCATATTGCACATCCACATATGGCTCAAGTTACTTCTATCCTTCTATATTTGTGTCTTACTTATGATATTGTTTCCTGCCTTACATACTCAATGCTTTTATCTGTACTGACGTCCCATTCCACGGGACGCTGCATTTCGTGCTGCAGATCCTGACAGATATAGCAGAGGACCACAGCCACAGTAGGACTTCCAGCTTCAGCGGGTGTCAGCACGTGCCACTACTCCGGACTTGCTATCTTTTGGTATATTTATGTTATCATGATATATGTTCTCATGCACACTCTTAGAGGCTCATGGACATAGTGGGGTATGTAGATATTATGTCTGTCCTTGTCGGCCATGTTTTGATTTTGGTATTCTCCTGATAGCCTTGCCGGCTTTATGACACTTATTATGTTGTAGCGGCCTTGTTGGCTCGCTTATGTGTGTGTGTGTGTGTGTGTATATATATATATATATATATATATATATATATATATATATGTTGAATTATTGCATATTTCTGTATTTGGGCCTTTTCTACGTGCAGGTGTTCCTCGAGTTATATTATATGATAATCATGGTAACTGTTACGCCAGGTGGTATCCGACCTATAGGTTGGTGCCGATCATGCTCATCGTCGTGGTGTAACACCGACAAGGTATGGGATGGCTTATGACGTGGCTAATTGAGCCTTTCGTCGCTTCCCGTCAGCCCTTCAAGGCATAGGTAGTTCTAGTGATATAGGGTTTGTGGATCCTAATGAATACCTAGCGATAAAGCAGCAGGTTGCTCAATTAACAAGCTCACTTAATGCCGTGGAGGCAAGGGAAAAGAGGAGGGATGAAGAGATGTCGGATATGAAGGCCCAATTAACCAGCTTACTTAATTCAGGGTTGTTCCCGGTTCCCCTGTGTCCCGCGATGCTCGTAGATCACAGCCCGACCTTCCCAGGGTAGACGACGTACGTCACATACTCACATAGATCATACTCTTGTTGATGAGTCTAGTGAGGAGGATACATACACTACTAAAAAATTGGCAAAAATTGAATGGAAAAAATTGATGGAATCTGTTGGTTTTTCGACAATTTTTTGATTTTTTTTTTAAGAAAATCGACGGACTGCGTCGGTTATTTTTTGCGCAAAAATGCGTGAAAAAAATATTTTTTTTTATATTGTTTTCTAAAATAAACCGACGGACTCGGTTTTTTTTTTTTTTTTTTTTTATAAAAAAACCGAGGAACTCCGTCAATGTAAGTATTTGATCAAAGAAAATGAATGGTCTAATGGTAGAGACCTTTAAAGCCACGGGACATACCCGGGTTCGATTCCAAGTAGCTACATTTCATTATTTTATTTTCAAAAAAATAAACCGACGGACTCCGTCGGTTTTCGAAAAGCAACGTAACGTAAACCGACGGACCGTTCACCTCAATTTTCTGTCGGTTTTCACCAAAATAACCGACGCAGTCCGTCCATTTTGGCCGCCGATTTTTGCCCTTTTTTTAGTAGTGAAATCACGTCTCTAACACACAACGACCTCCTTGATCCGTATAGTTTGTAAGATAACTTTTCTATCTTTTGTTGGATATGTAAATATTGTATAAGTTTTATGGTGTTTGATGACATTTGAAGTTGTAGACTAGCTTAAGTGTTTTGTAAGTGTTTGAACGTAGTTTTGGTGGAATTTGAACTAGTTTGAAGCGTGTTGTTGGTTGTAGAATGTTCAATGTAGTGAATGTTTGATTTTGCTGGATTGTTGGTAGTTATTTGAGCTGATTGTTGAAGATTTTTAGTATTGTGTTTTGTTTGGCAGGTGGGTTGCTGTAGAAGCAGTCAAATTCTGAATTTTTTTTCCAGAATTTCCACCTCATGAGGTCGAAATCAGCCTAAAATTGGCCAGAATTTCGACTTAGGAGGTCAAAAATTAGCAATGTGGTTGCCAGTTTTCGACCTCATGAGGTCGAAATAATTAAAACATTTTTTTTTTGTTTTAATGTTTTTCAACCTCCTGAAGTCGAAATAATTATATTACGTTATAATATTGTTCCAAAATTTTCGACCTCATGAGGTAGAAAATAATAAATTATATTAATATCAAAAAATAAATTTTCAACCTCATGAGGTTGAAAACTTAAGTTTTAAATTGGGTGGTAAAAAAAAAAAAAAAACCACCAACCTATTATCGATGTGGGCTTGAGGTCGAAATTTCCAATTTTTCAACCTCGTGGGGTCGAAAAAGCTGTTTTAGGGTGTGTCATATACAATAGCGCAGTACAAAAGCAAATCAGTCATTTAGATAATAACTTTTAAATCTGTACTTTACTACAAGCAAATTACTGAAATATACCAAATAATATGATAATTAATAACCCTTAGAACATAAAATTAAATAAAAGTGACTAAACTTTATCAGTAGTATTTGATTTTTTATGCACAAAGATAGATCAAAAGGGTTATAATATTTATCAATTAGAAGAGAAGACTTTCCAATCTTTTGTGGACACCTGAAAGTAATTTATGATTATAGCTTAAAAGTCTCCAAGAGAACAAAAGAATATAAACGTGGAATATCCAAACCCTTAAATCACAAAAAGAGTAATTGAAACTAGAAATTGCAATAATACTACTCACATCATTATCACTAGCAATAGCCTATAAGAATATATACATAACAAAACCTAATTATATTATTCTTCCATTAAAGTCGGTTTGAAAAATGAAAGCGCGCAACCACCGAACACGAACTGAGCTCGTTAAAGATTCCTTATCCCCATACAGCCGGCCATATTTATCTCTGAATATTATTAAACCCTACTTATACAATATATTAAGCAAATAAACAGAAGCTTAATTAAGGCCACCTCAATTCTTATCCACACATTTTAAATAAATCGAACAGAACAGATCAAACAACCCCATTCTCTTTGTTCATGGTCGGTCAGGCGCACTTTGTGGACCAAACCCCCCATTAGCAGGGGCGGATACAACATTTGGTTATCAGTTTATCTGAATTCAGTACTTTCGACCCATAAAATATATTTATATCTGAAAATTCACTAAAATTTGAAATAAATAGTATTTTCTCTGTTTCAATTTATGTCAACCTATTACTATTTGGGGAGTCTACGAAGTGGTTCTTTGATCACGTTTTTGTTATATTTTTTTTCTAAATTATAAATTATCATGACTTCTAGTACTTTTTATATAGTTTCTAAATATGTAAATTTGATTTTTACAAACTTAAAAAATGTATGTCAAAATTTACAATTAAAGTTATAAAATTTGATCCTCTAATAAGTTCAATAATAAAAATCTCAAAAGATTGAAACCATAAAATTTAAATGCTGGTATCCGCCTATTTGTAATTGCCCCAATCAACTCCATTTTCTAATCATTATTTTTCTCACAATGGGACCCCATTAACGGTCGGTTCACATGGATAGATTATTGACCATCTTCCAGACATTTCCGTATAAAGCATGTTATTGACAGCTAGGACTTGTAAGAAAAACATTGATTGGATGTGAGTGGCCACATACACACTTACTTAATCCCCTTGGGCCTTATCTGCTTCGTAAGGAGGAGATGCTCGTATGGAGAATGAAAAACATTCCATCCATCCTATTTTAATAAAATTTAAGAAATAAAAAGAGAGTTGAATTTTGTGGTCCTAAATTAAAAATGTATATAATTTCTAAATAAAAGATATGCGAAATGTACTAAAATATTCTTTAAATTTTATAGTTTTATGATATTTAAATTGTTAACTTACTAAATATAAAAAAAACATGTTTTTTTAGACAGACCAAAATGAAAAGTAAGACACTTAAATTGGGATTGGGATGGATGAAGTAATCGTATATTTCGTAGTATATATAGGTGCCAAAGCTGAGGCCTTCTATTGTCATACGAGAGCATTTTCTCTGTGTCTATTTTCCTCTTACCTTAAGCTTCTTATAAATAATTTAATTAGTTGGAAAAAAATGCCTGGCATAGCTTTTGGACGCTTTGATATTTCATTCAGCTTAGGGTCTATTAAAGCCTATCTTGCTGAATTCATCTCCACCTTGCTCTTTGTCTTTGCTGGAGTTGGTTCAGCTATAGCTTACAGTTCATAACTCTTCCTCCTTATTAATTCCTTATTTACTACAATATGAACTCCAATTATTTTATTCACTAATGAATTATACTGTCAGTGTACTTTAATCTATCGTAACATGTAAATTTCCTTAGTTTCACGTTATTGCTAATTCACTTACTACAGAACAACTTGGAATTAGGTACAAATTTTATTGCTAATTTTTCGTTAAATTGCTCATAGCATCATTTTTGGATAATTTATCGCTAGCGAATTTATTGGTCACTAATTCAAGTATTTTTAGTAGTGACTTATTAGGCATGGTTATGTATAGTTATTTTTAGGTGAAGTTTCGGTAAACAAATTTACACAGTCAGGCGGATAAAATTTGAACTTGGTACTATATTGTAATGAAAAAGACACATGCCCATGCATGCAACTACTAATTGGAGTATTGACTGGTCCATATATTAGCTTCCTTTGGATTATATGGTTCTAACTTTTATACTTAATTATGTGTTGGATGCAGACAAGGTGACAACTGATGCTGCTCTTGATCCGTCCGGACTTGTAGCTATTGCAGTTTGCCATGGATTTGCTCTCTTCGTGGCGGTTTCCATTGCCGCTAACATCTCTGGTGGTCACGTGAACCCTGCTGTTACCTTTGGATTGGCTCTTGGTGGCCAAATTACCGTTCTCACCGGCCTCTTCTACTGGATTGCTCAACTTTTGGGTGCCATTGTAGGTTCCTACCTCCTCAAAGTTGCGACCGGAGGAATGGTAAGTTTTATATTACATACGCAAACGACATTTAAGTTACATACACTATTAGTATTAAAAAGAATATTCATATACTATCAGTATAATTTTACTTAGCTTGTTGTAACCATATTACATGTATATTATATCTTGCAAGTTACTAACCATGTTACTAGCCTCGATTTTAAGTGTTAATTATGTTTTAAAATTATCAACACAAAAAATTTTGAACTTTCTTTGGAAAAACCCTCCTAGCTACGTCTCAATTTACATAACACAATCCAATTTATATGGCTATAACACCTGGGTGAATCTAATAATCTAGTGTCAGTGCATTCTGAATAAGTGTAATCTAATTGTTATATGTATGCATCTTATATTTTCCGCATATGCATATATCTAGTTCAAGCTGAAAGTAACAAGTTCAGTTTAACTATAAAATCCGTTCTAAATCTGCCACTGACTATACCAACATAACCATAATCATTTCATTTAACTCTTTTTCTTTTGTTCTTTTTTCAGGCTGTTCCAATCCACAGTGTGGCAGCTGGAGTAGGAGCTGCTGAAGGAGTGGTGATGGAAATTATCATCACCTTTGCTTTGGTGTACACAGTGTACGCCACAGCAGCTGACCCAAAGAAGGGTTCATTGGGTATCATTGCACCCATTGCCATCGGTTTCATTGTTGGTGCCAACATCTTGGCTGCAGGCCCATTCTCTGGCGGTTCAATGAACCCGGCCCGCTCTTTCGGGCCTGCAGTGGCTAGTGGCAACTTTGCTGGTATCTGGATTTACTGGGTCGGACCCCTTGTTGGTGGTGGTTTGGCTGGCCTTATCTACAGCAATGTGTTCATGAACCATGAACATGCCCCTCTATCTAGTGATTTCTAAATTAATAATTTGCACATTATTTAAATTTTATTGTTGTGTCCAAAAATCCATTTGCCTTTTTTGTAATAAAGGAAGAAAAAGGCAATATTTTGCTCTCTTTCTTTCTTTTGTCTATTACCTTTTGTTTTGTTTTCACGTTTGTTTTTAGCTTTTGGTTTGCAGCTGTACATCTGTATTTTGGTGACATGTTGCTGTTTAAATGATTTATGAGTTTGGTGAGAACCGTTCATTGATATTGTTGTGCTTTTTATCTTTTTGAAATTTCATTGCTCCCTTTTCTTTAGCTCGCATCCCAAAATGAAAAAGGGCATCAACGCCAAGTCATTAACCTCCTCCTTGGTTTGGCAATGAAAAGCCAAATCAATGATTAGATTAAACCGACAAACAAATGATAAAGTTCTGAGAGAAGGAAAAAAAAAAAAAAACAGTGCAAACTTCATCATGAAAGTGTTCTTGTATGTAAAATTACTATCAACTTTATCACTAATTGGATTTCACGTGCATCTACTGTTTAATAAGCTAGAGAATAAAATAGCAAACAGTATACTTACAAATTTATCTTAGATCACCTAAGTGTAAGGCCCAATCAATTTCATCAAACGCCTATTTGTTTTTTTTTTTTTTTTTTTGGGGGGGGGGGGGTTTCACCCGCCCCTGATGTTTGATACTTGCTTCAAGTTTAATAATCCGGATTCGAGCAATATAAGTCTCATTAGAATTCTTTTTTATTCCTAAAACTCAAATCTAAGACATTTAATTAAAAATGAAGGGGTCTTGACAGTCTAGTTCATTTCTCCTTTTACACAAGCCAACTACTCCCAAGGAAAATGGAAGAAAACAAAGGTTATTCATCTTGTATTAAATAATGTTGACGTATGGATTAATGATTGATTATCTTGCCAGAAATGCCTTTACCTAAAGCATAATTTGGTTCCTCATCTCGATGAAAGAAAATGTAGTTTATGGAGTGACGTGGAACCGGTGATTAAAAAATATTTAATTATTCTTTTGCAAAACTTAATTAATTAAAACAGCCAATTGGTATAACTGAGATGTATAACTACTTGCTCTCGCTAATGTGCTCGTAACATCGTGTAAAAATACTCTGTAAAAGCATACGACAAATTGTTAAAAATACAATTTACAATAGGGAGAAGTGCATAAATAACCACTTTTAAGGCTACTGTGTTAAAAAAGAAAAGTTAACATTTAAAATATATGTAACAAAATTGTATCCGATGGGAGCAAAGGTCTAAAGTTTAAACTGTCATAATTATATTTCAGACTCGTGATATGAAGTTTGAACAACAACAATTGAACTTCAGACAAATGTTTTGAAGTTTGCAAGTGGCTTCTTCTTGATAACAATTTGCTAATTTGCTGTGCTGCTGTTGTTGGCTTTTTTGCTTGATTACAATGGCTTTCTCTTAGTTTTGTTCTACGATTTATTTTTTTCCTTTTTCGAGATATTAAAATTCGATTTATTCCTTTTAGTCTTATGATATAATGGTGTTTTGCTTTGCAGTGAAATCCAAATCCAATCATATGTTTTAAACGAATGAAGAGTATCGATTTTGATAGGGGCTTTCGGCGAAGTTTCAAATTTTCAAAACTTCATTATCACCCTGCGTATGGAAAATTTTTTGGGAGGGAGTGCTTTTCCCGGAATGGAACCCTACGCGGCATGAATTCGAAAATAGTTGGACTTCAATACGGGTACCGAACACCAAGTGAAAAATAAAAAAAAAATAAAAAAAGGAGCTCTGAAACAAACTCAATAATCAGACCAAACAAACCCAAATATGCTATTGATGTATTTTACTAACTTGTTACTGGAATTACATAGGAACTTACATACTGAAAGGAGAATTTCTAGAAAATAACATAGAAGGGAAAGAACACAAATAGAAAGAAGGGAAGAGAAGCAGAACTGAGAGAAAGGAGATGAAAGAATACAATATTTCATAACTGTTCGCCTAACCTCTTTCTCTCCGACCGCGAGTCCCTTTTAACCAATTGTTAATTGCGCCTGGGTTCTAAATAAAACTCCCGCCCAATAATTCCAACTGGACTAGTCCCATTCACCACTTCTAGCTCATATACCCTTACAAAATCAGCTAGGTTCACAACAATCTGAAGCTCAAGTTCTAAAAATCGATTTGCTGCAAACGTACTTTATTTCAAGTGGGATATCTCAAACTAACTGGAACATAAACGGGAGTTCGAATTTAATATTTGGGGCTATTCGGGTAGGATTTGAGCTGGTTTTAGACCGAATTCCAATCATAGTTGTTTGAAGTAGGAAGTTATAGTCGAATTATATCAAATTTGTATTAAAGTTGTAAGATAAATGCATGCTTAGTTGTATGAAAATAACATTTTAAGTTTTGTATGTTGATATAGTTGCATTAAATTTATATAAATATTGTATGAAAGTTGTATACAATGTTATCGTAGTTGTATTAAATTTTGAGAAATCAACATAAAATTTGTACAAAATTTATACAGCTATACACATATTTCATACAGATTTGATACACTAAATCGTGAGCAAGATTCGATCGGTAAACTTACAGATTCGATTTTTCATATGAGTGAAATTTGGGTGTCAATAGTGGTTGGGAGAAGACTCAAATATATCACACACATATGTACTTTTCATACCCATCTAAACCTCATTAGTATACTCTCTTTTAAACCCGTCTCTTTTTTAACTTAAATAAATTTTAGGAAAATTTACTTGCCATAGCTATCTCTAAGACTTATTTATGAATAATAATTACCTTATTTTTTATTTAATTTTTGTAGCTTTATTTTTCCAAAATTACATTTCATAACTGGTCCAATAACTTTTGAAATACATGTACTTCTCTATTCTCCCTCACTACATATTTAAGATTTATCATCTTCTCCAAACCCTAGAAAAAATTCTCTCTCCTCTCTCCCCTTCCCCTCACTGCCGCCTCTCTCCCTCCCTTTCTCTATCTCCGACCTCTCTTCTCCTTCAGCCAAACTTCGTGAGGCAACTGAGCGTTACAGCTCGTAGAAACTGTAGCAACGTCGTTGTTGCTGCTTCCTAATCGAATAACAACCATGACTTTACTCTGGCGGCTGCTAAAGCCGTCGATGCTGCTGCCATTGCTCCTGTTGTTGATGATGATGAAGTGGCAGCGACGGTGGTGGAACGACCCCAAATCTGATAATACACTCAGATCTGAAAAAGAGGGAGAAGTGGGTTTCACCGGAGCCACCACTACCACCACCACTATTACTACCATCTCCATCTCCAAACTCGTAAAAAACCTTAAGGTTCTAGTTCTTCAGATCTGAACTCCATATGCTTCATGTATTAATGGTTTTTGGTGGTGGTTCGGTATGGTTTTTGGAGTGGAGGAGGACAGTGGTGGATCGAAGAAAGGCGGCGGAGGAAGGAAGAGGTTTTTTCCAGTTTGTTGTGGTGGTTCGGTAGGGTTTTTGGAGTGAAGCAGAATGGTGGATCGGAAGAAAGGCGGCGGAGGAAGGAGGAGGGTTTTTCCAGTTGTTGTGGTGGTTCGGTAGGGTTTGTGATTGTGGTGTTTCAGAATATTTATGTGTATTTCTGTGTATTTCGCTATATTTCAATGTACTGTTTCAGTATATTTCAGTGTACTGTTTCAGTATATTTCGCTATATTTCAATGTATTTCTAATTTACGAAACAACTTCTAATACATTTCATTGTATTCCATTGTATATACGCATACTACAATTTTATATTTCTTAAACAATCAACCATATTTCATTGTATTCCAGTGTATATTTTTCTATATTTGGAAGTATTTCTAAAAGTTTGGAATGGAGTAATTTGGAGAGAGAAACATGGGTTGTTATGGAACTTCAGCCGTTATGCGTGATACATGGTTGATTTAATTTGACTTACCATTTAAAATGAAAGAAGAGAATATGTTCCATAAATACAACCTATTTTTACTCTGCAAAATTTTGTATTTTCGTGTATTCCAAAATGCGAAATACAACCGAATACAAAAAAAACCAGCAAAAAACTTTTGAATGGAGTGATTTTGATAGAGAGACATTAGCTGTAATGTAACCTCATGAGGTTTTGCGTGAATCATGGAACCATTAATACAAATTACCATATAATTTGAAAAAGATTTTTATTGCCATAAATATAACCTTTTTTTTTATTCAACAGTCACGCTGTATTTCGCTGTATTTCAAAAACGCGAGATACAACTGAAATACAGCCAAAAGCAGCTACGAATTGTAAATCTTCAACTTATAGCTATAACTTGTTAGAAGCTGTTAAAAGGTAGTTATTTGTGTAAGTTTGTGTTTTTAAAATCTTTTTAAGAAGACATAAAGTACGTGAAAATTGTAAATGATATAGAATAAGATTAGATTCATCATCAAATCAAATTAGAGAGTATAGTTTTTTCATGTAAAATAATAATATTTTTGGTATTATAACGGAAAAACATGTCCTTATAAGCTTGTCCATAAAATTAAAAAAAAAAATGGAGACTTAAATAGGAATTGGGAAAAGACTAAAATATGTCACTGAACTTAACGAAATGGCTCATATATGCCACTTGTAAAGTGAGGGTTTAGATAATGTAATGTGGCAAAATATGCTAGTAGTAGAATTTTGTTAGTGAGTAATGACATATATGGCCCGAAATGATAACGACGGTGGCATTTTAGAGCACAATTATTAACGATTGGCATGAATGAGCATTTTCTGATAGTTCGATGGCATATCTGAGCCTTTTAGCTATAATTATTTTGTCATGACGGAATGATATAGCCACAATAATATTGTTGTGATAAAATCACATAGCTAATAACTATTTTTCACCACGAGTTGAAATTTGTTTTAGCAATACGAACCTTTAAGCCACAATAAATAATTTATTTCTTACACTTGAAGTTACCATAAAAATAGTACTAATATGGTCATAATAAATTAGTTGTAACAAAATTTTATAGTTATAAAAATGTGTATGTATGTATGCTTTCTGAGAGATTTTTACATTCCGATAGATATAATTGCATGCATAAACAAGGTCTTATAGGGTATCATAAAATCAAATATTAATCAAATCAACATCTAATTGAAGATAAATTCATAAAATAAGTGCACAAAGTAAATTAAAGAGACAAACTTTATGATAAAATCACACAGCATGTGAATAAATATTATGTGCTCCAGACAAAATGTGAAGAGTATCGCAACAGAAAGAGAGAGAAAAAAAAAGTTTTGTAGCAAATAGAGAATGTCAGAAAATCACATTACAGGCTACAATTATTAAGTATATTGATCTAATAAAAAATCGACAAAGTCTCCCCTGTATCTGAAGAATCCATCAACATACACCCTATAGAAAATAACATTTCAACTCAATCCAATTAAAATTATTAACTCAACACGTACTACTAAATATTAATTCACATTCAATCAGAATAACTCAATATAATAAAGATCATCTCTCAAGAAATAAGTAAAATTGTTAACATTAATTAAGTATAAACAATATGCAAATAAGACTTCTAAATATTTAATATAACAATTTTTCATCATCAGTTTCAGGTTCTGATTCGACGTCTTCAATAATTTCATCCTAAGGTAACATCTGATAACATCAAAGATAATTTCTTCCCCAATTTATAAAGTCTGCATCTTCCTTAAATGTATTCAAGAAATTGTTACAAACATCTTGTTAAAAAGTTTTTCACCGATAGCACCTCCAACAAAATAGGTAGAATGACCATTCAAAACAATTGACCAATTTGGGTGAAGATTATCCTTGACATAAAAACTTGTTCTGCTTGAGATACAAGCACAAATGGTTCATTTGTTGCTAGTTTTGGCTTAGTATTAACATACTAACAAAACCATGTTTATCTATTTTCATGCCTTTCCCGATGTGATCAACATCCCACTAATCACATTTAAACCAAACAATATAATCCACTTACCTTAAAAATATTGAAGTTCTACTATTTCAGTTAGAGCATCATAGTAATTAATAATTTAACCATTCACTACTCCTCTTACTAAAGCACCACTATTTTGCTTCACTCTATTTTGCTCGAGTAATTTAGTATAAAACCTAAAACCGTTTATTTCATACCCCTTGAATCTTTGAACTCCATCAAAAGGACCACTAGCCTGCGAATACAACACGTAACTTGCAAGTGAATTTCCTTCTTTGAGCATTTGTACAATCTATACAGAAAAAAAAAAATTAATGATGGTAAAGATGTATTACAAGTTGAACTAAAAATACAATAAAAATTTACTCGATGGAAAAAACAATCATCGAATTCATGTTCATACAGCTCTGCTCATGGTCCCTGTTATACACATAAGTGTTCTTTAGACATATCATTTTGCCTGTTAGGTTTCCAACTTGCAGATAAGTCAGGTCAATGACCAAATAAATATCTGTTAGACATATCATTAATTCATTATGCTACCCTACATGTTTTTTCATCTTTCACGAAGAAAAAAAAGGGTAAACAAGAAATATTTCACATAAAAAAAATTAAACTAAAAAGATATCTAGTCCTTAATTCTCTAATAAGTAAAATCATTGTATATTCTAATTACCTTATATTTATTTTCCCATCCGATGTTTGATATTTATATTGAGGCCCGTGTAAATTCGGATTCACACCATAAAGTTACTTATTGGGAGGTAATACATTCCCTAATAAAGACGATTTCACATTGGGGTTCAACTCGAGACCACTGGTTAATAATATGAAAAATATCATTCTAGCGTAACTCTTGTTGGTGTGTTCTCATTACTTTAATTCTGCTCCCTCGCCTTTCATTCAGTTCATATCAATTTTCAGATTATAGTTTCTTCTTCTTTATTTCTGCTCCTGCCTTGTTCACATGTGCCCATAAAATGACAGAAAAGTTTGATCAATTCCAATGCTATCAAGCAACAGGCTATGTTTATCTGAGTCCGCAAACTTTTTAACTCAAAAAGTGTCTAAAGTTGCCAAAATACCCTGCTAAAAAAAAAAAAGAACCAAACTACCTTTTGCGCACAAATTTAGTGCGCAATAGGACCAAACTGCGATTTTGCAGTTTTGCCCTATTGCGCACTAATTTAGTGCGCAATAGCCTTCAATAAATTTCGCCCAGTTCTTTTTCCAAGCTCCTCTTCTTCACCTCCTCCATTTTCACTTTTTCAACATACATTAGCCCCCACCCCCACCCCCCCAAATCATGTCTCAAACCTTTGAAACGTCAAACTTTGTTATAGAACCCGATGTTTGTGAATATGGTTGTTATTGTAAGCTAAAAACATCAAGGACCGAAGATAATCTGGGGCATCGTTTTTGGTGTTGTAAAGTGCCCGAAGTAAGTGCTTTTAAATTTTTTTCACATTATCTACATATTATACGTTTAAAAACTGATTTTCTTGTAATGTTTATAGGATATGGGCGGTTGCAAACATTTTCGTTGGGAAGATAGCATTCCCGTGGATAACACGGTGGCGGCGAATATTAAAAAGCCTCTTGTTGATAGAGATACCACAACTTCATGTATCTCAAGAGATACCGTGAAATTTGACTTGCAATTTAAGCTTATGGAAGCTAAAGAAAAGATTGACCTTTTGGAGGTGTTGCTAAAAGAATCCAAAGAAAAAATAAAGTTTTCTTAAGGCCAACCTTAGAGAAACTCAACACGAGAAAAATGCTTTGAAAGAAAAACTAAAATTTTGGAAGACTATTTATGCTATGTTGTTGTTGTTTATTATTTCTATGTATTTTGTTTATTAAGTTTAATATTTCTATGTAATTTGTTTTTCTATGTATTTTCTATTTATTTTGTTATTTTTATGTACTTTGTTTCTGTTGTTTATTATTTTTACGCACTTTTTTTAAGAAGATTATTTAAATTAATAATAGACTATAACAATCAACGCAAATTAAAAACATACTAAAGATATTCAAATTGGTGACTTCATCATAAACTAAAAATACAAATTAACCGCACGAGTCCGAAACTTAAATTACCCAAAATCTAATAGAGTGAACCAAAATAACCCCTAATCATCATCAGAATAGAAGTTCTCAATATCGTCCTCAGAACAATATTTTGGATTTCTTAAGATATATATTTTTTGGTATATCTTTTTTCTATAGATGTTAATTCTCTACTTGTTGATGATGCTTGTTCTTCGGCCAACTTTAGCATGTAAAATCTAAAATGTCTTGCTAGAATTCTGTTGTTTTCTTTTCTAATCCTTTGTACGGCAAGCTCGCAAGTTTCTGGACATACTCGAGGCATGATTTTTGAGTACCTTGTTGGAATTTGAGCGTTGAGATTTTTCAAGTCACAAACAAGACGTTCTGATTCGGCAAGCCGATGTGCCCATTCTTGGCGTAATCCGCAATAATATTCTCGTGGATCTGAATATTTCACGCTGCAAAAATCATCATTACGCTATATAAGAAGGTGGGGTTTCATATAGTCTAGTTGGAAATCATTTCTATTAAGAAAACTTGGTTCACTGGAATAGCTGCTATGATTTGAACTATCATCACCACTGCTATTCGAATCCTTTGGAAGGAATAAAGACCAATCTACATTTCTACTACTCGACATTGAAAATGTTGTAGTCTAATAACAAATGAAAGGCTACTTATATAGATGGAAACCCCCAAGTACCCTCGGGGGGTGGTCATTATAACCCTACGTACTTACTTTATTTTACAAAAATATTAATCTTCATCAGACATCTCACATTCCGAATCCCACTTGGATCTGAATCTTGCGTAACCATGTTGACGATATGCTACCCTTAGGCAATGTATTTTCATCCGATTGTTCTTTTCGTGAAAACGGTTAAGAGCAAAATCCAACTCTTGCAGAGTGTCACGAGGCATTGACATTGTTGACACCCAATTTTGTCCCTCCTTTATTCCAATTTATTTCCTCGGGCTTCTAAATTTATTGACGAGCTAAACACTTTATTTTCACTATTATTTCATTTTCATTATTCTACTATTAACATTACTAGTATTACTTTATCACAAATTTTAAATGGTTCGTCATCGTTTCATTTTAGAATTTGTACTCGTTAAATTAATTTTACTTTATTAAATCCTTTACTTTCTACATACTAATTATTAATTGTCTTCACATAGTATATATTGTACTAGTTATTAAATTAGAAGCCCAAAAAATAATTAAATAGAGGAGGAAGGACCAATATTTTTCAGCCAAATTAATGGCCCAAATACAAACACAATATTCACCAACTCTACCAGCCCATACTTTAATCAACAGACCAGCCCATACTTTAATCAACAGACCAGCCCATTACCCATTTCATTTGACCCGACCGGCCCAACCTTACATTTCATTGGTTGAAACTAAAACAAGAACCCTAATCGCCGCACAAGCTCCTCTCTCTCTCTCATTCCTCTGTCGTCGTCTCCTCCCTCTCCATTTCTGGCAAAGAGCTAAACCTTCTTTCAACCATGGCAGATCCTTGTCCCCTCATTTTTGTGCAAACACTTTTCTCTCTCCTCTTCCAAGCAAAAACCAGCCTTCACAGTCATGGCAGAGGCTGGACCACTCCATTTCCGTGCAACGTGCGACTTTAGTCAACACAAATGGCCAAAAAACTTTGAAATTTCTGAAAAAAGGAGATCAACTCTAAAGATTTGATTCGGGGTTTCAAACGGCTATGCACTAAAAGTCCCGCCCAATTCGAATAAGAGAAAACCCTAAACATTCTACTATAAATGTTCGTTTCATTACCCATTTGAGGGGAGTTCTTTTTAGTCGCTGATATTTCCTCTTAAAAACATCAATACTCTTCAATATTAGCACTTTCGGGTAGTTGATTCAAAATATTAAGTTATTTTATTCCCTTCTTACCCCTGCTACTGATTCGAGTCCGAGCGATACTCAAGTTCGGAGCTTTTCGTGTTCGAGTAGATTCGAGGCCATCGACGCCCCGTTCACTGCACCACGAACAGGATCATCGCATACGAGTCCGAGGGACTCGTCATCTCCCGCATTCGGTGTTGGGCTAAAAGCCCAACGCAATTTCTCTCGAGTCAGCCCTATCAGCCATCCGCAACAATATATTAAGATTGTTGGGCCGAAGCCCAACAGTAAACAGACTGCAGCATTTCCAGAAAATGGGCTGAGCCCATTTAATTTTATTTGCTCCTTATTATGTGCATTTAAGTTGTATTGTACATAATACTTTACTTGGTTTGTCTTCCTAGCTAGAATGAACCTTAGTGGAATTAGTGGGTAGTTTTAGTACGATGGGTAGTTAATTTAAAAGGGAGACTAACAATTAGTTCATAGGTTTCATTCCCCTTTTATGTTAAAATTATTTATAGTATCTAATATATTTATTTTGTTAGAATAATTGATTTTCAAAATAGCATGACTACATATTTTGAGCTAAAAGAATCAAGATTCACTCTTACTATCTTAGAAATTTAAAACGTCACAAATTTTACACTAACGTTAGCTTATTTTGAGAAAAACGAATTAGTTTTCATGAACAACTGTTCACTTTAGCTTCTTCCTAACATTTGAAACACGTATTTGTTAACAACCTTTACACAGTTTGTATTGAACTAATATTCTTTCTATAAAACCTTTAAACGTTTATTAAAATTAATCTTACAAACAACTGTTTTAATTTGTTAGTCAGCGTAACTTATTTTCTCCAAATATTTATAAAACATTGCACCGTCTTGCGTTTTCTTCAGTTTAATTACAACTAAGCTCTTTTATACAAATTATTATTTTTCTACAAGTCCTATTTTAAATAGCATTACTATATGTCTATCTATAACTTTAACAATTCTTACAAGATGTTTTCTTAGATGTTGTAAAAGGTTGCATCCACATTTTTAGCCTTAATTAATCAACTCTAAGTCCGGTCGGTTAACCATTGTTAATGGGTCTTAAAGGATGCCTAAAACCTTCCATTTAGACTAGTTGAACCCTTACCTAGAATCTTAAGTTTCGTAGACTTTAAAAATAACTTTAATGAACTTTAGGTGTCCTAATTCACCGTAAATAATTAGGTGGCGACTCCTTAACTTTAATTAACCCCGGAATTACCGGGATGTTGTAAACTATTTTGACTTCGGTTAAAATAGGGTATAACAGACATAACACATTTTTTTGGGCGTTTAAGCACTAATGACCTCAAGTTTTGTTCAAGTGCTGCAGCCTCCCTGACACACCAATCCCACTCCTCTCTCATTGTGTTATTATATTGTCGATTGAATCTGTTGTTCAGGTTATTTGAGTATTTAAAATCATCATCTAGTTCCCATGTCCTACCCATTGCTTCAAATATATCTTGTGGGGTAAAACATGTAATAGAACCAATATCAGCAAAATGGGTATAGAATGACATGATAACTCGTTTTAATGTGAATGCTAGTTTTTTGTCAATCATGTTATATACTACTCTTTATGACACTAACTTGTATTGCGCAACATTTAAATGCGCAATATAGTGTGTCCGTTTTTTATGACACACTATGCTTGATGTGACAACACAATGCTGCATTATTTGACTGCTTTTTATGACACTAACTTGTATTGCGCAATATTTACATGCGCAATATATCAGCCCTACCAACATTTAAACTACGAAACATTAGTCACTTACCTACATAAAAAAAGGAAAACTGATCCCACAGAGTATGGATTATCTATAACTGGCAGATATCCAAACACCGTTCCACAAGGCTTAGTGCTTTATGGTGTATGGAATATCAATGAAGATGACTCTTTGAGTGAGCATTTGAGGGCGCCTGAAGACTATAGGGATTTAGTCTCCATTTATGTTCTTGAAATGTATGTAGAAAAGATACCTGAAGAAGTCACTCAAGTCCAGCCTACTTATGATAACACTTATGGGGACTTCAGTTCTTATACACACATTTTGATTGGTCAAGTCCCGCTGGAAACTCTAAGCCAACAATTTAATCAAACAAACACTAAAAATTGGTAAATATCCATTTTAAAATTATTATTTTGTGTAGTAGCACGTATTTATTTTATTTATTGGTAAATATGCATTTTTGGTATCTTTGTAGGGGTTACACACCTGATATGAGTAATATTGGGTAAAAATTTCAGTTCGGTGGTGTTGAAAATTATTCACAAAACTCGCCAGTGATACCAAATGATGATTTTGGGCAATCCACTTAGTTCGGTGGAGATGATCTTTCTCCAAACCATGTTAATATAGATCAATATAGGTAGGTTCATCGCCTTGATATTAACTAATCCATATATATATTTGATGTTGGTATTTAAAATATGTTACTTTTCATGTAGGAAGAAGCTTTTCTTAGATGGTGATGATTGTCCAAATTATTGCGAGACATCATCAAGTGTTAGCGAACCGAATACATCAAGTGATAACGAACCGAATAATGCAGAACAAACCGATGATGATGATGAAGACGAAAAGGTCGATGTTCAATCTCGTGGGCAGCAAGCAAATTTAATAGCATTGATGTAAAGTCCGCTATCGGAAAACCCAACTCCCGAAAGCCCTCCCGAAAACCCAATGCCGTGGCATTTTGACAATATTGCATATCTAGACAATCTTCAAGGTCGGGTTGATGCCTTTGTCTTCACCAGAGAATGTTGTCAAAAAATGTGGAAAGAACTAGTCGATCATATAAAAGATGATTGCTACCTTGAAAAAGGGATCGTGTTCGGATAAAAAAAAGCATTGCAAAGGGCAGTAAAAGTTTATTGTTACAAGGATATGAGGGAGTATAGGGTTGATGATTCAACTAGAAAAATATGGAAACTAGTTTGTAGATGACAGTATCAAGGTTGTCAATGGATGCTTCGGGGAATTGAAAAGCCCGATGGCATGTAGGTTATCACAAAATTCCACAAACGTCACATTTGTGATATGGGACAGAATCGAGCGGACCATTTTAATTTTGATATAAATATGATTGCTCAAGTGCTACTTAAAGACGTTGCCGAAACCCCAAGATAACCTATTCGACCTAGTTCATTATAATTCTTACATCAATTAAATTGTCATTGCTAAGTGTTGTTTGTTTAAACTTGTGCAGGATCCCCATCAAAGATTGCATTAGAAACGTTAAACAGGTATATTAAAAAACAATAAGCAAGAGAAAGGAATTTCTTGGGCGTAGGCGTGTGTTTGAGATGATTTATGAAATTGGGAGGGCTCTTTCAAGACGTTGTCGAAGTATATGACAGCTCTACAAAAATTTAACGTAGGAACTGTTGTAGCGTGGAGGCTTTAGGGCGGTACAATTTTTTACTATGTGTTTTGGGCATTCAAACCATCTATTGATGGTTTTGGTTACTGTCGGCCAGTCATATCCATAGATGGCATGCATGTATATAGTGCATACGACATCAAACTATTCATTGCAGTAGGAATGGATGTCAATGGGTCGATATTCCCACTTGCTTTCGTAATTGCTGCTAACGAGAGCAATGACACATGGGGGATGTTTTTGACACATTTGAGGCGACATATTATTAAGGGTCGAATGGGCATATGCGTGATATCTTATAAACATCAAGGCATAATGCACTGCATGGCTACTTTGGAGGGGTGGCAGCCTCCCTTTGCTTACCATCACTATTGTTTAAGGCACATCAAGGCAAATTTTCAAAGGAAGTTTGGAAACGGCACACTCAACAAATTGATGTGGACGGCTGGGATGGAGCATCAACAAAAAAAAAAAGGCTTGCGAGGATGGAGACGATCAAGGAAGTGAGTCCAGAAGCATATACTTGGTTGAAGAAAATCGAAATTAAAAAATGGACATTACACGCTGATGAAGGCAGGAGATGGGGGATGCTCACAACAAACAACTCGGAGTCATTCAATGGTTTGCTAAAATCTGCTCGGGGACTACCCGTTACTACAATGGTAAGAATGACTTTCATGCAAGTTGTGGAGCAGTTTGTGACAAGAACCAAGTAAGCCAGAGCCATATTAGCATAGGGTGGGAGATGGATGCCAAAATATTTCAAAATGATGGAGCATCACAGACGCAAAAAAGTCAGCTGCACAAGATGACCGAGTAAGGCCTGATTGAACGTGTGTATGAAATCACAACAGGTTATCACCATGGTAAGGGAGGAAACATACATAATGTTTATGAGGGCACGAGAACATGAAGTTGTGGTAAGTGGCAAACATACCACATGTCGTGTTCTCATGCCGTCAAATGTTTCAAGGCAATGGGAAATACGGTAACAAGTTATGTGGCATCATAATACAGCGCCAAAAGTTATACTAAAGCATATGCCAGCCGCTTCTACCCACTTGGTGATCAAGCTTATTGGCCAGATGAGTCATTTTCAATGGTTGCTAACAAGGAGTATATCTGTAAAATTCGGGTTAATGCACGAACTCGAATTCCTAATCAAATGGATGTTCCGGATAGGACATACTCTTGAAGGTGCTCGACGTGTAAGCTGTTTGGCCATGATAAGCATTTGTGTAGCCTACGAGGCCGTGGTGGTACAACTACGTCTCGTAATACAAGAGCCTCCCGTACTTGATGTATTGTTTTAAATATTTTGTTATTGTAAATAATGATGTATTATTTGGTTATTGCAATGAATTATTTTGAACCTCTTGAAAAAAGGTAATGCCTTGACTAAAAAATAAAACACTTGAAACAAAACCTTGTAAAATAAAAGACTTAAACCTAAAAATAAAAAGATTCAAACAAACAAAACTTACTTCGCGGCACTTTACAACACGTAAAACGACGATCCAAACGTTTAGGTAAACTTGACGTAATGAGCCGACATTATTGTCCGCTAAAAAAGATATCAAGTTCTATATAAAATACTAATATTTTGGAGTTTTGAAACATGACTAACCTTGCATCAAAGTATAACAAAAACATGAATTTGAGAGCTTTAAAATTGTGTCGGAAAAAAAAAAACCTAGCTATTGCGCACTAAATTTGTGCGCAAAAGGTAGTTTTGTTCTTTTTTTTTTTTTTTGCGGGATATTTTGGTAACTTTAGACACTTTTTGGGTTAAAAAAAGTTGCGGACTCAACAATTATCTACCCCAAAGAACTGCTATAGCTAAAGAAGTCAGGAATTAGATCCTGGGGGCACATATTATTTATGTTTATCTAAACCAAATTATTTATGAAGATTTCTTTAAACCAAAAGATAAGTTGTGTCTATGGTACAAAGTCAAGCTAAGATCCACACCTAGTGTACAAGAAAATATATTAAGTTAAAAACTGATAACATATAGGCTGGTAATATGTCATGTATAACATGTTGTGTCGTATACAATGGAGTGTGGACTGAACGCAACATGGTAGCTACATGATACTATTCTTGCCAGAAAGTTGTGAAATTGGTCGATGAATTCAGCTGAACAACTACATCTTTAAATGGACCATCAATGTCGCGTCCAAGATGTGCAAATAAGCTACGTACATTACAAGAAAAACTTTAAGCTCCCCTCTTTACCTTAATTTTGCTAGTTGTGCATACAGGAATAGCAACTAAATGACTGCTTTAGGTCAGTATTAGAAAATGCAGTTAAAAAGGGCATGAAATCCACAAAAGACATTTGATACAAAAAGAACTTAAGATTGACTAGTGCAACCCTCGATTAGCAGAGTCCCTAGTTTTCTTCAGCTCATATAACATTGCCAGAAATTCGGTGTTTGTTTATATTTTATTTTTCAATAAGCATAGTTTATGGATCAAATCGTTCCGATTTATGTGGCAAAAATATTCTTCAATTTCCTTTTGGGTTTTCCCCTGGCTGCCCAATTCAACTGAACTGTACCTCAAATGGGGCAATGGTCATTAAAAATTCCCAGTTTAATAGTAACTTCAGAAATAACCACAAGAGTTGAGAGAAAGCCGACAAAATTAAATTAGTGAATAGCTTAAAGAAACATACCTTAGAAATGGTTGAACTTCTTCACAATTTCTCAAGACATAAAGATGAGCTTGTTTTCGGTCAAACTCTTCAACATTTATGGATGTATCTCTTAATAAATTACAACCGTTCTGTTCAAATACTGGTAATCCACTGTTATGACTTAGCATGATCACCTTCATAATTCTTGTCCATTCGATTATACCCCTTTGCACTTCCATGTGAATACCTTGAACAAAATATTAGACTTTCTTCAAGAATATACCCTTTTGCAATAGATACTTTAGCTAGGTTGATTTCTATTACGAACACAACATTTCATTTTGCGCATGAATCTGCATGATATAACATGCAGTTAAGTTGGTTAGCATGATAAATTAACAAGCCACATAAAATTAAGTCAAAATTATAAAATTTAAAACATACCGCTCCATTAGGTACATCCACCTGTTTTGTACAGGTCCACCAAGCTTAGACTCTCTTGGAAGATGAATGACCAAGGGCACCATAATGTCAAAAAGTATTGGTAGAAATATCTTTTCTAATTTTCTCAATGTTATTGGAATTTGAGTCCCAAGCCGATCCACACATCAACCCTTTATGTTTTTGAGCACAACTCTCTGTAGAAAATACTTAACTCGGTGATACCATCACTATAGGTACCTTTGTTAATTCTCTTGAACCTTATGTAGGCTTCTCTCCCCAATCACAATATGTGATGGGTCTAGAATGAAAATATAAAAAAAGAAGACAAACATCAAAACATGATCAACTAACTAAAGAATTCAGAAATGTTTTGAAGAAAGATGACTTTTAATAACTCATTACATGAACTGCATTTTGAACAAAATTGCATTCTGAAAATTCACAAATCCACAATAGTATCCATCCTACATTCACAAACTTTTCTATTTAAATGCTTAATCGTAAACAAGAAAAAGGTTTGAGCAAATGACAAACTAACAATAACCAACAATGATGTAAAACAAATATACCTCATAAGTTTTGAGTTGAACATCGCGACTGTGAAGTAGTCCAAACTGTTTGACAACGGCGTGGAGGTAACTTCTTGTTGTGATGGTTGGCAATCCTCCAATGTATAGCGATTTGCCTTAAACATGTAACGAACAATTTAGAAGAAGATCAAACATGTTAAAATTTTCATCAACTATTTGATTTAACGCAATGCAAATTTACATTGGATTTCCTCATTGGAATTGTCTTGTGCAGCATTGGTTGAAGGAGCTAAAGCTTTCGACACCCCACTCGAACTAGACGTCAACACCTTAACTAAGCCGTCATTGGCTTGAGTTTTTAGGTGCATATGGGAGACCAACATCTGCAACAACCCATACAATCTTGTATGGGGCATTCGTAGGAGGTGACGACATGCCCTGCTTCATCTATAGAAAACATTTTGAATTAGGCAAAGCTTTAGATGTAAGAAACTCTAAGAAAAACTTTACAATCTCTGTATAACTAGCATGTGAACCAAACGACCCTTAAAAGTATAACTAACCATTGAAGTGTAGCTGACTTTAGGAGCCTAATTCTCAACAACTAGGGCTCTCTCAGCAACTGGTTTCACTTTTGCGCTCAAAGTGATTGAAGGCTTCTCGCTAACTTGATCATCAGTTGTCACCTTATAGTCTTTGATTTATCAGAAACCTCCTTGACATTAGCTTTGATGTTATCTTTAGCTTTGCTTTCAGTGGCTGGTAGTGTATGCAATAGTAGTTCCAAAAGCGAAACAATGTCGTATAGCTAAAATCGAGTTTAAGTTCAACGAACAGACAGGTTAAATATTTACAAAATCAATTTATTCAAGAGGTTATAATAAGTACATCTCTATTATAAGCATTAACGTATCTTTAGCTTTGCTTTCAGTTGCTGGTAGTGTATGCAATAGTAGTTCCAAAAGCCAAACAATTTCGTATAGTTAAAATCGAGTTTAAGTTCAACGCACTGACAGGTTAAATATTTACAAAATCAATTCATTCAAGAGGTTATAATAAGTACATCTCTATTATAAGCACTAACGTGTCATAATAGGTTAACTATATTGATAGTATAACAGTATCTCCATGGTGTTGTTGTATATAATTTAAATCCTTAACAATAAAGGACCAACAAAAATCAAGCTTGAGATAGGGTTAAAGTAATCAAGTGACCAATTGAGATATTGTCAAAGCAAAATGACATACACAAAGAAGCAACTGAAGCATTTTGATCAACTTTTTCCTAAACAACTATCGAAAATTCTTCGATGCCAACAAATCAAAAAATATCGTTCAAGACATAGTATCCTTTCTCCTGTAGAGCAAGGAAAAAAATCTAAGAGAAAATATTTCTCGAGTCATCTTGTATGATCAAGCTCGTTGTAACAACCACAAGAACACCTCCAATAGCAGAAAATTGGGAGTCAATAGTTGTGACTTGCACCTTGTTATCCTTGAAGTGAGATGAAATGATAAATTCATTTATGCCCTGAAATTATACACTAATGAATTTGTCATTTCATCTCACTTCAAGGATAACAAGTTGGAAGTCACAACTATTAACTCCCAATTATCTGCTGTTGGAGGTGTTCATGTGGTTGTTACAGCGAGCTTGATCGAACTAGATGACTAGAGAAATACTTTCTCTTAGACATTTTTTCTTGCTTCATAGGAGAAAGGATACTATGTCTTGAACGATATATTTGATTTGTTGGCGTCTAAGAATCTTCAGCAGTTGCTGAGGAAAGTTGATGAAAATGCTTCAGTTGCTTCTTTGCATATGTCCTTTTGTTTTGAGACTATATCAATTGGTCCCTTGATTACTTTAACATTATCTCAAGCTTGATTTTTGTTGGTCCGTTATTGTTAAGGATTTAAGTTATATACACCAACACCGTGAAGATTCTGTTATACTATGAATGTAGTTTAACCTGTTATTACACATTAATGCTTATAATAGAGATGTACTTATAATCACCTCTTGAATAATTTGATTGTGTAAATATTTAGTCTGCCAGTGCTTTCAACTTAAACTCTATTTTAACTATACAAAATTATTCCCTTTTGGAATTACTATGCATACAGTACCAGCTACTGAAAGCAAAGCTGAAAATAACGTCAAAGCTAATGTGAAGGAATTTTCTGATAAATCAGAGACTAAGGTGACAACTGATGATTAAGTTGGCAAGAAGCCTTTAGTCACTTCGAGCGTAAAAGAAAAACCAATTGCTGAGATAGCCCCAGTCGTTGAGAATGAGGCTCCTAAAGTTAGCTATGCTTCAATGGTTAGTTATACTTTCAGGGGTCGTTTGGTTCACATACTAGTTATACGAAGATTATAAAGTTTTTTAGAGTTTCTTACATCTAAAGCTTTGCCTAATTCGTAATGTTTCCTATAGCTGAAGCAAGGCAGTTCCTCACTGCCTACGAATGCCCCTTACAAGATTGTATAGGTTGTTGTTGATACTGGTCTCCCATCAGCAGCTAAGAACTCAAGCTAATGGCGGCTTAGTTAAGGCGATGATGTCTAGTTCGACTGGTGTGTTGAAAGTTGTAGCTCCTTCAACCAATTCTGCATAAGACAATTCTAATGAGGAAATCCAATGTAAATTTGGATTGCCTTAAATCAAATAGTTGATGAAAAATTTACCATGTTTGACCATCTTCTGAATCTTTCATTTACACTTTTACAGACAAATCGATATACTTTGGAGGAATGTCAACCAACACAACAAGAAGTTATCTCCACGCCGTTGTCAAACAGTTTGGACTAGTTCACAGTCGCGATGTTCAACTCAAAACTTATGACGTATATCTATTTTACATTTTTGTTGGTTATTGTTAGTTTATCATTTGCTCAAACCTATTTCTTGTTTGCCATTAAGCATCTTAATAGAAAAATTTGTGAATGTAGGATGGATACTGCTGTGGATTTGTGCATTTTCAGGATGCAATTTTTGCTCAAAATGCAGTTCAGGTAATGAGTTATGAAAAGTCCTCTTTCTTCAAAAAATTTCGTAATGTTCAGTTAGTTGATCAAATTTTGATGTTTGTCTTCTTTTTTTGAATTTTCATTCTAAACCCATAACATTGTTGTGAAGGGAGAGAAGCCTGTTGTGAAGAGAGAGAAGCCTCCACAAGATTCAAGAAAAATAATAAAGGTACCTATATATGTATATGCTTGTGTTACTTTATTCTATCATAATCTCAAGTGGCAAAGCAGAAGAGAACTTGTGAATAACTCTGCAACAAGAGTGTTGAAATTGAAAAATAAAAGAAGAGAAAGAAAAGCAAACAATAGGTAATGAATTTATAGTAAAAAAAAATAAGAAAAGGGCAGCCAAGTGCACTAAGATCCCTCTATGTGCTGGGTCCGGGGAAGGCCTGGACCACAACTAGGAATTCTTGAGAAGATTTTCTCCAATCACAAATAGGGTTTTATGTGTCAGAGTGGAAATTTTAACACTAGTAAATCATTAAATATATTCCTTATATGTATATTGCAATTTTTTTTTTTGAATATTTCGTGAAATTAGTAAACCATGGAAAAGCTTAAAGTGAGATTAAAATACGAAGTAGGCATTTGGATATAATTTAACTGATATTTAAAGAAAAAGTAGTATTTGAAGTTAAATTGAAAAAGGGAGATAAAAACATAGGTTAAGTTTTGTGAGTGAAAACTTAAAACTCTTAAAACGTGTTTCAAGCTTCATATTTCATATTTCCAGTTTGAAGTTGAAATAATAAACAAGTTTGATAAATAAACACTTATTTGAAATAATCCAATTACTATTTTGATAATATCAATGGACAAGCAGCTTAGAAGTTGTGACAAGGCTGAATACATCGACAACCCTTTGAACTTGTCAGTGAATTTCATTTAGAAACTTGAACTATGACTTGTTTCATAAGCACATGAACAATGATAAAGTGTTTCTATTAAATACTTCTGACACAAATTTTGGAAAAGTTTCTATGCGTTCCAAGTGCCAATTATATAGATAAGTTAACCAATTATAATACGTCACCTTCTTTAATTATATACATTAGCCTCAATAAGTAGTAAAATCGCACATGCATGTTCCAATTTAGGCTAATGTGTGATATATTTTATGTGGTTTACTTATTTACGTAATGGTTGTTTGAGAACATGCACATAAGTTTTTCCATAATTTGAGTCCGAAGCATTTAAGGTGAACACTTTGTCATGTATGCAGGTGCTCAATTGGAACAAACTATAGTTCAAGTGTCTATATAAATTTACGGACAAGTTTAAGGGACTTTCGAGGTATTCTGTCTTATAACGTACAATCAGGAAAGGAAGGTCATATGAATATGAAAGTTATATTGTATATTTATGTCAAATATTACTATTTTGTTATTTAAATTCTAAATACCTTTATCGAAATTCCTAAGTTTCTACTGACGGCAACTACAAAACTATATGTTATATATAAATAATCGTCTAAGATTTTTATAAGTTGATAATATATGAAAATAATTATGTTATAAATATATTTTTATGCATAATTAGGGAATGAATTTTCATTAAGATACAAAATACTTTCATAGTATGATCTTCATATAAAGTCGAACCTCGTTATAACGGTGTTATTTGTCCGGATTAATTATTTTTTTGCTTCTTTAGCGAACTTTTGTTATAGAGAAAAAATAATATAGCATAACATAAAAATCATTTTCATGGAAAACTTGGCTATTATAATGATATGTTGTTATAGAGAATAGTTGTTATAAAAAGGTCGGACTGTATCCCATAATTTATTTATTTTTAAAAACAATTTGTTGAAACCCTAATCTTGATTTAGGCACAATTTTGAATACTCTTTCCCCTTCTACCATCTCAATTTTTTTTGTTTTTTTTAATATTCAATATCATTTTAAGTTTATCAATTACAAATTTATTATTGAAAAGTTTTTATTGCTTTCAGATGTCGAATCTTCATATATGCTTGGAAATGGTCAAATTTACCCCTGTACTTTGAATTAAGGGGAAAATTTAGCCCTAATACTTTAAACTTTTCACCCCTACCTCTACCGTTGTCAAACTTTGCAAAAATATCCGCAGCCTTAATGGCATGCTAACTGGCTGCCCAGCTGACTTGCCATGTTAGCCACCTGGGCAGCCAGTCAGCATGCCACATGGAAAATATATATTTTTTTAAATAATTAAATATTTTAAAAAAACTGACTTTTTTGAAGAAATAAAAAAAAATTAAAAAAAAGTATTTGTATAATTCTTTAAAAAAAATGTTTTGTATAGGATTGTAATGTTATGTTTTGTAAATAGAAAACTATCGTCACGTTTCGTAAATATTTCTTCTTAATATGTACATATACGTAATTTATCCTTTCGAAAATTCAATATCTCCTCATAGGGAATTCAATTATTTATCAAATATTTAGTTATTAGGCATTAATTTTTTTCCCTACATTTTAATTCATTCTACTATAAAAATGAAGAAAAGCATAGTAAATTTGTACAGAAAAATCATGGTATAGAGAAGACAAAATGATGATAGACCCTTGGGCTAAAGATTGTGAGTACCTCACAAAATGATGATAGGTCCTTATACAAAACATACTTTTTAAAAAAGAATTATACAAATACTTCTTTTTTTATTTTTTTTATTTCTTTAAAAAAAACAATTTTTTTATTTTTAATTTTTTTATTTAAAAAACAAATTATTTTCCACGTGGCATGCTTACTGGTTGCCCAGGTGGCTGACATGGCAAGTCACTTGGGCAACCAGTCAACATGTCGTTAGGGCTGGGGATATTTTTGCAAAGTTTGATAACGGTAGGGGTAGGGTTGAAAATTTTAAAGTATTAGGGGTAAATTTGCCCCTTAGTACAAAGTATAGGGGTAAATTTGACCCTTTTCCCTATATGCTTTAATTCCAAGGATCGACAAAATTGGGTCTTCAACAAGTTTAGACGAATCAAGAAATTTCGAAAATTCATGAAAAGAAATTAAAATAAAATTAATTAAACATGTAACTTACCTCTTCTAAGAATTTCACTTGATCCACTAATTCTTTAATTGATGGTCATTTCATGCGTTTGTAAATACTTAAACTAATCGTACAAAACACGAACTTCTTCAATTGAATCTACAAAAATCAAGTAAGATAAATCATCCAATTGATTTTCTCGCCACATCCGAGAAATGAAAGTCTTTTAGGAGATCACATCTCAATCTTCGCTTAGTCGTCAGCGTTCATCGAGAAGACAGGTTTAGGAGGTTGACTTCAATAAAGTAACATTGATCATTCAATCGATCTCTTGTTATCGGAGAATCGAAATTCTCGATGTATCGGAGGAATGGAAATGTATTATGAGACAATATCTAAGTCTTCGCATAGTCGCGAGTGCTCATTGGGCAGACTGAGTTGGCAAAAAAAAGTGAATTAAGGAAAATATACATTATATATGATTCTGGAAAAAACAAAAAAGGAACAAAAGGAAGTAAGAAATTATATATTTTCGCAAAGGTCCCACCCAAGGTTTTGCTGCTATTGAAAAGAGTATAAAGTGGGCCGATACTTTTGTTCTTTTTGAATCAACTTGCTATTTTGTGTTTGATGAAGATATGATGACGTCAGAGGTTATTTTTTTCCGGACAAAAAATTACTTTTACATACACCAACTCATGTAAATTTATTAGAGTTTGATACTTAGTTAATATTTTTTATATTTATCGTTCAAGTTTTCACGCACATTAAAAACAAAATAGTAATTACTAAGTATACTTAGCTAAATTATTATTCACTTGTCCTTAAATGACTAATTAATTATTATTTGGCTCCTTGAAGTGGAACAGTAATTTGGTGAAATTGAAAAAAAAAAGGGAGATAACTAATACGTTTTTGTTTTTTAAAATGAAAAATATTTTGGACTAAATCTTCTGACTAAAGTGACAAAATTAAAAGGACCAAAAGGGAGATCTAAGGAAAAATACATACCCCGATCCATAGTAATTTGTGTTTTAAAGTTACCCTTTTAAAAAAACATTTAGTCATCTCAATTTTAAGGAGTAAAATTTAATCAACACTCTAATAGTAGGAACAATAAGGTTACATTTTAAAAATAATAAATGATTTCGTATTTTATAATGCGTCAACTATTTTATCCCACCATTTGTACTAAAATGTTAGGATTAGCTATCCCATATAGAAGGTGGGGTAACTAATCTCATGTGATATCCAACTCATGGGATATCATTGTTTATCCCATCCCACCAACCAAACTACCTCTTATAGCCTGTTTATCAAAAAAATCTTATCTTTTATATTTAATAATTTTTAATTCCAACATCCTACATAGCATATTTGAGACTATAAGATTTAAGGACATTTTGTTACATTAATATATTTTTAGTTTAAGATAATAAGATTTAAAACTCTCTTTTACTTATTTAAATTCAAGTTCGGTCAAGTTAAAACACATAATTTGAAATGCAAAGTAGTTACAATTTAAGTTGTCTAAATAATTCATGTTAGGCGGAATATAAATATGAATAACACATGTTAATATACAAATAACAAATGTTGTGTGCATTACTACAAGCATATAGAAAGACACATGTAGTTTTAATTTTTCTGGGGTCACAAGTGAACAATTGTGTGCTGGCATTGAGCAATTTGAAATAATAAATGTAATTTGTTTGGATTACAAGCTTATTAATGAAACCAATTAGATCTGTTGACTTTTATTGAGATAACCTAAAAATCAAATCAGTTATTTTACCACTTGAGATTATGCCCCGCTAGATATAAATTTATTACTAAGGGCATAAATTAAAGAGCGGCCCTTTTGAGTGCCAAAATTTAAGACCAATCAATTTATGTGAATCCTTTACTATTTGGGGAGTAGTTATTTGATCACGTTTTTCGAGAAGATTTGTGGAGGAGGCTACTTTCAAGTTTCAATTGGAAATAAGGCTACTCAATTTCTTTTTCATTTATTTTTTGGTATTAGGGTTTAGAAAAAGGGGAATGGGGTATATTTCATAATTTTAAAAAGATTGGAGGTTTAAGTTATACACTTAAGTCCCTGTGACTTGTAATAAAATATACAAAACCCCTCTCTCCTTCTCCTAAAATATGTATAAGTCCCCTTCTCTCTCTTCACTCTCTTCTCTATCAGGACCAATCTCTCCAGTCGATTTTTCTTTTCTCTAGAGCCCAGAAGTTCTCTAATCGTCATCCTCAGGTATGTTAATTAATTTTGCATCAATGGCGAAGCATTTTAAGATCCATATTGCCTATTTAAAAGTATGGTTTGATTTTTTTTTTTTTTTGATCTTGATAAAAACCTAGTGTTCATAAAGTGTTCATAAAGCTCTGCTTTTTTCCAAAACCTTTGAAGTTTTGCTTGTTTTTCCGCCGAAATGTGTGTTATTTGTACTTATTTTGCTTGTTTTGATCTTTCTTTTTGCGTTTTTGCTTTTTGTAAATTATGGTCTATTAACAGACGTTTGGTCGATTATTCTTATTCCCTATCTGGAAAACAGGCAAAATAAAGTCCTTATTTGAGGATGGTTCAGATACAACTACCACGTCCCCGTTCAGGATGGTTCAAATACATATGGGTCAGATACATGGTTCAGATATAGTTGAGAGTTGAGAGTGATGGTTCTTATATAGTGGTTCAACAAAGTCTATGTTGTTTATATATAGATCGTATAAATGCCTAGGTGTAGAGCAGGAAGAGGAAAAATAGTCCCCCGTTCTGGTGATATGGTTAAAACCCGTTCTACTGCGGATCGTAAGGATAAAAAAAGAAGAGGTGAAGAAGTGAGTCGAGATGTAAAATGAAAAAGAAGTGTAGAAGCTGAGAGTGAGTCCTACTCAGACCCATTGATGAGTGTAGTGTTGATGGTGATGAAGGAGATAGAGTTGATAGTAGAGTTGAGAATGATGGTTATGTATCTGAGAATGGAGGTGTTTGATCAAGAAATACAATGGAGGACTTTGATCAAGAAAAGAGACAATGGAGGAGGGGTTTGTTCGAGAAAAGAGACAATGGAGGAGTTTGAACTTTTGGTTGGTTTTATATAAGGAAGGGTGTATTGTTAAGGTTGTAAATTTAAGAATTTTTTGCTTTATTACCGTTGTAGAGAAATTTGTGGTTCGTCAGCCGAAATAAAGCCAGGTGTGCCGAGTCAATTATAAGCCATACCAAAAATAAATCATCTTAGTTTATAATAGCTCACTGCTTATCGACAATTTTAGACCATTTTGGTCGATGATAAACCAGAGAAATAAAGTCGACCGTTGGAATGAAAAGCATGTTGAATTTGCACTAGTCTAATGGAAAAATAAAAATTTAAAAAATAAAAATAAAAACCAAACCCCAAACGCCAAACCCCAAAACCCAACCCCAAACCCCAAATTGCACAAATCTAAGGGATCGTGGATAGGTATACAACAAACCGGCCGTCGTCAATAGCTAACAGTTATCATTTAGGCTTGACTTCATGCATGGTCAATAATTATCCACATGTTATATTTAGACCAAGGACAATATTTGTCTAAAAATCCATAAATAAATAAAAGGACATGCCACTATTTAAACATAATAAAGACACTTTAATACATCATAGGAGAGTCCCCATCCATTGATCACATGATCAAAAGAGGTTTAAGACAAGTAATGGTACTTAAAAGGTCAATATTTGTCTAAAAAACACTACTAAAAAACTGTCAAAAATCGACGGACAAAAAACCGACGCACTGCGTCGGTTTAAAAAACCGATGGACAACAGACTCCCTGCGTCGATTTTTTACATTTCTATTTTTTTTAATTATTTTAATTAGAAAACCGACGGACGACGTCGGTTTTTTTGGCAGAATTTTGAAAATATATATCCGCAAAAAAAAACCGACGTCCTACGTCGGTTTTATTAAAAAATAAAATTAATATAAAACCGACGGACGACGTCGGTTTTATTTTTTAAAATATTTTAAATAATATGCAATTCAATTTGTTTTTTAAAAAAATAATAAACAATTTTTTTTTAGGAAACCGACGGACAGGGTCGGTTTCCTTTTTTTTTAAAACAATTTTTTGGGTCAAATCTGGTCAAACGTGTGAGAAAAACATATGGACAGGGTCGGTTTTGTCCGTCGGTTTTTCTTTAAAACCTTTCCAGACGGGTTTTCATACCCATTTCTTCTCCTCTTCCCAATTAAACTCCCATTCCCCTCAAACCCTAGCTACCCCCCCCCCCCCTCCCCTCCGCCCAGCCCCGCCACCTGCGCAGCCCGTCCCCACCAACCCCAGACCCGTTTTGAAGTTAATTGATCGAGGTTAGTTTCTCTTAAATTAGGGCTTTTAAAATTCTTTCAATTTTAGTTTTATTTGTAGATTTTAGGCCTAATGCTAATCTATTTAGCTTTGTTAAACATCATTTGCAATGTTATTAATGTTGAATTTGTGAAAAAAATGTAAACTTTATTTGACTAGTTTAGTTGTCATTTTTTTTTTTGGCTTGAGATTGTGCTATATTTCATGTTCTTTGTCAATGTAGTTGTGTTAGCTTAGTTATCATTCTTTGTAATATTATTGTTGTTGAATATGTGCAAAAATGTATACTTTAATTATTTGACTAGTTTTTTTTTTGTTGGATTGTGCTTTTTGTTAGAATTTCATAAGTTATTAGAATTGTTATTGATCATTCCAAATTAGAATTGGTTGATATTGTGCTTTTCAAAGTTAGAATTGTTAAGTTATAGTATTTCTATAACCTCAATACTAAAATGTAGATTTTATTTCTCTAGATTTACTTTTCAATTTTTAGAATTGGTTGGAATTGTGCTTTTCAAAGTTAGAATTATTAAGTTATGTTAGAATTATTAAGTTATAATATTTCTATAACCTCAAAACTAAAATGTAAACTTTATTTGACTAGATTTACTTTTTAATTTTTAGAATTAAAGTTAGAATCCATAAGTTATTAAAGTTAGAATTGTTATTGAGAATTCAAAGTTAGAATTGGTTGGGATTGTGCTTTTCAAAATTATATTAAAGTTAGAATTTATAAATTATTAAAGTTAGAATTGTTATTGAGAATTCAAAGTTAGAAGTGGTTGGGATTGTGTTTTCTTAAGTTATATTTTAAGTTAGAATTCTTAAGTTATAATATATTTCTAGAGCGTACGGTCTAGGCCCAAAGAACAACTTAAGTCACCTTCGGTCAGGATTGCGAGGTGAAGGGTCTTCTCGACAAGCCGAGGGAGTTGATGGTGTTCAGGTCGCAGCTATGGCGCAGCAAATTGCTGAACTTAATAGGAAATTAGCTGAGACTGAGGCAAAAAGAGTTGAGGAAAGTAACACCATTAAAGCGAGCTTTGAATCGCTCATGGCACAAGTTAAAAGCCACATTGCATGTGGAAAATTTGGTGTGCCCCCTTCTCCCGCCCCCTCCGACCCAGAAGATGATGATGACGGTGATTACGTAGCCCGGACACCGGATGATCAGTTATAGTAGTTTGGATTTAATAATGGACTTATGTTAAAACTAGTTAATGGTACTTTTGGTTGGACATTTAAATATTTCTGAACTTTGAAGGTCTATTTAGATCGTATTTGATGTGTTTAGATAGTGTTTGATGTGTTTTATTATTACTTAGGGTGATTTTATGTGTTGTAGCTCTTTTAGAATTGATTTGGAGCATTTTAATGCTAGTTTTGAGCAGCTTTTGGTACTGATTTCTGTGCAGGTGTGGCTGCAGAAAATGCATGAATTGCATGCAGGAAATTTTCCAGAAAACCGACGGAAAAAACCGACACAGTCCGTCGGTTTTCTGGAAATTACTTTTGGAAATTTTCTAGAAAACCGACGGAAAACCGACTCAGTCCGTCGATTTTCTGGAAATTAATTCTTAAATATTATGAAAAAACCGACGCACTGTGTCGGTTTTTTATTTAAAATAAAAAAATTTAAATAAAAAATATATATTTTTTATATAAGATCAAAAATCAGAAATTAAAAAAACCGACTCAGTCCGTCGGTTTTTTTTTTTTTTTTTAAAAAATTTATTGGATAAAACCCGACGGACCACGTAACCGACGCAGTCCGTCGGAAAAAACTGAGGTGGTCCGTCGGTTTCCAAAAAGCGAGGCTATGTAAACCGACGAACCGTAAAGGGTCGGTTTCCCGTCGGTTTCATTAAAAAAACCGACGCGGTCCGTCGGTTTTCGTCGTCGGTTTTTTCCCGTTTTTTTAGTAGTGAAAGTCATAAATAAATGAAATAAAAAAGGATATTAAACAATATAATAACACTTTAATACATCATAGGAGAGTCCCCATCCATTAAACACATGATCAAAATAGTTTTAGGACAAGTAATGGTACTTAAAAGGCCAATATTTGTCTAAAAAGCCATAAATAAATAAAATAAATAAAAATACTTTATACTATTTGAATATTATAATAAAACTTTAATATATCATATGAGAGTCCTTATCCATTAGATACATGATCCAAAGAGTTTAAGCACAAGTAATGGTTATCCTTAGAATAAGGTTGTGCTTTGAGAACAATAACTTGTTGTCAGACTAATTGGATAGTAGTGTTACGATTACTAGTACTTGTCCTAATTTTGTTTTGATCATGTTTTCAATGGATTAATACTCACATATGATGTATTAAAGTGTCATTATAATGTTTAAATATCGGTGTATCCTCTTTTTATTTTATTTTATAATTTATGACTTTTTTAGACAAATATTGGTCTTTTAAGTATCATTACTTGTCCTAAAACTCTTTTGATCATGTGTTCAATGAATGGGGACTTTCATATGATGTATTAAAGTGTTATTATAATATTTAAATAGTGACATGTCCTTTTATTTATTTTATTTTTATTTATTTCTGGCCTTTTTAGATAAAAATTAGCCTTTTATTTATCATTACTTGTCCTAAAACTCTTTTGATCATGTGCTAAATGGATGGGGACTCTCTTATTAAAGTGTTATTATAATGTTTAAATACTGATATGTCCTTTTTAATTTAATTTAATTTTATTTATTTATGACTCTTTTTAGACAAATATTGGCCTTTTAAGTATTATTACTTGTCCTCAAACTCTTTTGATCATGTGTTTAATGGATGTGGACTCTCAAATGATGTATTAAAGTGTTATTATAATATTTAAATAGTGGTATGTCCTTTTTAAAAAAAAATTTAGTTATGGCTATTTAGACAAATATTGGCCTTTAAGTACCATTACTACCATTACTTGTCCTAAAACTCTTTTAATCATGTGTTTAATGGATGAGGACTCTCATATGATGTATTAAAGTATTATTATAATGTTTAAATAGTGGTATGTCCTTTTTCTTTTAAATTTATTTATGGCCATTTAGACAAATATTGGCCTTTTAAGTACCATTACTTGTCCTAAAACTCATTTGATCATGTGTTTAATGGATGAGGACTCTCATATGATGTATTAGAGTGTTATTATAATGTTAAAATAGTGGTATGGCCTTTAAAAAAATTTATTTATGGCTATTTAGACAAATATTGGCCTTTTAACCACCATTACTTGTCCTAAAACTCATTTGATCATGTGTTTAATGGATGGGGACTCTCATATGATGTATTAGAGTGTTATTATAATGTTTAAATAGTGGTATGACCTTTAAAAAAAAAATATTTATGGCTATTTAGACAAATATTGGCCTTTTAAGTACCATTACTTGTCCTAAAACTCTTTTGATCATGTGTTCAATGGATGAGGACTCTCGTATGGTGTATTAGAGTGTTATTATAATGTTTAAATAGTGGTATTTCATTTAAAAAAATTTATTTATGGCTATTTAGACAAAGATTGGCCTTTTAAGTACCATTACTTGTCCTAAAACTCTTTTGATCATGTGTTCAATGGACGGGGACTCTCATATGGTATATTAAAGTGTTATTATAATATTTAAATAGTGGCATGCACTTTTATTTATTTATTTTATTTACTTATGACTTTTTAGACAAATATTGTCCTTAGTCTATACATAACATGTGAAAAATTATTGACCATGCGTGAAGTCGAGCCTAAATGATAACTGTTAGTTATTGACGACGATCGGTTTATGGCATACCTATCCACGATCCCTTAGATTGTTTTGTCCGTACAGTCTTCATCATCACTATCAGGATCATCCTGTCAACTTGCTCATAGAAATCCAATTCCAACATTTTGAGGTCTCCTCCCATTCGCCCATGTAATCACCACCTACTATAATATATTCTGCAATCGACGCCATAATAAATCTATAATAGACTACGGCTATGGTTTATGAATGCCATCGACGCTATAATAAATCGATAATAGACTACAACTATGGTCTATGACTGAAATCAAAGTCACACTAAGTCGCTGGGGACTGGTTTTCCGATGAAAAGTCGGGACTTTCGCCGGAATTTTTGCCGAAAATGGGATCTGAAAAGTGGATAAATCGCCGGAAACGGGATCTGAAAAGTGGATAAATCGAGAGCTTTTGGAGGGATTTTTTTTATTTTTTATTCTTTTTGGGGTAGTTAAAATGTTGGGGGGGGGGGGGGGGTTGGGGCCCAAAGTGTAGTTTTCAAAACTTTGGGGCTGGAATTTGACACAGCACATCTCTAACATGCTGACGTCATAAATGGTGGCCAAAGCACCCATTTTTGAAGACTGTGGCCTTTTGGCAAAATAACTTTTCAATGTGGCCTTTTGGAAAATTCCCCCACGTTTTTCTTATATTTTTTCTAAATTATTTGAATTACAAATTATTATTAATTATATTACTTTTAATGTAGTTTCTAAATACATAAATTATATTTTTACAAACTTGAAAAATCTATGTTACGCCTCGAAACTTTTCGCGTCATGTGCGTTCTGAGTAAACTAACGTAAGCTCGGAGAGGTCATGGAACCATTATAAGGTTAATGAATACTCTTAACAAGTGTTAAGCAAGCGTCTAAAGGTTCCGGGATCAAGCAAATCGAAGAAAACAAGTTTGTCGAAAATTTAGAAAAAAGATGACGGAATTTTGGGTCAATTTTGGAGGGATATATTTCCTAGTATATTAGGAGTTTTAAGGCGTATCAAAAGCCTAAAATGAAGTTCGTCGAGTCTAGTTTCTAACTCAACAAGCCGCTCGTCGATACGACATCAGAGTAGAGAATTATGGATTTTACAAATTAGGCTGACAGAGCAGAAACGCGCGCTACAGTAACCGACGAGCTACAGTAACTGCTATAGTGCCCGAACCGACTTTAGAACCTTATAAAAGGAGCAAAACCCCATTTGTTTTCACCAAAAATCAGATCCAAAGGCTCAGCAACATATAGGGTCATTTTGGTCATAAAAAGTTGAGGGTTTTGAGTGACTTTAACTAATCAAGGCTCGGGTGGTGCATAGTTATGACTATAGCATCGTTTTGCGGTGGAATTTGGCGTGGATTCAAGGTGAACATCGAAGATATCGTTGTTCTAGTAAGAATAAGGTATGAATCCCTCCTTATTAATGTTGTCTTAGGTTTATTTATGGAAATAAAGTGATTAAGTGATGGTATAGTAGATTAGTTGGTGGAAATCGGATAAAAATCATATGAGATGTCTTGTGGAGTATTTTGATATTGAAGATGATATGGTTGATGCTAGTATTGTTGTTGTTGCTGTTGGTTGTTGGTATTGTGATTTCGGGCTAGGGATATAAACAGAGGAGATGCTGCCGAAATTTTGGCAGACTCTAGAAAGAATAGTTTGAAGGCTTAAGACAAGCCTGTAAAGATTATTCTAACAATAGTATAAATCTTCTTAATTGTAGACTTGCGAGTCCGAGAAGTAGAAGTTGGACGAATAGATACGCTTTAAGGTATGTAAGGGTTTTCCTTTCTTTCATTTTGGCATGAACCTATGATATGAACGAACAAACGAGTAAGCGAGATTCCATATTACTCAACTATTAGAAGTACTAGGCGTACTTCTGTCTTTGATGTTCCTTCTGTTCACGAGTTTTGAGATTTCATGTTTTAATGATGTTAGCTCAGTAAATGTTCATCAGAGGTAGAATGACATCATATTATTCAGAGAGTCATATTATTTTATTTTACTTGTGCAGTGCACTTATATTCATATATATATATATATATATATATATATATATATATATATATATATATATATATATATATATACAGTTGACAGGAGGTGAAGTTGTGGCCTATGTTGTGATATTTATGTATACGTATAAGGCACAGTTGACAGGGGGTGAAGCTGTGGCCTATGTTGTGATATTTATGTATACGTATAAGGCACAGTTGACAAGGGGTGAAGCTGTGGCCTATGTTACGACGTTGATATATCTATAAGACACATTGGACAGGGGGTGAAGATGTGACCTATGTTGTGGCATTCCTATTCATTTTTATTTACATATATGATATGGTTTTTTAAAGAAAGCATGCGTACTGTACGCCCTTAGAGGCATTTCAGATTTATAGAGTCATATAGACAGTTTCAGATATACAGATTGATTTTCATGTTCAGACGATTTTCATGATTTTATGTGCATATTGTTCTTATGCCTTACGTACTCGGTACATTATCCGTACTGACTCCCCTATTGCTCGTGGGGCTGCGCTCATGCCCGTAGGTACAAATAGATAGACAGACGGTCCAGCTCAGTAGGACCTCGCTTTAGCTACAGTCAGCGCGCTCCACTTGATCCGAAGTTGTAGTTAATTTTTGGTATGCCATTTTGTGATATTTATGAATGTATGGGTTCGGCAGGGTCCTGTCCTGTCCTTTCTACAGTTGATGCTCCAGTAGAGGCCTGTAGACAGCTGAGTACAATTAGACTTGATATAGCCTTGTCAGCTTCTACTCTTTTGTTGTATAGTATGTAGTAGCCGTGTCGGCTTGCACTGGTATTCTCTCTCTCTCTCTCTCTCTCTCTCTCTCTATATATATATATATATATATATATATATATATATATATATATATATATATATATATATATATATATATATATGAATTTTCTCTCTCTATATATATATGCTTATATGCACAGATGATTGATAGTCCTTAAAGTTATCCAATATGAGTTAGCATGGTTCAGCTATGAGTCTTATGGGCCACCCTCTTATCCAGTAAGGTGCAGGTACGAGAGTAGGAGTGTTTGGTTAGTAGTGGCCAAGCACTCGTCACGACTCAGCAGATGGGTCGTGACAATCTATGTCTAAATTTAAGGTCAGAGTTATAAAGTTTGAGCCTCGTACTCCGAAACGATTCACATAAATTGAAATGGGGGGAGTATCTATTTGGTCCATAAAGTTACCTACTTTAGCATGACAACAAGAGAAAAGTATTATTCATGGGTATGCTGGAATGGATGAGAGATCCCTCAATTCTTAAAGACCTATACAATATTTTGGTACCAAATTTATTTGTATCCAGTACTTCCTTTGCGAAATATAAATTTGTGTAATAAAATCATTAAAATAGAAAAAATAAAAACTATAAAATTGAGCTCATAATTTTAAAATACAGTGAGTTCAGTACTAAAACCTTAAGAGGTTGAACCCATAGAGTTTATATCCTGAATCCGTCTATGATCATCCATAATCACATTGGTTTTGAGTATTTGGGAATGAAGAAATCTTGATAAGAAAATTTTCTTCCATAGATGAGCCCTAATCGGCAAAAAATTATATTAATTAGCTCAGTGAATTCCGAATATCATATAGTTATAAGAAAAAAGTGAAAAACATCTTAACGAAAACGGTTAACTAGTAGGAATACATTTTTTAAAAAGAGATGACCCCACACCATATGTTTTTTTTTTCATTTCCCATTTGGTGTCCGGTACTCGCATTGGAACCCGACTAATTTGGCTTCGCACTAGGTAGGGCCCCATTCCGGGCGTAGAGCTTCCCACACCATCTATTAACATATCATGAAACAATTTCTTGGCAAAGCCTTTTCCTACGGAACAACCATTTAGCCACGCGTTTAGCAAAATTGGGAAATTGAATAGTATGTTTCTCAAGATTATTAATCATAACAAATATACGTATATCTTGATTCATTTTCTCCATTTTTGGCACGTTTTAACAACTTCATGAAAGGAGACAAGAATTTGAACTCTCGATAATTCTTTATTCAAAACTACATTGGTTTTTAAGATCAGAGCTATCAATCTCTTCATCTCTCAAAAAGAATATTTTTATTTTATTCCACATCTTTTCATCATGAGGCTCAAAATGCTAACAAAATATAAGGCTATAGAGGCATAAGCAGCCTTTTAACAATGAATTAACTGAATCTAGTATTTTTATTGTGAAACACAAATATCAATATGAAAAATCACTAGAATTTCAACTTCCAAACTCAGAATTTCATAAGCACAATAAGTTCAATATTAATACCCTTAAATATTAAAGTCATTAAATCTGAATCCGCCTCTATTAAATGAGAGTTTCAATCACAATAACCTAACGACTCGCTAAGTCATTTTGAGTCTTTCACCTAGACTTTCCCAAAATACCCTTCTCGAGGTTGCTTTTGTATCTTTATGACTTTTGGGGATGAGTGGTGCAGTTCCTGAGGTAATCGGGCGAGTTTCGGATTGATCTTATAAGCTTAGAAGTTTTAGAGTTAGATAAATGGAGAAGTTTGACCAAAGTCAACACCAAGGGTAAATGTGTCATTTTCGTGGTTTCGTCGATTCCATTAGGTCCGAATGCCGTTTATGACTTAGTCGAGCCTTTGGTTCGGGTCCCGAGGTGTTCGGGTGTGTTTTGGGTACTTGGTTGGAAAGTTGAGTTTGGTAGTGTTGGAGTTGACCTTGGTCAACCCCGATTCAAAATGGCTTCTTTTGGGAAATCCGAGTGCGCGAGCGAGTTCGTGCGTGTTTTATGTTAGAAATGCATATTTGATTTTTGTCCGAGGAGTTCCGAATGAGTTTTGGGTGTTTGGTTGAAATCCAGGGAAAACCAGATTTTCTGGTGGTTCAGTCATTTGGTTTCTTTCTTCGCATTCGCGAGGAAGGTCTAGCGTTCAAGAAGAACAGGGACCAAGTAGGTTCATGTTCGCGAAGGTAGTTGGGGTCTGGGTCGGGTTGGCCTGTCATCGCGTTCGTGATCGACCAGTTGCGATCGCGATGGTTAGGGCCGGGTCAACGTTGCGTTCGTGAGAGTAGCTCGTGTTCGCGACGAGTGATTAAAGTGTTTTATTCCCCATTCACCATTTTAGAAGCTAAAGAGCTCGAAATTGAGAGATTCAAAGTGCCAAGATCAAGTTTCTTCATTGGGGTAAGATCTAAACCTTCATTTAAGCTTATTCCATTTATTTCTTCATTTAGATTAAGCTTTGATTCATGAATTCTAGAGTAGGATTTGAGGGTTTTTCGATGAAAATGGGTTTAAGGATTTTATGAAATTGAGGGTTCAAATGTGATTAGAACTTGATGATTTTTGGGATTTAGACTATCTAAACTATGGGTAAGATGATTTTAGGCTTAAATTCCAGCTTTCCCCTTGTGGGGTCGGGGTTGTCCTTTTGGGTCTATTTTTGGGTTCCGGACCAAACCTTAGCAATATAGGTGTTGCTGGATTCGTATGATTGTGTAGATTACTAATTTGACCATATTGAACCCGGATTCGCTTTAAATTAAATTTTTACCCTTGGGGTTTGGGACGGGGTTTTAGGTTGGCTTTTGGACCCGAATTCTTTATATGACAATATAGGTATCCATGGCTTCGTATTCTCATCTAGAACATGTATTTGAACAGAGTGGGCCAGTTCGGAGGCTCAGAGGAAATGCAAGGTTGTGGAGTGACTCTTTGGCTTCGGATTCAGGAAAGTTGAGATTTACTAGACCCTTTATGTAGTGTTATGTATTGGTAAATGTAATAAGGGGCGTAATGGGGAATAGGGGGTCCCGTACTCATGAGTTGACGAGCACTTGTATGGGTACAAGTGTATCTGTTTGGGTAACTAAAACATAAAAGTATTATAATTGTTACGGAGATTATGTTTTTAGCCTTCGGGCAATGAGAATGGTGGATAAATCCATTTAGGTTTGTATGATTACTGTTTATTTAGGCCATGAGAGCCATGATTGACGTATTTGACACTTGAGTTGCATTCATCACTCCACATCTCGTCTGATTTATGAAAAAAGCACTTAAAATCTTGATATTGACTAGCTATTTTAAATTGTATGGTGTACGCATATCCATTCATTCTTTCAAGATATTATTAGCATATGATTGGTAAATGGAAAGACAGGGGGCCTGGGAGGCCGGATGTTGGATATGGTACATAGTTACAGAGTGATGATGATATTCATCCAATAGCTGGGACCCGATATGATCTGGGAGATGTGGTATTCCGAGTGGTATATGGGACTCATGAGTCCCCCATGGGTCACATGAAACCTGCTGTAGGAGCGTGTGTATACTAGTGCATATGGCCATTGCATTGCATACCATTCACTTGCATCACATGTATTCCTTTATATCTCATACTATTTATGTTTGTTTGACTTGATTTCATGTCTTATATGTGTGTTAAAGGACTTAAAGATGGGATGTTTAGGGTTATACTTGGCATAAATGATATAAAGGTGGAATCTTTATTCTCGAATTGGACTTATTTAAGGAAATGAATGAATTTTACAGCTAAGCTGGAATAGAAGTGAATTTTTGAGAGTTCATTAAGTTTCATGCCTTCTATACTTGTTGATTTCATATGAATTGTGGAATTGAACTAATAAAGCAAGAAGAGGAGTACCGGAGGTACCAACCCTCGTCATCACTATATTTTAGGGTCGGTCAACGATGTTGCAGGGTACACTTGCTTCCCGTACTCACTCTACATTTGCTGCGCCTTTTGTGTGCAGGTACTGATCCTGGTTCGAGTTGAGCACTTTTCTTGGAGATTGTTGGAGCATTTCGTGGAGTTCCAGGGTATGCTGATAAGGGTCCCTTCCACGACCAAAATCACAGGTCATGATGGAACATATACTATCCCCCTGGTAGGCTAACTATTCCCAAAACATTAACCTCTTTTAAGACACATGTGCGGAAATTAAATAGATTGAAACATAAATCAATATCGTAAATAAGCAAAAGCGGAAAGAAAGACTTTATTTATAAAACTTCCTAAAATCTGGTCGTAACTGGTACAAAAGCTTCCACAAGGAGTTACAAAGTTTGAAGTGAAATACAGACTCTAAATGAAAATAAATTCTTTTCGTAGGAAGAGAAAACATAGAATACATATGAAGAGACTCAGGGCTGCAGGTCCGGCTAATAAAATCACCCGAACACCTCTGATGACATCCTCGGGATCTAACACGAGGTCTCGAATACAAACCTCAAATCAACTCTACACTCCACAAATAGTGTAGCAAGAGTAGTATGAGTACAACACTAGTACTCATAGGTATCATAGGCCGACAATGATTAGCTAACACATAGAAATGAGTAAAAAATTAACAGATATAGCAGATAAGCATTCAAGTATAGACACTAAGCACATTTTAATAACAGTTCACAACTCTTAAATGCGTAAAAGTCTCAATGTTCTTGGATCATAGGCCTAGAAGCAACTTCTAATCCTCAAGTCTGTCATATTTCTAAGTATAGAACCTTACAAACAAACAACCACTCAACCAAGTCATTAACCAAAAATTCAATGAGGGAATGTACTATGCAATGATGTGGGATGCAATGCAAATACAATGTCATGCTATGCAATTCCCCCCAGGCCTTTTCTCCGTACCGTACACACATGCTAAGGACAATGTCTCATAGTCATGACTCATGGGAGACCCGTGAAGTCCATTTACCACTCTCATTCCGAAATATAACTCGGATCACGAGCATACTCTCTCGCTTCTGTAACAACCTTGGATCACAGGCGCTCTCTTTTTCTTTTACGCTCTCAGACAAAGACCTTGGAGGCTACACTTTTTCACTTTTATCATCATTCCCATCACATTCATAATAACTCTCATATGAAGTATGGGATGCAATGCCATGCATGAAATGAACTTCAAACACAAAACAATTTCTTAGAATGAGGAAACATTTTCTTAGAATGAGGAAACCAATGTTGATTTCCGAAAACAAATGCAATCAATGAATCAACTTACAATAACTCAAGTTATGAAATCAGTAATGCATGCCATGAATGCGAGACTCAACAGGACATCATTAAATACAATTCTTGTCGATTCACAAGTTGAGTAAGAAATCACAGTCAGGCGGCTAACCAATACCATAACTTATCAACTATAGTTCTACAGTTCTACTATATTCATGAAGTACAACATAGTGTCAGGAAACAGTTCCCACTAATATAATCCTAGTCACAATCACAAGCATATATGGCGACAAGCCCACATAACAGCTGACAATACCAACCTAATTGGCATTCACCTCCACACCATGCCCGAAGGCCTAGTCACTCTTTCTCTATCAACAACTACTCGAGTAAACTCAAGTAAGCCGTAACCTACCTCGAAGCCGAACAGGAGCCACAAACCATCTATCTTGAACTTCTTACCTTTTTGGAACGCATTTGAATGAAGCAAGGTCTAATCAAATAAGTATTTCATATTAGCAACGAGTCTATGAACAACCAAATTACCATACTCCTATAAGGACTCGAAAATTACCTTTAGAAAATGACCCCGAGGGCCACAAGGGAAAAATCGAATCTTTTTATTAAAATTAGTCTACTCGAAACTCAAACAATCAACATCCTAAGTCTCACGCATTTCTTACCCCAAGTGAGCTTTAATTCCTCTAATCTACCAAAAAACCCCAAATTTTCAAGAAAATCATAAAGTAATGCTATATCCTCTCCCTCCGTATGCTAATTCGCGCAGGGAGTTAATGCCATGGAAGTGTAAGGTCGAAAATATTATAAGAGTTCAAGTGGCACAACTATGTTAATCCCAAGGTTAAGGAGGTTCATAAACATTATTGGTAAGTACGGGAAGGTTTCGGGATCAAGCAAATCGAAGAAATTTACGTTTTGTCGGAATTCGGGGAAAATTAGCTAAAATTCTAGACAGGATTTTGGCCCAACTTTCAGGAGGCATATCTCCTAGTATATAAGGAATTATGAGATGCATAACCTATCTAAATTCAAGTTCAGAGAGTCTTCTTTCCAATGCAATAGACAGTTCACAAATCAGAGAAGTACCGTGTTCCCGGTACGGCCCATAAAAAATGCGGCTCACATTGAGGCGGTGGGTTTAGTATATATAGGTGCTAAGGACGAAAATTTTCATTCCAACTCACCCCCACATTGACTCCTCCTTATCTCTACATATCAAATTTCTCTCTCTCTCTCTCTCTCTCTTTATATATATATATGTAGACGATATAGACCATAATCCAAGAGTAATCTACGCAAGTTGGCTCTCGGAAGTTTGAAAACATTGCGGGATCATCGTTCTCCTTCTTGTTCTTGGAGTGGATGTGGTTTTAGACTAAATAAAGCTAGGATTGGGTGTTGTTGAAGACAATTGAGGTAAGATTCCATATCCTTTACTTGGAATTAGGTTTATCTAGCTTGGGATTTGAACATGCAAATGAGAAATCCACGAATTCGACACTAGAATTTGGAATTGATTATGATAGCTTGTTGGGTTTGTTGGGAAAGATGTAATGACGGATATAGCTGGAAATTAAAGTTGTAAAATTGATTACCTTGTAATTATAATCAATTATAGCTCGTAAGAAAAAAAGGAATAGCCTTATGGAGTGTAAACCGAGATTGTCGCTCGAGGTATCAACCTATTGACCATAAATTGGGTAATATGAACTTGAATTAGGATGGGTTGTTGTTATTATGGTCCTCATGGATCTGGAAAATGTAAGAAATACAAGGAAAATGCTGCCCGAATTATCGCAGAAATTACCTATCACTTAGATACGTAATATTAGGATTGGCAAATTGTGATAAAAGCATTATTCTTAATCATAGGTCGAGATTGAAGCATAACAAGCGGGTTGTTGTGGAAAGCAAGCGAAGCGTCATAAAGGTATATTGAGGCTTCTTCATCTCCGTTCTTCTGTGGCATGAGTCCAACTACACGTATATGTAAATGAACGTCCCAAAAGAAATGATTCTACTCTAAGTCCAGTAATGTCCATGTTCCTTCCTTCCATATTATGTTAAGTAAGCTAGATTCTCCCATCCTGATGTTTATGAGAAATCCCAAAATCATGATAGGCTATGAAATCATATGTATGTATATTCTTGTATCTTGCCAAAGCTTGATGATATTCATGTTAGCTCCATAATGTTTTCACGGGATACCGACATTATGTCACCCCGAATGTCTTGGTATTGCTAATCCACGTGTTTCATGCATCATGTCTGTATATATACCGGCGGGCATACTGGTGGGCATGGCACTAATGTGCGCTATATATGTATATTATAACATTCCGGGCTATAACCGGAAGGCATGACACTAGTGTGCAATTACACCACTGCAGTTGGGCATTATATATGATGAGATGAGCCCCAAAGAGCGGCGTATATGATATGATACTAGCCAACAGAGGTCTATATATGTATATGTAGATGTAAAAGAGTCTGTATGCATGATGTACTGTCACATCCCAAATCGAGAAACGTGCGGGCACCTACCCTTTTCCCACCTGGTAGGCGAACCCGTCCCTTTATCAACATTCAAACAACAATAGAATAACCCAACCATCATAAATATCTAACAAGTCTGAAATATATAAGTAAATAAGTGCGGATATATTACATCAATCCCAAAGTCTGGTCTAGGCCGTGCAAGAGCCATTACATAACTAAAAGTCTGAATACATAGTCTCAAAAAGAAATACTGTCTCAGAAGTAACGAATATGACAAGTAAAACAGGAGGAGTCATCCGGGCTGTGGATCTGGCCATATGCTCACCCTAGATGCTCGACAGCAATGCCTCAGGAGTCAGTCTCGAGGGGAAGAAGTCGATCCAGCCAGGTACTCTGCACTCATAAAAGAATGCGACAAGGTAGAATCAGTACAACAACACTTACTGAGTAGGCATTATAGGCCGACAACAGTTAGCTAATATATATATAAGTAAGAGACTGAAAGGTAGACATGCTCACCATAAGTACAAACAACACTGTCTAAGAACGGAATCACAATCACTAAATACCAAGTCCAAATGTCACCATAAGTTCAGAATACCCAGTCCAAATGCCTCCACAAATGTAGATCACCAAGCTCGAATATCATCACATGTACAAGTACCAAATCCAAATCCAACAGTATGAATATGTAAATGAGAATGCAATGATACACACACGCTCCAAGCGGAATAGCTCCATGCTTGCTAGTCATGATCCATGGGGAACTCGCAAAGTCCATGTGCTTGTTGTGGCTTACAACACAATCTAATATCTGTGCGAAACGTGCAACCCGGTCTAATATATATTACGGAACATGCAACCCGGTCCAATATATGTGTTGCGGCGCGCAACCCGATCCCCATGTATAAGTATGAATGCATGCATGATATCAATGTCAACAAGAGTATATCAATGCCAGATCGTGCCACACATGGACACCTATCACAAGAATATATCAATATCAACGGTTTCACACATGGACACATATCACGAGAATCTAACAATGTCAATGGTGCCACACATGGACACATATCATGAGGATCTATCAATATCAAGTCTGGTATCACAAACGGTGCAAAAAGCCAATAGATCACAATAAGGCAACAAGCCACAATCAAACAATAATACCAACCAAAGTAATCCATCCCAACTTCATACCCGAAGGTGTAACATGCTTTCTCCAACAATCACTAACTCTACATATGCATTGCTAACCAAAGTATAACTATAAGGTAAACTGTAACCTACCTGGTAGCCGAGTAGGAGCCGCGAACAATCAAACTTTTGCCTTGCCCTTTCGTTGCGCCTAAAAATACTCAAAGTCTAATCATATTGGAATTCCATATTAGAAATCATGAAGAACAACACCCATATTGTTGTACTTATCGTTTGGGTCAAATTCAACTATGGAGAAAGCGGGGAAACGGGCCCATAAGGGTAAAACGATCATTTCAAAGTGAAATATGCAATTCAATGTTCTAGGAGTTCAATCCTACTAAAAAATTGCTAACATAACTCAAGAATAGGCTAATTTCGAGATTCAAGTGAAAACCCCCAATTTGGATATGAACCCTAACTTTTCAACCTTCAAATTAATCAACATAAATGGAAGATTCAAGCATATTAGCTATGAAATCATCACATTCTATGAATAGATTAGTCAAATCCACTAACAATTTTCATTTAGAAAGATTGGAACTCATTTCAAGATGTTATCATCAAAACCCATTTTCCTTTTTTGATTCTAATGGATTTCCAACATGGATTCAAGCTTAGGAAGATTAAATCAATGAATACTAGGTTAGGAAACTTACCACAATGAAGAATCAGCCAAGAGCTCCTCAATTTGCCCCAAAATATGCTTAGAAAGTGATGAATAAAATGATAGGGGTCTAAGGGTTTTATCCTATCCTTTAATGATTCTGGAATCCCGTAATCTCGCAGCAGCGGTCACAAGTCCGCTACAGTAGGCTCGCTGCAGCGCATCAGCTACAGTGGATTAGCATCCGCAGTAGCACTCCAACCAAACATTGATTACCCGCTATATCGGGCCAAGACCTCGCTATAGCGATTCCGCTATGGCGAGTCTGGTACCGCTATAATGGACGCAGACACTAGAAAATCCTATTTTTTCACAAGGTCCAACACCGAAATTCGATATTCACCCAAGACCTCACAGATACAAATAAAACATGTATTCACTTATAAAAATACGCTATGGACTCACTTGTGGTCTCGAAATTCCTAACGGAGGTCTATTTGACCGGGTCAACAGCAAATGGCCAAACACGAACTTTCCAACCCATAGCCCAAAGCGCTCCCAAGTGCCTTGGAAACCAAACCAAACATCCTACCAAGTCACAATCGACTATCCGGATCTCTCGGAATTAACGGATTCCCAAAAAAGGTCTATTTACCTAAATGTCAACTATTGGTCAAATATTTTTCACTTTCAAACTCAATATCAAACAAGTCACCATAAACCTGGCCCGATCATCTCGAGAACCGTACCACCTATCCATGCGGGTCCAAATCATACTCATTGGGCTCGGGGAAGGGTTAATGGGGCTAAAAGGGTCAAAACGCTATAACGACCAAATGAGTTGTTACATGTACGCCTTCAGAGGCATCCAGGCTCCAGGTTGTTTCCTTCCAGTCTTCCTTACTCATGTTAGCTATACTTCTATTATCTTTATGTCATGTTTATCCTACCTTACATACTCAGTACACTTTCCGTACTGACGTCCCTTGCGAGGATGCTGCATTCATGCCTGCAGGTCCAACTCCTCAGATTGATGTACCCCATCAGTAGGTTGCTCCAGTTCAGCGGTCCACCAGTGAGTTCCACTATTTTCGAACTTGCTTTGCTGTCATTTTGGTATGCATTGTATATATGTATCTTTTGGGTATGGTGTGTTCCTGTCCTGGCCGCTATGTCAGTTAGATGTACTCTTAGAGGCTCGTAGACATGTGTCATGTGTACACGTTTCTTGTGTATATCCTTTTTAGCTCATGACTAGTATGTATAGCTTTTGGTATGGCCTTGCCGGCCTTGTTATGACTTATGCGTCCTCGTCGACTCGTCTACATATTTGTATAGTTGTAGTCCATGCTTCGTAAGTTGATGATGGTTGACATAATTTCTACTTGTTAGTCCCGTATATATAGGCCTTGTCGGCCCAGGTGTTGTGAGCAATGTATGATAAATATGGTATCAGAGCCTCTGACTTGGGGGTGTGACAAAAGTGGTATCAGAGCAGGTCTGTCCCAGGGATGTCTATGATTCGTGTCTAGTAGAGTCTTATTTATGGGTATGTAGCACTCCATACTAATAAACAGGAGGCTACATGACATTTAGGGTTTTCTCCTTCCTTCATGATCTAGATCGTACGATTGAGCCGAGTCATAAGAAAATTCGTCCCTAATCCTATTTTCCCATTTTGAATTGCAACGATGCCTATGACGAGAAAGACCCCGATTAGTAGGAGTATGGGTACGACTGCAAGGTTGGACGCTAGGCAGACGCCTCCCGCTAGTACGGGTCTGAAGGCTACAGAAGTGGTAAAAGGAAGCATAAGTTACACTGCTGAGTCAGACCCGTTGAAGATCATGGTTTCTATTGAGGAGGAACCATATGTGTCAGCCATTCGAGCAGTTTCAGTTCTGCAAACAGCAGAAGAGGTGAGAGGAGTTCTGACCTCACCAAGGCTCTTAGTTTTGTTATCGAGGCCCGTTGATCAGGGTATAAGGGGAGTGGTGCAGGGATTGGCACAACCGGGTTCCCTTCAGGATCAACACTATGTTAGGGTATTTACGGACACCAGCTCTTCCGAGGTGCCGGATAGTCCACAGTCTTAGGAGTCCGTCAATCAGGGTTTGCCTGTGTATGTCATGAGATATGCGGAGGAAGAAGAGAGTAGTCGGGCCAAGAGGATGAGGGTAGCTGATAAGGATAGGAGGATTCAGCTTCGAAGTATGTCTGATCGAGGCTCTCATATAGGACCGAGGCAGGACGGTTACAGGTACATTAATCCCTTTATTGAAATTTCCTATATATATATATATATATATATATATATATATATATATATATATATATATATATATATATATATATATATATATATATATATATACTTATGAACCCTAGAAGCAACTAATTACTTGTTATATGGGAACAAATGCTATTCTAGTAGCAATAGACTGTGATTGTAAAGAAGGGACCAAAGTAGAAGTAACGGGACCACAACACTACTCTAGCAGGCAAATAGGATATGGGATTTCACCGATGGATGATTAATATGCAGTTCGAATCTCCATTTGTGACGTTGTATTAAGGAACACCAAACTTACATTAAGTTGAGTTATCCGGTCGGGAGTAAGTTAGATGTGTTGTTTAACTCTTTACGGGGAAAACTATAATAAGCATGTGTCGATAAAGAATAGTCATAATAGGTAACATTAAAGGAAGGATAAAGGCGGATTACAAAAAGCATACCGGAGATTATGTCAGATAGGGGTACAACTAAACGAAGAGGTATGACACCGCTAACAAGTAAGCATGGTAAAAAATAAGAAGAATTGGTGATAAAACAACATCTTGTGGAAGCTTCGGGAGCAGATGAGAGGTAAAATGGTGACGGAGGAATTGGATAGCCGTCAAACCAAGCATTATAAGTGGAGTAAGGAACCCACGAAAACAAGAGTTAAGGTATGATAATGACAAAGGTCATAGGTAAAGTTGGATAGGGTAACGGTAGACTACGCAAGCATGGGAGTCCCTTTCACAAACACCAGTTGCAGCATCTAACGATTATTCGAGAACTGTTGTGCAAGCCAAACTTGACAACAGATTGGTTGTAGTTATGGACAAAGAAGTGAGTTTATGATCTAATAAGCGCTCGCTGGAGAGGGGTCATTTCCGGAGAAAGAGAAGAATGCTAGTGTTATCAAGCAACCTAAGACAAACTAAAGCCGAATTAGGGATTTAGACAGTTTAGCAGGACAAGGTGACGTTATGATACTAAAAAGATGAATGTCTAGACATTGGGAGGAAATCGATAAAGTAATGAAGGAATAACTATTGTAAGTCAACCACAGTGAGAAACCTCACTAGTAAGCTTCGTATGGCAAGAAATATCCGCCACGGTTAGATATAGTATGTCTATATTTACATGCCCCTTCTGGGCACCCAAATAACGCCGAAGCTGCCGTAGTAGATGTATATCCGAACGGGAAATTAAGTCATAAGAAAAGAGGGAGTTGGAGGTAACAAATCAACACGTGGGAGACAGCAGTCTGAGGAGCTAAGGTGGTGGTTACGTTACATCCCCTAAACGGGGGGAGGATGACGCAAAAATATCTAGCAAACTGGATCTTCCAGCAATCAATCAACAAGAGGATTATAGCAAGGTTTAGGGGCAAGGGGAACTATGATACAGAATAATCAAGGAGGGTGCATGTATACGAACGTTAAGCTTACTAAGAAAGGAGAAAAAAAGGGGAAATATAATGGAACATCAAAATATTAAGAAGGTTAAGGCGGTGAAGGTAAAAGTAGCCAAAAGGATGTTGACTTAAAGGAAGCTACTACGGCTATGGAGGAAGGAAAATGGATTCAGAAGTTAGTAAGTTCGTAACAGGCTAAGAGGGATCGAGTTATAGACGAGAGATTGCAGATGTGCTGGGGAAAGATGAAAAAAAGGATATCATGAGTCTGAACGAGTATGTTTCGATTATCTAACTAACCACCTTCATCATAAAGTATGTCGGCAGTCAAGGCTAACAGATAAGGAATGGAGTAAGTTCATAACGGCAGACTTCAGGACAGCCAATGCAAGGAAAAACACGCGTGGGTTTCCTTGAAATGTTACTACAGTAATGAGTATGGCGAGATCACGACAAAAAGAGAGTACGATAAGTTACCCTATAACATCGAATTTCCAAGAGTGGTAGGTACTCAATACGGAGCCAAAGTATTAACATTATTGTTTTAAATATGTTGGTTGGGAAGTTAGGGGCAACGACAACGTCAAGACCATGCAAAAGGAGTTTCAAAACGTATGGGTACTAAAACAACTGGTGTATGTATATAGAGAGTGTCGGTGCAAGGTCAAGCGGGGAAATCACCCAACGGTTGGCGCTAAGAAGGAACTAGAGAAGCTAGTCACCTCACAAGAAAAAGCAATGATAGCATGGGCGTGTGTTAATAAAAGAGGATTTGGTAAGAGTCATGGGAATTTTATCACCCTAAAACGAAGGAAGCAGGCAGAAGGCAATGACCCAGATTGTCTACAGAGTTTAGAACACATTGCAATCATAACTGACACCTTTGGTTGCAATTTCAAGCAGAGGTCACTAGGTGAATAGCATGATATATAGGGAAGTTGGAGAAAAGGACACGAACCAGGGAACTCCATCAGCTAGACGGGTCGGGGATAAGCCCTTAGATGTCGTCAATAAAGGAATGGTAGTTCAGAATGCAACGAAACCACCATTGGTAGAGGGAGTAAAGCATAACAGAGTTTCGATTTTAGTGTAAACCAAGGAGAGGATTCAGTGGCACGAGACCTCAATTTCCAAACCCGAGGTAGACATAGTTCTGAGATATCGAAACCAATTATAGGCACCCGATAAGATGAGGCTATAGAAAGGGAGGTCGTGAAAGGAACTCATTAAATGAAGGTATTCTATAAATTTTAAGTTGACAAAGATGTATCCTGAGCATAGAACAACATACTGGTAGATGGACGCGGAAAAGGGCACGGTAGAACTTCTAGCTCGGAGTTTGAGTTGTCAGCAAGTGTATATGGGCCCCAGCGACCGAAAGATCGATTAGGAACACGGAAAATTCTAATGTGACAGTGGGACACGATTAAAATGGGCTTCACTGCTGGGTTGCCTTATGATATCTCAAGTCAATTTTATATGGGAATTCAGGATCAGCGTACAACATGAACCCATTTCCTACTAGTTGAGACAACTTATACAACCAAGGATTATGTCAAATAGTACTATAAGAAGATTGACTAACTTCGTGGAGAGCCGATTTTATCACATTGGACGGAGGGTCTTGTTTTGCAGCTACCTCCTAGAAGTCATTTTAGAAAGGTTAGGGTTTCGAAGCACTGGGAATGATGCTTATCATTTATCGAGTGGGTTACAGAAATAGCCAGGGCCCTAGCACTAAGACAGTCCCTTATGAGAGTGGGTATGGATGCAAAAGTAGGCTTTTAGTTGGATGGTTTGAAAATCAGGAAGATGGGTAGTATGGGTCTGGCCTAGTTCATCAAGCAGTAAAGAGAGGGAACTTGTTCAACGATCATATGCAAGTAACCCGGAGCCTATGGAAATCATGATCGGGGGCTTAAGGCTAGAGTTTGGAGTTTGAGGTGGAGATCTAGAAGGTTCCGGCAAGATAATTGAAGAAATCAGAACAGGAAAAAGTCCGCGGTACTCCGAGCCATATTAAGTCATTAGGAAGTTTGGACAATTAATTCATGAATTAAAACTCCTTCTGGGTCAGAATTCGATTATTAGGTACTCTACATATTGTTGTTATGAGAATATATCAGAGATCCTTCCCACGATGTTTCGGTTAAAGCTGTCCGAAGGTTTAGAATGTGATGTCGGTGGAAATGGCGTGAAGGACCAAGAACACCAAGGAGGTGACATAGGAAGTCGAAAAGGAAATAAGGTGCAAAGTACTTTCGTTTATGCCAACAAGGAGGTAGTGATTGTCAAAAGACAGAAATGGAATGAGCTCATAAGGTAAATGATGGTTTAGTCTATTCTCATTTTAGGAAGGGAAGTATATGAGATTGGCGTGTATGTGATGGACAAGTAAGGCAACATAGCACTAGGGATGGATATTACTGTTAACAGGATTGGTGTAACATTCACGACGAAATACTCATTCCATATACCCCAACATTCAAGGATGAATGTTCCGGGGGGAGGGGGGGGGGGGGGGGGGGGAGAATGTTACATCCCGTCCCTCTATATCCTAATTCGCGCTGGGAGTTAAGGCCATGGAAGCGTAAGGGCGGAAGTGTCGTAAGAGTTCAAGTGGCAAAACTATGTTAGTCCCACGGTTAAGGAGGTTCATAAGCATGATTGGTAAGTATGGGAAGGTTTCGACATCAAGGAAATCGAAGAAATTTAAGTCCGTTGGAATTCAGGAAAAATTAGGTAGAATTCTGGATATGATTTTGGCCCAACTTTCAGGAGGTATATTTCCTAATATATAAGGAATAATGGGATGTGTAACCTATATTAATTCAAGTTTAGAGAGCCATATTTCCAATGCAATAGATAGTTTTCAAATCAAAGAAGTATTGTGCCCGATACTGATATGCTCAAATTACACCTTTTAATGGCATAACATAGACGTTGTCAAATATAGTAACCCAACAAGGTTGTGGTCGAATCCCACAGAGAACAATATGTAGGCGTTTAAGTAGATTAAGAATTATCACCAACAACAACTAGGCTGAACGCATCAATGGTGGTTTTTAGATATAGTTTTGATAAAATACAAAAATATAAAATCTAATCTAGAAAGCAAGTAAAATTGATCAATGGCCACAAGTAAGGAATTAAGAAATCTATTTCTCAAGTAACGATCCAATCTATTTCACGAATTATAAATAAGAGCAAGTTTATGTTAATTAGACTCAGATAATGACTCTAAATTAACTTCTCCCGAAGATTAACTAGACTACCCAATTGAAGATCCCTCAAGCAATTAGGAGCATTAAGAACACCCGAATATGGATACAAGTGGTATCGCCTATTCCTAGGTCAATTTCCATTAGATGAGGGTTAACGCCCCAAATTCATGTCAATTATTCTATCCCAACCCCATTCTTCCTCTTCCGAGTTTCAAACAAAGTAAATGGGCAAGTCTTAGGGTTAGCTACTCCCTTGAGAAACGTTGAAGAACAAGAATAATTAAAATAACAATAACTTACTTGATTAAAAATAATGTCGATCAATAAATAAGCAGAATAAGAGTTTCAATCTCAATTGTCACCAAGAAATTCCCATAAACAAGGTTCAAATAAAAGAAAGAAAATATACGTAGGAACCCTAGCCTTCAAACTTGTGTTTTATGCCAAAAGATAATTTTACAATGCTCCCAGTTGGCTTTTAAATGAACTGGAATAGCAAAAATGGTCAAAATCCAAGTTCTGCTCGGACTGGGCCTGAAGACCTTCAGCGCGAACACGTGGATGACGTCAGCAAGACTGCTCTTCTTCAGCACGAACGTGCAGAGTCACTGACACGCGTGGGCGCGAACGCGTCACATACCTGCGTGAACGCGCAGGCTAAATTTCTAACAAAATTTTCAGAATCTCTAGTTTTTCCAGTGATCAACTCTTTTTCCTCTTTTTCGCTTGTTTTCCACACTTAGGCTCTAGGGACCTCGTATTACCTGAAACATAACCATGTAAAATCACATAGTCTTGCTTAAAAATAAGCAAAACTTATAGCCGAAAAGCATCGATTGTGGCGTAAAATCACGCCACATCAACACCCCCAACTTAAAGTATTTGCTTGTCCTCAAGCAACCCATACAAAACAAAGACTCAATCTAACACCTAGATATCACAGAGTAAGAATGTCTACATTGGTTTTGGCTCTCAACTACCGGCACACATGTTTTTGTTTCTTCCAAAAACCACCCCATTTTTCGATTTTCAAACCATATACACAACCCAAGAACGCTATGACTAACAATAAAGCTTCAATGCATGACATTACATTATCAAACATATTATGATGCACACAAACGCTACTTTAGGCAGTCACTTTATTTTGCTTAATTCTCATCCTTATGTCCTCACATAGACCAAAGAATGTCCCAACACACATATATACAACAAAAATGGGACGAAGTCGAATGAGAAGAGAAAACACTCACACTCACAAATGAATTCTTATCTACACATGCTAATACCATAGGCTTGCCCTTATTTTCTATGTTTTCATCCTAGGCTTGTTCGGTTGTGATCACATTAGGACTTGTTTTGGCTTGCAATGTAGGCTTAGGGATGGGTAGGATACTTTTTGGATATTAGTGACTCACCCTCCTTGAACACTACAACATCTCTTCACCTTAATTCACCTCTCTTCTTTCCAACCCCTTTATTTTCTTTCAAGTTTTCGACCTTGAGGTGGTTTTATTCCTAACCAACTTGCAAATCTTGTTGTGTTACAATTTTATGATTTTTCTCTTCTTTTTTTTTCCTTTTTTTTTTCTCTTTTTATTTTTTTATTTTTATATATATACAACTACCACATCGAACTTCCACTAGCAAACTCCATCTCCCCCAACTTATGTTTTTAACATCTACTCCACATGTAATTCACCCCCAACTTAGGCATTTTGCCTCATCTATCTAGTAGCATCAAGGAGGAAATGGGTGCGAAGATGGATTAATTGCACAAATTGTAAGGTTTCATAATTGGTTAGCCAAGAAAAAGGTCAAAAGGCTCAAAACGGGCAACTCGGGATATTTGAAATTTTTGGTAAGGCTTATTTAGGGAAAGTGACTATTTACACAAAGAAAGCCTAAGATCATCTCACAACCAAACTAACTTTGAGAATTCAAACAAGACCAACCGGGCAAGTTATAGATTATACATGCATAAACAGGACCAAACTAACAACTCACACACACATTGGCATAAGGACAATTATTTTTTAACACTTGTGACCTCCTAAGTAGTCATTTATCACACACAATACCCCAATAATCATAATGTCATATAAAGAATCAATCATGTCAACTAATAACGATTCTAAGTATGCATTTTTCAAATTTTCGAGGGGTCCAAAATTTCCAACAAACCATCAGTTACAGAATAACACCAAATAAGTCAAAACTACTCTATTCAACCTAAGAAACATCCTAAACATGCCAGTTTCAACAAAAAATGAAATCCCTCAGGAAAAGAACTCTGGCAAAGAAAATCCGAGGGGGTTCCTAAACACATATTTACAATAAAACAATACCAGATAGCCCACCTTCAACTAAAAAATCTTGCAGTGTCCCCACTGCATCACATAAGCATACAAATTTTTTTAGGCATACCTGCTAGCACTGAGTGCTATTGTCATCTCTGCTCACCTCGGAGCTGGAGCTTCTGGGCTCTGGCATGACAAAATCTTCCTCATTTTCCTCCTCCTTATTTTGTGCTCCGTATACACTCCTCAGAACACTCATAATCTTGTTCAAAAACTTGCTTTGCTTTTTGGCGTGCTCTCTTGCCTTTTTATGCCTCCTCTCCATCTTACCCTGCTTTTTCTTTATATTCTTCAGCTCCTCTACTACACTTGCTAATGTCGGACCACCAGATCTAGAAGGAGCTATAGATGTACCCTTTCCAGATGGACCCCAAGGGAGACTAGCCACTAGCTACTGAATTCGAGTGTCCACCCCATGGACCTGGGTGGAGATATACTGAAAAGACCTGGCGGCCTCTTGCAGTGGTGGAAAGAGTGGTATAGCTGGAGTAGGAGCAGACGCCCCATAAGTGGCAGGGGTGGAAGTCGAATCCGATGCAGTAGAGGTGAACTACCCAAATGACGGGGCTACAATGTCAATCTTTCATTTCTTCTACACATTACCGGGCCCTCTCTTCCTCAATGGGTGACTCGGTCCAACGGGCCCCCTTTTTATCACCTGGCCTTATGGGCACCCCATCAATGGAGCACAAATAGGTGATCAACGATGAGAAGAATAGACTCAGTTCTTTCAAGCACCACCTCCCGTATTTCTTGCATAATAAGCCTCCCACATCCACGGGCAACCCGTCCATCACAGGACAAATGAGTTTAACCCTCTCAAGAGGCATCTCTGAATCATGTTTAGAAAGATGTCATAATATCTAGCCAAGTTTTGGCCTCAGCAGTGAACTCTGTGGAGTCAATCTTTCTTTGCATTGTGGTCAACCACTTTGGTTGCTCCCCACCGTGAAGGTGGGTCACAAACCATTGTTCCTTTATTTGTTCGTACCTCTGCGCAATCTCACTGTTATCACCATCCTGCAGATCGTAGTAGGCATTGATTCGAGAGGCATTGCACAGGACATCCACGCCTCTGACTTTGACAATCGTCCGATCTGTAATGTCTGCCTCTATAGCATTTGCATAGAATTCCCTCACAAGGGTATAATTTGCCTTGATTGGTTCATCCGCAAAGCATATCCATCTGCTTGTTACCAGCCTTTCATAGAACTCGGGCATCTTTTCCTCCAAATTTTCTATTACGATGCCCCTTCCTTCAATGAAGCTCTTTCCCAGCAGTTTATCTTAGAGCTTCGAATATTTTGCTGACTGAAATGTGGTGGTATCGTAGTATTCAATCAAGGGCACTTGGGCAACATTAGATGTAGTAGCCATTTTTCAAGCTTAAGTACCTACAAAATGAACACACATGTCGAACATACATATGAATACCTAAAACAATGTATAATGAGGAAATTAGGCCTAAGAACTGGGTCGCAAAAGTTTCGAGCAACTTTGTGCGAGCATTCTGTTTTTGCACTACATATTTTCCTTCAGCGCGTTCGCACAACAGAGAGGAGCGTTCGCAGTATATTAATTTATTCTTTCAGCGCATTCGCACAGAGGACCAGTGCGATCGCACTGAGTTGGTGACCGTTCAGAATTTCAAAAGGCATTTTCACAAACAGGTTATGGGCATGATTTTTGGGGCTTTGATTTCATGATATTCATCACATATTTTGCCCTAATTTTTGCACACATCAACACCCAACTCTCAATTAACATCACTCAACAACTAACAAAAATTTCCATGACAAGAGTTTCAGCAATTTCATCAAATTTTTAATGCTTAAACAAGTGAAAGTAAACTTTTTCTTTCAAAATTTCTAGCATGAAAAGATGATAAAAACAACCCTATGAACAAGAGAATGAGAGAATCACATACCTTGTGGTTGCAAGTTGAAGAATTTGTAAGATTTGAAGTTGCATTTGAGAGAAAAGAGAGAGAAATGGGAGTTAGCCGTTTTTTTTTTTTTTTTTTTTTTTTTGATACCCATCTTGCTCCTGTTTTTAACCTGTCTGGTTACCTGGGATCTCCGCGTTGGCGCGTTTGGGTGGTCATATGGCGTGTTCGTGCTGACCAATATTTCTTTTTTTTTTTTTTTTGGTTCAACGCGTTCGCGCAGAGGTGTTTGAGACCCCCTTTTTCCAGATCGCTGTTTTCAGAGGTATGGTATGAAAATTTTTGCCCTGCTCAAATTAACTCCTAAAATTCTGATACTCTGTAGGTTAGCCAAAAATAATAAAATAAAATATTCTAAAAATTCATAAATGATGGGTTGCCTCCCACCAAGTGCTTGATTTAACGTCGCGACACGACGGTCACCAACTTTACCACTTTTCTCGCCATTTGGAGCTTATGAATTGGGCACCCAACTTGGATTCAAGTTTGTGTCCACGAGCAGCGGGAGGTGGTAAATATATGATCACGCCAAGTAAAATATTTTTCATCTTACACTTCTTGGCTTTCAAGTGAGGAATGTCGTTCTGCCTTCTTGAATTTTGAAATTGCAAAATATAAGGCTCTTGAACTTCTTGAATTATGACATCCTCTTTTTCCCCCAGATTGGAGTCAACACCAACCATATTTTTCAGAACAATGGTTGACTCCAATTTATTTTTTTCTTTGGCATTCCCAATAAACTCATCTTCATGATTTACCCTTTCATCTTGAGCATTCGGGAGTTCATAATGATTTGCCCATGGAGGGTTTTCATTGTCTATCATCAAACCAACTTGGAGACTAGTTTCCAAGTATTCTTCCAAGGCTTTCTGATTTTCGTTACCCTCACCTAACAGGCACTCCATCATGAGTTTGAACTCACCAATTTGGCCATGCTCACAAAAAAAATCACTACTAAACAAGTTTTCATGGAAAGATGCCATTTTTTTTCTCAAAATAAAATGAAATAAAACATAGAAAACAACTATACTAATATTCACTGGTTCGGTTCATAGAAAGTTAGCTTATTTCCTAAATTAGCCAAAATACGCCAATTGTTCCTCGGCAATGGCGCAAAAAATTGATATGCTCAAATTACACCTTTTAATGGCATAACGCGGATGTTGTCAAATATAGTAACCCAACAAGGTTGGGGTCGAATCCCACAGAGAACAATATGTAGGCATTTAAGCAGATTAAGAATTATCACCAACAACAGCTAGGCCTAACGCATCAATGGTGGTTTTTAGATATGGTTTTGATAAAATACAAAAATATAAAATATAATCTAGAAAGCAAGTAAAATTGATCAATGGCCACAAGTAAGGAATTAAGGAATCTATTTCTCAAGTAACAATCCAATCTATTTCACGAATTATAAATAATAGCAAGTTTATGTTAATTATCCTCGGATAATGAATCTAAATTAAATTCTCCCGAAGATTAACTATACTACCCAATTGAAGATCCCTCAAGCAATTAGGAGCATTAAGAACACCCGAATATGGATACAAGTGGTATCGCCTATTCCTAGGTCAATTTCCATTAGATGAGGGTTAACGCCCCAAATTCATGTTAATTATTCTATCCCAACCCCGTTCTTTCTCTTCCGAGTTTCAAACAAAGTAAATGGGCAAGTCCTAGGGTTAGCTACTCCCTTGAGAAACGTTGAAGAACAAGAATAATTAAAATAACAACAACTTACTTGATTAAAAATAATGTCGATCAATAAATAAGCACAACAAGAGTTTCAATCTCAATTATCACCAAGAAATTCCCATAAACAAGGTTCAAATAACAGAAAGAAAATATACATACGAACCCTAGCCTCCAAACTTGTGTTTTATGCCAAAGATAATTTTACAATGCTCCCAGTTGGCTTTTAAATGAACTGGAATAGAAAAAATGGTCAAAATCCAAGTTCTGCTCGGACTGGGCCTGAAGACCTTCAGCGCGAACATGTGGATAACGTCAGCAAGACTTCTTTTCTTCAGCGCGAACGCACTGAGTCACTGACGCGCGTGGGCGCGAACGCGCAGGCTAAATTTCCAACAAAATTTCCAGAATCTCCAGTTTTTCCAGTGATCAACTCTTTTGCCTCTTTTTCGCTTGTTTTCCACACTTAGGCTCTAGGGACCTCGTATTTACCTGAAACATAATCTCTAGGGACCTCGTATTTACCTGAAACATAATAAAAACCACATAAAATCACATAGACTTGCTTAAAGACAAGTAAAACTTATAGCCGAAAAGCATCGATTATGGCGTAAAATCACGTCACATCAGGTACGACCCACAAAAAAATACGGCTCACATTGAGTCGGTGGGTTTAGTATATATAGGTGCTAAGGCCGAAAATTTTCATTCCAACTCACCTCCAAATTGACTCCTCCTTCTCTCTACATGTCAAATCTCTCTCTCTCTCTCTCTCTCTCTCTCTCTCTCTCTGTATATATATATATATATATATATATATATATATATATATATATATATATATATATATATATATATATACCATATAGATCATAATCCAAGAGTAATCTACGCAAGTTGGGTCTCGGGAGTTCGTAAACATTGCGGGATCATAGTTCTCCTTCTCGTTCTTGGAGTGGACGATGTGTTGGACTAAATCAAGCTAGGATTGGGTGTTGTTGAAGCCAATTGAGGTAAGATTCCATCTCCTTTACTTGGAATTAGGTTTATCTAGCTTGGGATTTGAACATGCAAATGAGAAATCCATGAATTCGACACTAGAATTTGGAATTGATTATGATAGCTTATTGGGTTTGTTGGGAAAGATGTAATGACGGATATAGCTGGAAAATACTCTGTAGATGCGAGCTCATTAAATCCTCAAAATTCTGCAGAAAAAGAGGGAACCAAGCAGATGCGGCCTCGTAGGTGCGGCCCGCCGTTCGCAGGTGTGATGCACCTGTAGCAGAAATATGATATTTTTTTACTAACTTCGAGAAATCGACTATAGGTCAACCCTTATCCACTAATTCCAAATAGAAGATTCTACAAGGAACAAATCAAGGCATTACCCGATTGGCTCTGTAACCACATCACCCATCCCCACGAGTTAAATAACACCGAAGAGAGTCTATAAGAAGGGTATTTCGGGTAAAAGAGAATAACGTCTATAACGACCAAACGGGTCGTTGCAGTCCCACAACACCGGACTTCACTCTACCTTTACTATTTCTGTCATTTCTTCATTTCAAACAGTTTATGTATTATTATCTAGACTTGTACTTGTATTAGATGCTCATGTACTGTGACTTCCAAGCTTTGGGGGATTGTATTGACTTAGACTATTTATGTCCTTGTTTTATTAAGAGTTATTATGAGACTTATATGGTTTTCTTTCTTTAAATTCCGCACTTAGTTATGTTTCACGACTTAGCTAGTTATGTTTCGCGACTTAGCCTTGTTTGGGGATTTGGGTCGTGACACTAATAATTACTACTGATTAATTTGTTCTTCTGTACTTATTTACTTGTGAAATAGAAGGTAAGAAAGAAGAAGCTAAAAGAAATATTAAAACGATATTCATTTTACAATTTGGTTCATTATTTTAATAGCTACTAGAAATATAGAATTTTAAAGTTTGAAAATTTTGTTTGAGAAGTATTCCAAGTGAAAAAGGTTTTTACTCATAAAACTTCAAAATCTTTCAAGTAAAATTAATATCTAAACACCAACGTTTTTCCAGCTTCAATTTCAAATACGGTTTGTTTTTCAATTTCCAGCCAAAATATTGTCCCAATGCCTACCTGCAAACCATTTTAATCATGGGCCACAAGAATATAAGACCACAATGATAGTGGACCTTAACAAACCTCCACGGTCTATCAAACAGGTAAAAATCTCTAACTATAAATCACATTTATAGATCATTGGAGGAACTTCAAAATGAGCTGAAATAAGGTCTTCTATATAGAAATACAATCCACCTTCATAGATATAAGTATCTATGAAGTTGGGGTATTATAATTGTCAAAACCATCCAAAAATCAAATATTGTACCTTCAACGTGAAGATGTGAAACCGAAAAAACGTTTCGATATAATCTAAGCCTATAACAAGGCTACAACAGTAATTATAGTTGGTGCCACTGTTGTTGGAGCCACCCCTGTGGTCCCTCCTCGGCTCCTCTTGTAGTTCTGTTGGTGGTAGCCTCATAATATAATTGCCATTAATGAACTAGAGTTTGTATTATGAAGAACTTAACACCATCAGTTTTAAGAAATTTAATAAGGTTATGATGCATTACATATAATGAAGTATTCAATCATTCATATTATGAAGAACTTAACACCATCAGTTTTAAGAAATTTAATAAGGTTATGATGCATCACATATAATGAAGTATTCAGTCATTCATTTACAACAATAAACGAACTAATTATAACCACAGAGAACAGTTATCAATTTGTTGACAACTGGATAAGCGGAAGACCTTTCACTGCTCAAGTAAACCAATATTTACCTGTCAACTTTCATCTCTTTTTCATGTTTCACTTGATCTGTGGAATGCCTTCACCGATTGGCAGTTAATAACAGGATTTTTCTTCCCCTGCAATTATTAGGAAGCAAAAATATTGACACCCATCTCCAACTATCACGTCGGCACCATAGACTTCGTCTCCGACGGTCGTCCCTTTTTCGCCGTTGATTTCTTTTTCCAGTTTTGTGCCCTTCATTTCATTTTTGATTTGCTTGAGTTCCATACAAGGGGTATTGTACTGAATCCCGATGAAGAGATGACTGTTGGGGCCAAGGCCAACGGCGCTGACGTGGTAGTTGAAGATGGACGTGAATTTCCTTGCTTTGTAACTGGGTCGGGTAATGAAATTGAATCGAGTAGTGGGTAAAAAAATTGGGGTGAGTCTTTTTATTTCTGAGCTAACACGTGTCATTCCATTAAAAAAGAAGGGTATATCAGTGTCAAAGTATAAGAGGAGGGTATATTTGGACCGAAAGTATAACGGAAGGGGAAAAGGGTCAAATTTACCCTCCAAGTATGATTTATAATTCAAATTTATTTTCTTCAAAGTTAGGAATTAAATTTTCCCTCTCCGTTAGGATACTTCACAAATTTGCCCTTATATGGATGAAAGTTTGACTTGGACTCCACAACACAAAAAAATTAGTCACGTCAGATCCATGTAGGCTGTACGTAAGCTCCCAACCCCAATTATTTTGAGTCCGCAACTTTTTTAACCCAAAAAGTATCAAAAGGCACCAAAATACCCACTAAAAAAAAGGGCCGAAGTAACCTTTACGCACTAATTTAGTGTGCAATAGGGCAAAACTGCAAAATTGCAGTTTTGCCCTATTGCGCACTAAATTAGTGCACAATATAGGTTCAATAAAATCCCGCCCAGCTTCATTTTCCAAGCTACTCTTCTTCACCTCCTTCATTTTCACTCTTTCAACATACTTTAGCCCCCCTAAATCATGTCTTAAAGCTCTGAAACGTCAAACTTTGCTATAGAACCCGATGTTTGTGAATGTGATCGTTACTGTAAGCTAAAAACATCAAGGACCGAAGATAATCCGAGGCGTCGTTTTTGGCATTGTAAAGTGCCCGAAGTAAGTGTTTTTACAAAGTTTTCTCAAGGCCAACCTTAGAGAAACTCAATACAAGAAAAATGCTTTGAAAAAAAAAACTGAAATTTTGGAAGACTATTTGTGCTATGTTGTTGTTTATTATTTCTATGTATTTTGTTTATTAAGTTTAATACTTCTATGTAATTTGTTTTTCTATGTATTTTGTTATTTTTATGTACTTTGTTTCTGTTGTTTATTATTTTTATGTACTTTGTTTTAAGAAGATAATTTAAATTAATAATAGACTATAACAATCAAAGAAAATTTAAAACATACTAAAAATATTCAAATTGGTGACTTCATCATAAACTAAAAATAAAAAGTAACCGCACTAGTCCGAAACTTAAATTACCCAAAATCTAAGAGAGTGAACCAAAATAACCCGTAATCATCATCGGAATAGAAGTCCACAATATCGTCATCAGAACAATATTTTGGATTTCTTAAGATATATCTTTTTTTTGTAGATGTTAATTCTCTACTTGTTGATGATGCTTGTTCTTCGGCCAACTTTAGCATGTAAAATCTACAACGTCTTGCTAGCATTCTGTTGTTTACTTTCCTAATCCTTTGTACGGCAAGCTCGCAAGTTTCTGGACCTATTCGAGGCATGGTTATTGAGTACCTTGTTGGGATTTGAGCGTTGAGATTTTCTAATTCATGAACAAGACGTTCTGATTCGGCATGCCGATGTGCCCATTCTCGGCGTAACCTGCAAAAACATTCTCGTGGATCTAAATATTTTATGCTGCAAAAATCATCATTAGGCTCTATAATAAGGTGGGGTTTCATATCGTCTAGTTTGAAATCATTGTTATTAAGAAAACTTGATTCACTAGAATAGCTGCTATGATTTGAACTATCATCACCACTGCTATTCGAATCCTTTGGAAGGAATAAAGACCAATCTACATTTCTACTACTCGACATTGAAAATTTTGTAGTGTAATAACAAATGAAAGGCTACTTATATAGATGGAAACCCCCAAGTACCCTCGGGGGTGGTCATTATGACACATTATTTGACCACTTGATGTGACAACACAATGCTGCATTATTTGACCGCTTTTTATGACACAAACTTGTATTGCGCAACATTTAAATGCGCAATATATCAGCCATAGATGACACATTATTTGACCGCTTGATGTGACAACACAATGCTACATTATTTGAACGCTTTTTATGATACACTATGCTTGATGTGAAAACACAATGCTGCATTATTTGAAGGCTTTTTATGACACACTATACTTGATATGACAACACAATGCTGCATTATTTGACCGCTTTTTATGACACAAACTTGTATTGTACAACGTTTAAATGCGCACTATATCAGCCATAGATGACACATTATTGTACTAAAAGAGGGACCAGCCTCGTCGTGGTGATTAGATGACACATTATTGTATTGCACGACATTTAAATGCGCAATATATCAGCCATAGATGACACATTATTTGACCGCTTGATGTGACAACACAATGTTGCATTGTTTGACTGCTTTTTTATGACACACTATGCTTGATGTGACAACACAATGCTGCATTATTTGACCGCTTTTATGACACAAACTTGTATTGCGCAACATTTAAATGAGCAATATATCAGCCATAGATGCTTGTCCGCTTTTTATGACACACTATGCTTGATGTGACAACACAATGCTACATTATTTGACCACTTTTTATGACACACTATGCTTGATTTAACAACACCATGCTGCATTATTTGAAAAATCTTATCCTATTGCGTTACATTTTCATGCGCAATAGGGTTCCCACGTTTTTTAAATATTCACTTCTGCTCTCATATTTTGCCTATTTAATATGAATGTTGGATGAGGTAAAAACTCATCCATTTCATAAGTTTAAGTCTTTTAAGTTCTTGAAAAAACTCAAACTTCAAAGAAATATGTCTTCTCCTTCCTCAACCGTTAGGGTTTCTCTATTTTGGGATGAAGTTATATTTGATGACAATAATACCGTTCGTTATAGTATCAAACCAAAAGCCCATGTAAAGTTTCCAACAACCTTAAATTACAAAACATTAGTTACTTACCTACATAAAAAAATGAAAACTGATCCCACAGAGTATGGATTATCTGTAACTGGCAGATATCCAAACACCGTTCCACAAGGCTTAGTGCTTTATGGTGTATGGAATATCAATGAAGATGACTCTTTGAGGGCGCCTGAAGACTATAGGGATTTAGTCGCCATTTATGTTCTTGAAATCTATGTAGAAAAGATACCTGAAGAAGTCCCTCAAGTCCAGCCTACTCATGATAACACTTATGGGGACTTTAGTTCTTATACACACACATTTTGATTGGTCAAGTTTCGCTGAAAACTCTAAGCCAGCAATTTAATCAAACAAACACTGAAAATTGGTAAATATCCATTTTAAAATTATTATTTTGTGTAGTAGCACGTGTTTATTTTATTTATTGGTAAGTATGCATTTTTGGTATCTTTGTAGGGGTTACACACCTGATATGAGTAATATTGGGCAAAAATATCAATTCGGTGGTGTTGAAAATTATTCACAAAACTCGCCAGTGATACCAAATGATGATTTTGGGCAATCCACTTAGTTCGGTGGAGATGATCTTTCTCCAAACCATGTCAATATAGATCAATATCGGTAGGTTCATCATCTTGATATTAAATAATCCATATATATTTGATGTTGGTATTTAAAATATGTTACTTTTCGTGTAGGAACAGGCCTTTCTTAGGTGGTGATGATTGTCCAAATTATTGTGAGATATCATCAAGTGATAGCGAACCGAATAATGCAGAAGTAACTGCTGATGATGATGACGACGAAGAGGTCAAAGTTCAATCTGGTGGGCAGCAAACAAATTTAATAGTATTGATGCAAAGTCCGCTACTGGAAAACCTAACTTCCGAAAGCCCTCCCGAAAGCCCAATGCAGTGGCATTCTGACAATATTCCATATCTAGACAATCTTCAAGGTCGGGCTGATGCCTTTGTCTTCACCAGAGAAGATGATCAATGTCGTCAAAAAATGTGGAAAGAACCGGCCGATCTTATAAAAGATGATTACTACCTTGAAAAAGGGATGGTGTTCGGATAAAAAAAGGCATTGTAAAGGGAAGTAAAAATTTATTGTTACAAGGAAATTAGGGAGTATAGGGTTGATGATTCAACCAGAAAAATATGGAGACTAGTTTGTAGACGACAATATCAAGGCTGTCAATCGATGCTTCGGGGAATTGAAAAGCCCGATGGCACGTGGGTTATCACAAAATTCCACAAACGTCACATTTGTGATATGGGACAGAATCGAGCGGATCATTTTAATTTTGGTATAAATATGATTGCTCAAGTGCTACTTAAAGACGTTGCTGAAACCCCAAGATAACCTATTCGACCTAGTTCATTATTATTCTTACATCAATTAAATTGTCATTGCTAATTGTTGTTTGTTTAAACTTGTGTAGGATCCCCATCAAAGATTGCATTAGAAATGTCAAGATGGCATATTAAAAAGCAATAAGCAAGAGAAAAGGATATCTTTGGCGTAGGCATGCGTTTGAGATGATTTATGGAAATTGGGAGGGCTCTTTCAAGACGTTGCCGAGGTATATGACAGCTCGACAAAAATTCAATGCAGGAACTATTATAGAGTGGAGGCTTCTGGGCGATACAATTTTCAACTATGTCTTTTGGGCATTCAAACCATCTATTGATGATTTTGGTCACTGCCAGCCAGTCATATCCATAGATGGCACACATGTATATGGTGCATGCAACATCAAGTTGTTGATTGCAGTAGGAATGGATGCCAATGGGTCGATATTCCCTCTTGCTTTCGCAATTGCCGCTAACAAGAGCAACGACACATGGGGGATGTTTTTGACACATTTGAGGCATCATATTATTAAGGATCGTATGGGCATATGCATGCTATCTGAATGACATCAAGGCATAAAGCACTATATGTCTACTTTGGAGGGGTGGCAGCCTCCCTTTGCTTGCCATCGCTATTGTTTAAGGCACATCAAGGAAAATTTTCAAACGAAGTTTGAAAATGGCACACTCAACAAATTGATGTGGGTGGCTGCGATGGAGCATCAACAAAAAAAAATGGCTTGCGAGGATGGAGACGATCAAGGCAGTGAGTACTTGGTTGAAGAAAATCGAAGTTGAAAAATGGACATTACATGCTGATGAAGGCAGAAGATGGGGGATGCTCACCACAAACAGCTCGGAGTCATTCAATGGTTTGCTAAAATCTGCTCGGGGACTACCCATTACTGCAATGGTAAGAATTACATTCATGCAAGTTATGGAGCGGTTTGTAACAAGAACCAAGCAAGCCAGAGCCATATTAGCCGAGGATTGGAGATGGATGCCAAAACCTTTCAAAATGATAGATCATCACAGGCAAAAAAGTCAGCTGCACAAGATGACCGAGTATAGCTTGACTAAACGTATGTATGAAGTCAGAACAGGTTAGTATCAGGGTAGGGGAGGAAACATACATACCGTTTATGAGGGCACAAGAACGTGCAGTTGTGGTAAGTAGCAAACATGCCACATGCCGTGTTCTCATGCCGTCAAGTTTTCGAGGCAATGGGAAAAACGGTAACAAGTTATGTGGCATAGGAATACAGCATCAAAAGTTATGTTAAAGCATATACCGTCCGCTTCTACCCACTTGTGATCAAGCTTATTGGCCAAACGAGCCATTTTCAATGGTTGCTAACAAGGAGTATATCCGTAAAATTCGGGTTAGTGCACGAACTCGATTTCCCAATCAAATGGATGTTCCGAAGAGGACATACTCTCGAAGGTGCTCGACGTGTAAGAAGTTTGGCCATGATAAGCGTTTGTGTAGCCTATGAGGCCGTGGTGGTGCAAGTACGTCTTGTAGTAGAAGAGCCTCCCGTACTTGATGTATTGTTAAAATATTTTGTTATTGTAAATAATGATTTATTATTTGGTTATTGCAATGAATTATTTTGAACCTCTCATATTGGATGAATTATTTTTGAATATAATATTTTTATTTGTACATTCGAAATAAAGTAATGTCTTGACTAAATAATAAAACATTTAAGTAAAAGACTTAAACCTAAACATAACAAGATTCAGACAAACAAAACTTACTTCTGGCACTTTACAACCCCTAAAACGACGATCCAAATGTTTAGGTAAACTTGATGTAATGAGCCGACATTATTGTGCGCAAAAAAAGATATCAAGTTCTATATAAAATATTAATATTTCGGAGTTTTGAAACATGACTAATCTTGCATCAAAGTATGAAAAAAGGTGAATTTGAGAGCTTTAAAATTGTGTGGAAAAAAAAAACTAGCCTTTGCGCACTAATTTAGTGCACAATAAGGAAAATCTGCAAAATTGCAGTTTGGTCCTATTGCGCACTAAATTAGTGCGCAAAGGTTACTTCGGTCACTTTTTTTTTTGGGGATATTTTGGTGCCTTTTGACACTTTTTGGGTTAAAAAAGTTGTGGACTCCAATTATTTTAACCCGTACCCCATTTCCCCATCCCGTAAAATTATACAACCCAAGTAAGCTCCCAACCCCAACAGATATTGTAACACTTGATTCTACTCCCCCAGTAATGA